>NC_090929.1:465087665-465395498 GCF_040938575.1 Ambystoma mexicanum
TGAACAGACGTGCTGTCTCAGTCACGTTTGTCTTGGGCCTGACACAGTGTACGGTGGCGGGCATAGCAAGGTTGACAGTGCAGGGCAGCGGCATACCGTTGGCCCTGACATTGGTGAGGAGGAGGTTCCCGTTCCCACGGGTGATCAGGCGTGGCGCGCCTATTTCAGAAGCTGCATCACGCCCTCCCTTGATCCTTCCGGGTGGTGCTCTGGGGCACAAAGCGGCAGACCGAGGCTGCGTCTATCCCAGTGACACGCCCGGCAGCGGCGGTGATTGCTGCACACTGAGCGGGCCACCCAAGGGAATTCCAGGCGCCGGCAATGCCCTTCACTCTCTGCGCTTGCAGGGAAGCAAAGCACAGGTGGACTCGGGTATCCCCACTTCACCACGATCTCCTTGCCGCGAGAAAGAAAGAACCCAAGCCTGCAGCAGGGGTGAGTGCAGTCTCTATTCACTGCACGCCCGCCCTGGGTTTAAACAGTGTGAGGGCAGGTCCAAACGGCGCTCCATGACAGAGGAAATCTGGGCCCAATATGGCTGTTCCAACACCAGTCCACAAGCACAGCATCTGAGCCCCAGGTCCCCTAGCCAAGCACACATATAAACACTGCATACCTCGAGTGGGACACACCTGGTACTTGTAAGCCCACTGAGGAGGGCGTCTGCGCAGCCATGTCATCGGATGACATCTCAGCAACTGTATCTGCATGCCCCTCAGAGACTTTTCGCATAGCCCAGAGTGACAACATCCCGTGGCAGGTCCCGGTGGCCTTTGCTTTGACCGACACAAGTGACCTGGGCCTAAGGTGGGCCCGATGGGCAAAGGACTTCAAGGTCTACATAGGGGCAATCGGGTACATGGCTGATGAGAGGAAAAAATGATCTGTTGACCCTGGCTGTAGGTGCGGAGGTCCGGGACATCCTACATGAACTGGTAGACGAAGAGAAGGTGACATTACTAGAAATCTAGGAGGCCCTGTGTTGTGGCCTAAATGGATGACAGGACGCTGTAGGGTTTCTAACAGTCTTTATTGACTGGCAAAAAGTGGAGAGGTTCTAAAGCGGCCTGGTGGCGCGGGGCGCTTACTCACTGTTCAATGCGACCAAGTCCTGTGCTTCCCCAGTTGCTTCACTGTGGACGGGTTGTGCTCACCGGTGGCACGCTGTAGACTCCTAGGGCCCCCATGAAGCCTCCAGTGGCTGTGGTGTTATGCCCTAGGAGCTGTGGTGAGAGTTCTGTAACTCACTCTCCTTCTCATGTGGTCAGGAGCAGCGCTCCTGCACGACCGCTTCGGCTGGCAGGGCGCCAACTGTGAAGCGGGAACGTTTTCCCGCGGAGCTTGGGCTCGCGAGATCCCGTCTCGCGAGATCTCGCGAGAACACGCTCCCGCGATCACGTGATGTCCCCACACACCTCCTCTGCTGGAAAAAAGAATGGGAGGTCACTCCATGATGAAGTCCGCATATTTCCTGGGTTTCCTTCTCTCTCTCTGGGGCCTGCCAGGATCCGGGTATGGAGCGGGATCGATGAAGTGTCCTTGGGAGGGTGCTGGTGATTCGGGTTCTCTTTGTCCAGCTCTTTGCTGTGATCCCCTGGGTGTAGTTGGGGGAAGGGAGCTTGCGAAGTCGTTGTGATGGTGCGGCTCTACGATGTCTCCACTTGGGAGGTGATCGTTCTCATATGGCTCTTGGCAGACTTGATCTCCTCCAGTGTCTCCTGGCGAGTGTACAGTGTCTTCTTTCCTGCGGTACATGGCTACCCTCTCTAGATTCCATCTCCTGCCATCGCTGGTGCAGATGTGGTTTGTCCCTCTCTCCATGACTTCTATGGGACTGCTGTATCTGGAACCTGTGGAGGTGTCCTTGTGGGGAAGTCGTATCTTCACCAGATCCCCTTTGTTGACTTGTGTGTGTCGAGTGGCTCGGCGCAAATCCCCCTGTGCTTTCATTGCTTCTTTGTTACGCTGCATGCGGCACGTTACGTCAACCATGTCAACGTCTTCGTCGGCCCTCACTTGCTG
Organism: Ambystoma mexicanum; assembly: GCF_040938575.1. Lineage (NCBI taxonomy): Eukaryota > Metazoa > Chordata > Amphibia > Caudata > Ambystomatidae > Ambystoma > Ambystoma mexicanum. The sequence continues at coordinate 465,089,688 of NC_090929.1, forward strand.
AAGCCATGGTGGTACCAGTGAGGATGCCGCCCTTCTCCCCCTCAGCAGATGGAACAGTGAAACACCTGTGACGGCATTGGGGGTGAGGCGGTGGGCTGCTATGGCTTCTTTGACAGTCTTGTATGGGTCTAGGCCCGAGGCGTGAGCCAGTTGCAGCGCCCCTTTGATGAAGCGGTTGGCCCGCTTGACTAGGCCATTTGCCTGTGGGTGATATAGGCTTGCTTTTCGCTGTTTGATGTTGTTGAGCTTGAGAAATTTTTCCATTTCTCTGGAGACTAGTTGGACTCCGTTGTCCGTGACGTGTTCTTCGGGCAGGCCCTCCCGCTGGAATATGGCGGTGAGTGTTTCAATGACTGTTCCCGTGGTGATGTCCGGGGTGAAGTCAGCTTCCACCCATTTGGAAAAATAGTCGACCAAGAGTATCCCGTATCTGTGCTCTGGGGGCATGTTGTCCAGCGGCCCTATGAAATCCAGCCCCAGTTTTCGCCACACCCCTTTGGGGACTTCGGTGGGCAGCATGGGGGGTTGCCTCATGGCTAGGCGCTTGTCGCTGTTGGAGCATTCGTGGCACCTATCGACCATCTGCCGAACGTCCTGGTCCATACCTGGCCACCAGTGTGCGTCGCGTATCCTTCTTCTGGTCATGTTGCACCCTAAATGGCCCAAGTGTGCTCTGCACAGTATGACTTTGCGGATTCCGCTGGGTGGGATGATTTGATCACCTCTGAGAATGAGACCGTTCATGGCGGTGATTTCCTCGTTCACCTTCCAGTAGGGACGAAGGCCTTCGGGGATCGCTCTCTCGTTGGGCCATCCATTTCTAACCCTGGTGCTTACGTGCCTTAGAGCATAGTCCTGCTCGAACTCTTCCTGCCAGTGGCGCTCGCCCATTTCCATGTACTCGACGTTCCTCAGGTCGCCGATGGACGCAACGACACATTCGTCTTCCAGGAATGTGGTGCCGGGGGCGCTTTGGTTGAGGAGCCTGGACATGCAGTCCGCTTGTGCGTTTTTCCAGCCCGCAATGTGTTGTATCTCATAGGTATATTCTTGGAGCTTCGCGGCGATCCTGGTCAGTCTGGGGGTGGCCGTCTTGGTGCCGCCCGGGCTCAGCATGTGAATTAGGGGCTTGTGATCGGTGATCAGCTTGAATCTTGTCCCCCATACGTATGATCTGAAGTAGTCGACGGCCCAAGCGCATGCCAACATCTCTTTCTCTACCGTAGAGTAATTCTTCTCGGATGAGGATAATGCCTTGGATGCAAACGCCACAATGTTCTCCGTGTCGCCCTTTTTCTGGGTCAAGGTGGCCCCTAGGCCGTATGCGCTGGCGTCAGTGGTGATGTATGTGTCCCATTCAGGGTTGTATGGTTTAAGGCACGGCGCGTGCAGAATCCTATTCTTGATTTCGCCGAAAGCCTCATCTTGTTCTGGGCCCCAAGAGTACGCTGCTCCCTTCTTCAGAAGCTCCCTCATGGGAGACGTGGTCTCAGAGAACCTGGGGACGAATTTGGCATAGTACTCAGCTAGGCCTAAGAATGAGCATAGTTCCTCTTTGGACATCGGCGCCGGTGCCTCAGTAATGGCCTCCATGAGGTTCCTCTTGGGGCTTACCCCATCACTCGAGATGCAGTACCCAAGATACTCTACTTTGTTCACCCCGAAGACACACTTTTCATGGCGTAGGTGAATGCCTTCCTCCTGAAGTCTGCTTAGGACTGACTTGAGTGCCTTGTCGTGGGTCTCGTTGTCCTTGGCGTATACCAGAATGTCGTCTTGGAAGAATGAGACGTTGGTGAGGCCTTTCAGTAGGGAGTTCATCATCCTCTGGAATGCGGATGCTGCGGATGATAACCCGAAAGGCATGCGGGTGTATTGGAAGGTGCCAAAAGGAGTGATGAACGCCGTCAGGGGGCGGGAGGACTTGTGTAGGGGAATCTGGTGATAGGCATCACGCATGTCCAGCTTCGAGAAAATGGCCGCCTCTTTCATCATGAGGACGATCTCATTGATGCTGGGGAGTGGGAAGCTATCCGTGATCACCTCCAAGTTCAGGCTTCTCAGGTCGATACAGATCCTGAGGTCGTTGCTGGACTTTTTCTTTACTAGTACTACCGGACTCAGCCACTCCGAGGATTCCACGGTTTCAATGGTTCCTTCTTCGACCATCTTCCTCAGGTGGGCGTCCAAAGCTGGTCTTGCGGTGGCAGGTACTGCCCTTACTTTGTGCTTGACTGGAGTGGCGTTGGGTTTCAGCCGAATTTTGTGGACGAAGTTTTTCACTTTTCCCAGTTTCTCAGAAAACAGGCTTGGAAAGATCTCCTTGTAGTTTTGCGCTGTTCCTGACGAGATCATGAGCACCTGTTCCGGAGTGCTGGGATCTAGTTTCATGCTGAGTTTGTGTTGGTCATCCCACCCCAGCACGGCTGGACCTTTGGGAGAAAAATACACTTTGGTGGTGGTAGACCTCCCCTTGAAATCGATGCGGGCCTTGATGTAGCCCAACAGTTCGACCGTTGCCCCTCCAAACACGGTGGGTTTTTGCCTGGTTGATCTAATCTCCACTTTTTCTCGTCCCATCATCTCCTTGTACGTGTTGATGGGCAGAATGGTGAGGTCGGATCCCGAATCAGCCATGACACGCGTTTCCATGCCGTCCACTTTAATGGTGCAGTGGGGCTTTTCTCTTCTGGCATGAGGGTCATTGACCATGACAACCATGGGCCTGTCCTGCAGTTCATCCTCATCGGTTGAGGTGTAGTCACCGTCGACACGGGACACAGTTTTCTCCCGCCACATGCATGCTGGAGCCACGTGGCCAATGCGTCCGCACTTGGAGCACTCCTTATTCCTGGCGGGACAGTCGCGGTCGTTCGCCATGTGCTTGAGGCTGGCGCATCTGTAGCATTTCGGTGCCTCCTTTTTCCTGGGACTTTTGTCTTTGGGGCCGTCGCGGGATTGCTTGTCTCTGCGACCTCTCCATTGTAGCGCCGCCATTTCGGGCACGGGCAGGTGACTTCCCGCCTCCTTGCGTCTGCTGGAGGTTTCTTCCTCCGCCCTGGCAATCTGGATGGCTTTATCGAGGGTGACCTCCTTTTCTTGGATGAGCTTGTCCTGTACTTTCCTAGAGTTGGTGTGGACAACGAGCATGTCGCAGATGACCTGTTCTGCATTTTCTCCGAAGGCGCAAAGAGAAGCGAGTTCCCTCATCCTGGTGATGTAGTCATCCACGGGTTCGCTCCCTTCCTGTTTGCGAGTGTAGAATCTCAACCTGTGCAGTACAATGTTCTCCTTGTTGGTGAACCTCTTCATGATACGACAAGTGGCTTCTTTGTAAACGTCGTCGTCTTCGGCGTCATCGTCGGCCGCCGGTATTTCTTTAAGGCCGGCAAAGATACGCTAGCGCATTCAACATTCAACCGCTAGCGCATTCAACAGCATCGCCCTCTTCCTGATGGGGGCATATCGCGTGCCGCCCACCGCTTCCAAGTAGGTGGAAAAAAGGGGTTCCCATTGCATCCACGGAATCGCCGGTGTCCCTGGCAAGGGGAGAAACGCAGGGGGTGGTGTGGCGCCTTGCATGGTGGGTCCGTGGGACTTCAGGTATCCTCGTCGCCAGTTATGTTGTGGCCTAAATGGATGACAGGACGCTGTAGGGTTTCTAACAGTCTTTATTGACTGGCAACAAGTGGAGAGGTTCTAAAGCGGCCTGGTGGCGCGGGGCGCTTACTCACTGTTCAATGCGACCAAGTCCTGTGCTTCCCCAGTTGCTTCACTGTGGACGGGTTGTGCTCACCGGTGGCATGCTGTAGACTCCTAGGGCCCCCATGAAGCCTCCAGTGGCTGTAGTGTTATGCCCTAGGAGCTGTGGTGAGAGTTCTGTAACTCACTCTCCTTCTCATGTGGTCAGGAGCAGCGCTCCTGCACGACCGCTTCGGCTGGCAGGGCGCCAACTGTGAAGCGGGAACGTTTTCCCGCGGAGCGTGGGCTCGCGAGATCCCGTCTCGCGAGATCTCATGAGAACACGCTCCCGCGATCACGTGATGTCCCCACACCATGGCTACATACTTTGCCCTGCACACTAATGCCGACTACGAATGGCATGTATTTCACACAACAACCCAGGAATCGGGGAAACCCTTGATAACTTTGTCATGAGGCGTACGCTTCCGCATGAAACACTATGCCTTTCACCGATACTCCAATGATGAGGTGCTCAGGTCCCGAGTTTGGCAAAATACTGCTACAGAAGCAAAGATCACCAGATCAAATCCTAGCCATGGCCAGATCAGACTCAACCATCTCCTGACAAGTCAAAAACACAGGAAAATTAAAATTGTGGGCCCAACCAAAGAGCACAAGTCGGTCCATAAAATGTCACCAATGCAAGCGTAACACGCCAGGAAACCCAACATGACCTGCTATTGGTGTGGCTATGAATACCCACATGAATGTACGTGCCCCGCTCTGGGGCAGAAGTGCGCAGCTTGTGGGGGAGAGAACCATTACCGAGAAATATGCAAAAACGCTACCAAAACCGTGCCACGTAATTCCTCACCGTGAGGGAGCAGGCGGCACACTAAGTAACCCACGGAGGAATGCAGAAGCACTCAGGACCCCAGAAGACATGAACCCAACAGAAGGGGATCATGACAAATACCACGAAAAGAAACCACACCAGTCTCCTGAAAGAAGGACATCTCGCGACCCAAGAAGGAACCTCTGATATATGGCGACAGGCTCACAATCTGAGAGCGAATCATCAGGCTGAGAGGCTACATGTGGGCTCTACACAATGCCACGGCCAAAGAACACAGTCCCATGTTCACTTTACAAGTCGTCAGTACACCTACAGAATTTCTCATCGACACAGGGGCAACTGTAAATGTCATGAGCGAAGAGACTAAAAACAAGCTCCCGTGACCCTGAAACCATCCATGGTAGAAATCTACCCCTATGGATCTGACACCCCACTACCATGCAAACGGGTATTCACCACTGTGTGCGAAATCACACATGACCCGGATACAACTGCATGTCTTATCCATGGCAGCGAACAGTGGGTGTATATTGAGTTTTAAGACCGCACTGGGCATGGGCCGGGTCCACATCCTCTATCGCATCATGGCGCATAAGTACCTGGCACTGGACGGCGACATGGTCAAAATATTCCCAAACCTATTCAAGGGCCTGGGTAAACTAAGAAATTGTAAAGTCCGACTGCACATTGACCCTGCCATTAAACCAGTCGCCCAACACTACAGGGGAATCTCTAATAATATCCAAAATTAAGTCAAAGAACAACTCTGTCGCCTACTGGCTCTCAACATTATTGAAAGGGCGAGTGGCCCTACACTGTGGGTATCCCCCAATAGTCCCTGTGACAAAGAAGTTAGCGAAGGGATCCATTCGTCTGTGTGTCGACATGCGCCGGCCGAACAAAGCCATCCAGAGGGAGAGGAATCAGGCACCCCGTATCACTGACATGATCCACCTTCTGAACGGTGCCAGTTTCCTCTCCAAGCTCGACCTCAACAAGGGCTACCACCAACTGGAACTGGCGCCCGAATCTCGCTACATCACAACCTTCGTAACACATATGGGCTTATTCCGCTACAAGAGACTTAATTTGGGTATTTCGGCAGTGGCAAAAATTTTCCAAGATAAAATACACCAGATCATAAAGCATATACCAAATTGTCTGAACTACAGCAACGACACATCCTTACCTTTGGTAAATCCCTGAGTAAACATGACAACATCCTACACCATGTATGGTGCTGGAAGCCGCAAGAGTTACATTGAATAAGGACAAATGAGAGTTACGGAAACACACATTACAATTCTTTGGACACATCTTTTCGGAACAGGGGATGAGACCGGACCCAGAAAAGGTTGCAGCCCTGATTGAGACATCCAGGTCAACATCTGTCTCAGATCGCCGATCCTTTCTCTGACTGGCAAGCTCTGTGCTCGATACTGAGAAAATTACACCACCAACAGTGCAGCCCTCAGAGAGCTCACCAGAGAAGGTCAGGAATTCATCTGGTCACCTGAGTGCAAAGCACGTTTTGAGGAGATCCACTCGAAAATCGCATCTGCTGCATACATGGTCCACTTCTTCTCAGCGAAAGACACAGAAGTGACCGTAGATGCTAGTGCTGTGGGACTTGAAGCTATAATGTCACAATTTTGCCCCCAAGAAACCTCAAGTCAAACATATGGTCACATACGCAAGCTGCAGCCTCACCGATACGGAACAAAGATACTCCCAAGCCGAGAAAGAGAGCCTGGCGGTAGTCTGGGCATGTACTTCCAGTTCTTCTTGTATGGCAAGGCTTGTACCATCATCACAGACCACCACGCCCTCCTCATCATTTATGGCAGTCCAAAGGCACGTATGCCACCATGTATCGCCCGGTGGGGCCTCTGACTGCAGGAGTATACATTTACAATTAAATACAGGCCTGGAAAGGACAAAAACCCGGCAGACTACCTGTCGCGCCCTGCGCGGGGGGCGCACAACAAGTAAATGTCATAGTGGAAGAATACCTGAGCTACATCATCCACCAAATGAAACCATTCCCGATCACCTGGACGACGCTGCAGCAAGAATCAGAGGCTGACCAGGCCCTTAATATTGTGGCCAAATGCCTCCGAGCAGGAGGGATGAGACACGACAAAGACATGGTCAAACATATGAAGCAATTCATCTAAGATGATGTACAAAGCCTGTGCCTGGTTCAAGAAGAACTCACGGTCCCGGACAACATTATCCTCAAGGGCTGCAAGATTGTGCTGACCCAGATCCCCCTGTCAAAGGGTCATTTACCTCGCTCATGAGGGCCATCAGGGTACAGCCTCGACAAAAGAACTGCTGCGCCAGAAAGTATGGTTTTCTCAACTCGACAGCAGGGTAGAAAACACGCTGCAGAACTATGCCCTGCCTCCAAAGCCTCACCCACTACAGATGTCCTGCCTGCCAGATGGTGTCTGGGAGAAATTGGCAATCGATTTCTTTGCACCATTGAGAGATGGCTCCCATATGCTTGTATTAATTTACAAATACTTGCGGTTCCCAGAGGTCCAGATCATACCTTCCACCGCAGCTACAGTGATCATCCCTGCATTGGACCGGATCCTCAGCGCCTATGGCATCCCAAAGGTCATTAGGTCAGACAACGGAGGGCCATTCATGCGTCATGATTTTACAATCCTTGCAAACTACATGGGTTCAAACATTGCAAAATAACACCACTCTGGCCAGGGGTCAATGGCATGGCGGAACGGTTCATTTCCAGCATCAAGAGAACACTGCAGATCGTGCATGCCATGGACAAGTTGTTCGAACACGCCCTATATCAATTCTGGAGAGATTACGGGCACACCCCACAATGTTCCAAGTGTGAGTGTCCGGCCGACGTCACGTTTCGCCAACGGATCAGGACCCGGCTCCCGCAGAATCCCAATGAGGAAATGGACAATCCTGAGGATCGCGAGATGAGGTCACGAGATGCAGCTGCCAAGCAAGTAATGAAAGAGGCAGCTGATGCCCAGAGATGCGCCAAAAGCTCTGTGTTGGATATTGGTGATTGTGTCTTAGTTAAGCAGGTGAAGCAAAGGAAGGAAGACTCCACGTTCGCGCCCAGTGCCCTCACCTTGTCACACCGAAATGGAACCAGGATCACAGCGGGTGATGGTGAGGGGTGACCCATCATGCGCAATGTGTCACACTTCAAGAAAGTGAGGGACGAAATGTTCAGAGATAGTCACACAGAAGTGGAGATATGGGGAGAATCTGATGAGTCATATCTGGGGGACAGTAAGGTGATGGAGGAGGAGCGGGGCACGAGAGAAGACCCTCAACAGCCCTCACCCAAAGGAAGTCCAGTAGGCCAGAGTTCAAGAAGGGGGAGGTGTCATGTTGCTAGGAGGCCTGCTAGCCTCATTATGTGGGAGGGGCCTTTTAGGTTGTGGGGTGGGAAGAAGAGAAGTGACGGGGAAAGGGAAGTGAGGCAGTATGTAGAAATAAAGAGACTTGAACAGACATTGTTGTCTCTGTCTCGTTTGTCTTGGGCCCGATCCGGTGTACGGGTGGTGGATATACCAAGGTTTACAAAGCAGGGCAGCGGCGTACCGTTGGCCCCGACAATATGCATGATGGAGCTTTGGCTCTTGTGTAAGAAGTTAGCTAGACATTTGCCAGCACTACCATTATATGCCCAGGTACTGGCACAATTTGCCTGCTGTTGCCATGCTATACTACAGCCGTTATATCTCAATTGTGGCTTCTATTATTAAAATGGGTCCAGTACGCATGCTAGAACACCACTACCCCCAACATGGACAGCTAATGTTGCCCTTGAACTGCCACTAGTTTATTATTCTTATTCCAGCACAGATTAAGGAGTGAAGGGAACTCCGTTGTCCAGGTGGTTCCATTATGGAAGTGCCTGAAAATGTATGTGGATTCCCATGCACATTAAAAAGTGAAAACTGTTGGCTTTGCCACTGCTTGCTGTAGGCGTGCCTGCTCGCTTGTAACCTCTGATGGCTGTGATGGGTCACTGGGGTGAAAAACAGGTTCTCCTCTTTTATCTTGGTGGCAGTGACACTGTGGGGGGAGGGGTTGTCCTGAAGCAGATGAGCAGGGCTCAAGTTGAGGGTACAGGCGGGGACGGGGCGGAGTCCACCCACTTTATTCAGAGGGTGGACTCAGTCCTCCCCCCCAGCTAAAATGAGAAACAATGAATGTCCTCTTTGAATTTATGAATTAAAGCAGACCTCAGGGATCAAACCGCAGTTGGCAGATTTGTAGGCCGGCATATTTCACCCTGATATGCTAATCTCTGGCCACGTCGCATCCCATTGTGTTTCTTGGTGAGTCCTCCCACTTTCATTTTTAGGACTTGACCCTGCAGATGCGGTCTCTGTTATTTTGACAGCTGTGCCAAATGTCACACTCCAGGTGGACTTTCCATTTCTGCAGGAGGTCCTAAGATCCGGGTCACACAGTGGAAACTGCGCTCCCTCAGTTGAGCACTGATTGGGAAGCAGCCTGGTTTTCCTTTCTCCTATTCCCTACTCAAGGAGTTCTGTGAACATCGGGGACACTCACTTGAGGAGCAGAACGGGGCGCAGTGGTAGCAAACTAGGGTCCACGAAAAAACGTGACCTCTTACTTCTCTTCTGCATAAGCAGCCTCATGCTTCCTGTCTTCTTCCTTTGTACCCGCTGGGGACAGGGGCACCAGTCAGGCTGTGTTTTACCAGGATGTATTGCCAGGCTGTGCCTGCATATTATGCATTCAGAGCCAGAGCAGGGGCCCCGGCCACCATAAGAGATACATTTATTTTTGTTCTTTGGGATTCTCCCCTGGACCAGGCCAAAGTTTGAACTATTCTAGGCCATTGAATACTTATAACTATCTTGTATTTGTGTTTATTGTTTTATATAGCGCCTTAATCCATTAATTAAAAGACAAAATTCAATCAAATGCCCACTGCCTTTGCCATAGACCATGAAGAAATGTGAACAAAAAATGATCTCCTCTTTGTTTTATGACTGTGCTTTCAAGACACAGAGCAAAAGGAAATGTGGGATATGAGTACCTGCTTAAAATCATTATTTGTGTATGCGATGTAATGAAAAATGTTAAATGCTACAATCACTTTGTCATTGAATTTGATTAGATTGGTAAATGGGGACGTGAGAGGCTTTTCGACAAGATGTCAAATTCACAGCATCATTGTGAGTACCAGTAGCTTCATAACATTTTAAACAATGCATGCTAATATTACCCAACTGAACAGTAGCCATTTTAACAGCAGCATAAAGAAAAAAGAAAGTTGGTCCTGCAGAATTTTGAGCATGCCATCAATTTTGGCACTCCACAATCCAGGGGATGCCCATGTGATTAACCTACCCAGTCGGTACCCATGACAAACGACTTAGAAATGTTCATATCGACACACAAGTAACGGCACTCCCAACCTGCATCCATCAACACCAAAGGATTCTGCATCTGCCTTCCAGCTATCCGACTAACACACCCTGCCCTCCTTTCTTACAGAGGCATGTGCAGCGAGGCCAACATTATTGGCAGAAGAGCGCTATATAAGACCATTTTACATTACATTGCATATTGTCTTCCAGTGCAGAACAGCAAAGTGCATGCAGAGTAACTGCTGAAAGTAGAACAATTCGATCCACTGTTCTCACGAGACACCAGTGCTTCAAGCATATTCCTGTTTCTTTAAAATATGCTGAAACCAAGCTCTTAAATAATGTTCTAGGTATCCCAGTGTTTTTATTACATGCAAATGTGCATACCTGTATATATTTTAAAGGCAGATGTACATGTACCAGCATGCATTTGAAGTGAACCTAAAAGCCAGAGCTACTTTCTAATTTTACACCTGCCGTAGCACAACTTGAGATCGCTGAATGAACCCTACTCACGTATGTCCTTCTATCAGACTTGAACACAACCCAGAAGAGTCTGAGTGATGATCATCTGCTTGCATTCATTTTTTGACATACGCAAGTATCTTGGTAATATGCTTAACATGGATAACATTTGTAAATCTGCAATTGAAGGTGTTAAATCCTTTTGAGGAGAAGGCCAGACAAAGCCAGTCTCCTGATTGTGTCAGGGATAGAATATGTACCTGCTCTCAATGTACTTCACTGCAATTTGTAACGGACTACATGCCTATTCTGAACACGTGTAACTTGTAACTGACTATATGCCTATTTCTGTAACAAGTGTAATTTGCTCTAATGCACCCACCCAGATGCTCCTGGGTTCGGCGCGCTATAGAAATAAATAAAACAGAGATTTTTGACCTTGAATTGTGTTTACTTTAGCAATGGCGTTTTTTTTTTCTCCAGAGGCTCCCTCTTACTTTTCTAAATGGCAGAGGACTCCATATGAGAAAGAGTTTTTAATATGAATGGGCAACTCCTGTGCACACCTGTACATTGCAGCATGAACGCCTAACATCCTACAGTCAGAGAAGGGAAATGCTTGCCAACAAGAAGTGCGTTTACTCCTGTGCCCAGGCTTCATCTGCACACATTCAAGGCGGAGAAATTGGTGACATGATTTTATTTCAACCAATGGAGTAAACTGAACCGCAGAGGGAGTCCAGATTCTGATGGGGGGCTCCTGTGTTCATTTCTCTCCTGCGCTGCATACTGTTCCCTGTTCACACACTTTTGGTCAGAATGCAAACTTGGCACTTGGCCATATTATTCCCTAATTGTACTCCTACAACAAGGTGGATTTGATTTTTTTGTGAATGTTTGACTTTCCTGAACTAAAAGCAATACTCTGTTTTGTGAACATTACCTGGACATGACATACATGAATCACATGATAAACAAACTAGACAATATTTTTTCAATGGATCTGTATAGAAACATGCAATTCAAAACGAAAATGGTGCAGCTTTATTTTTCCCATTATGCATGGAAGTATTACAAATACTATTTGATGTAAACCTAAAAGATTTAATCTGGGTTGTCTCAGTATTTTAACAATTTCAATATACTGTGGCAAAGCCTCCCCCTTTGAGGCAAGGGAGGTGAGCCCACTCCGCAAGACCCTGCCTAGGGGTCTGGGCAAGTGGGACCTCACTAGAAGAGACTCCGCCTTATGAGGAACTCCCTAAGCCACACAGCATAGTAGCATACATGGGACTATCTTCTACAAAGACTATTGTAACATCTACACATTTGGCTGAAGGTAATGCTGGAACCAACCAGTGCGGAGAAGGAAAGGAGACTGTCTCTTTTTTTTAATATGATTTAATGGTACATTTTACAAAACAGCAAGGAACAGTCAATAGTAAAAAGTAAAAACAATATAGTTACATGCAGATAAGAGAATACATATTTACAAACAGAACTAGTACATTTTTAGAAATTCATCCCCAATTTTAGTACGCAAGTTAAGCTTCCCTTGTTTCCTATAAATTACTCTCTGCATATTGGCAAGACAGGTCATCTCCTCAATCCAATCCACCACCGTTGGAGCAATCTGAGATTTACAGCTCCTTAATATCATCTTTTGCATATACTAGCCCCCCTGAATAGAATTTTTTTCTGAGAGACTGAAAGATCTTCAAGCAACTCATCACAACCTAATTGTAACGCTCACCTGACTCCCACGGAGGCGCTGGTCTAGTCTGGGTTGCTGTGGCCTCTTCGAGCGTGATGCGCAGAACTCGGAACACCGACTGAACAGGACCCTCAAATCTTGCTTGTCTGGCCAGTAGGGATATCCTTCTGCAGATGAGAAAGGGGATTAACAGTCTGCAGAATAGTGTGCTTGCTCCCCCCGTCCCCCCTTCGTTCTTCTCTAACTTCCTCCGAAATCCCCGGTTGAAGCTCACCTTATGGTTTGAAAGGATGAACTCTCCATCCTGCTTCTGGTGCAGGGGCGCGTGTTTGTCCAGTTACTTCAATGGTTTTCAGAATGGCGCTGGCAAAATCCACTTGACCTTTCCGAGCGGAACGCCGTAAGTATGAAGATTACAAAAGTTCAAGTGTTGAGCCTCCTTTTCTGTTGCCTTCCTAACCTGTGATCTGTCCTTTATTTCAGGTGCAGAATGAAGGCGATGCGTTGAGGGATTGAATTGCCGATGGTAAACTCAGGTGAGTTAGCGATGGGGGTGATCCCTCTTAATGTCTTTATATTCCTCCAGTAATGTCTTTTGTCCTTTCCCCATAGGGGCCGGGGTGCGGTACCTGCCAACGAAGCAGCGCCGACCCGAAATGAGGAATGGTCCACCAACAGAAGACCGGTAAGTGTTATGGCGGAAAAGTAGGCTTTCCTCATATGTTCCTTCTGCTCACCTTTTGTCTCTTCTTCTCTCCCCTAGGCGCAGAGATGTGGCGACCGGTGCAGACAGTCGCGGTGGAGCCAGAAGAACTCCCGAGGACAGGTGAGTGAAGCGCGGCGCTGCAGCGAGCAACGCGGTGCTTTTAAATGAAAGTCTTTTCTCAGGAACGCTGGCGTGAAGGTTCCGGATGCAGGTAAGAAGTTTAATAAAATTCTTGGTTTTCACCTTTCTCTTCTCTTCTTTCCTTACAGGTGTTCCAGGATCGAGGCGGGCGTGGCTGGAGACCAGATGCAGGAGCAGACACGGTGAGCGTTCAGCTGCTTGGATGCAGAACAACGCGAAGCGTGAGCTACTGTCTGGGCGTGGCTTAAATAGCCCCCCAAAGTAGTTCCAGGTAAGTATCCTTCCCTGGCCACGCCCGAGTGGCAAAATAGTCCCAATGAAAAAATAGTCCCTTTCAGGTCTCAGGGAGGCCTGAATCTTGCAGCATGGTCTGCATCAGGTAAGTGCACAAAACACCACCTTTATGAGCCTGGCGCCTATGGCGCCAGGACAGAGTCCAAAGAGCCCCTATAAGGGGCCGCTGGGCTTTTACCCGGGGGCATGATGCCTGCTCCCGGGGGTGCTGGGCCTGGCCTGGTGCTCCGGGGGTAGGCATCATGACAGCACTCCCCCCCAAAGCCCCTACCAAGGTCGTTCCCTCTGGAGGTTTCGGTTTGTTTGGAAAATTCCGATGGAACCTTTTTACCAGCCGAGGTGCATGTACGTGGTCGCTGGGTTCCCAAGACCTTTCCTGAGGCCCGTACCCTTTCCAATCAATTAGATAGAAAAGTTTTGATTTTGAGATCTTAGAATCCAAAATGTTCTTCACCTCGAATTCAGGCTCCCCATCTATCTGGATTGGTTCTGATGGCTTTATTAATATGGTTCCTGGTTGCACTGGTTTCAAAAGTGACACATGAAAGACGGGGTGAATCCGCATGTTAGCTGGTAGATCGAGCTTGACTGCCACTGGGTTAATTATAGCTTTGATCGAGTAAGGGCCCAAATACCTTGGATTAAAAGTTCGAGGTCCCTTGAGCAATAAGTGTTTGGTAGCCAACCATACTTGATCCCCTATTTGGTATGGAGGCGCCTCACTCCGATGCAGATCCGCATTCTTTTTGTATTTCCCTTTCGCTTGTTGCAAATGTGCAGTTGCATCCTTGAAGACTTGAGTTATCGTGGAATGCAAATGGTCCACTGCGGGCATTTCAAGGCTCAGAGGTGAGTCCAAGTCTGAAGTACGAGGGTGATGTCCATATAGGGTATAAAGGGGCTTTGTCCAGTTCCAGAGTGTACCAAGTTATTGTATGCATATTCGGCCACCCATAAAATATCCTTCCAATTACCTTCCGATTGGTGCAACATACATCGTAGGTATTGATCAAGGGTCTGGTTCGTTCTCTCCGTCTGACCATCGGTCTGTGGGTGGTGGCTGGTTGAGAGTCTTACGTCGATTTGTGCCAGTTGACAACACTTTCTCCAAAAATGAGAAATAAACTGGCTTCCCCGGTCGGAGACTAGTATGGACGGAAATCCATGCAAATGGATGATATTTTTGAGGAATTCCTTGGCCTGGACAGAAGCTGAAGGTAATCCTTTCAACGGAATAAAATGGGCCATCTTGGAAAATAAATCCACCACAACCAGAATAGTATTGTATCCATTACAAGGGGGCAGGTCCGTGATAAAATCTAGTGACAAGGTGTGCCAAGGTGCTGGTGGAATGTCTAAAGGCTGAAGAAGACCGGCGGGTTTTGTCTTTTGGCCTTTGTTTTGGGCGCAAACTCCACAGGACATCACGAAAGATTTAATATCCTTTCGCCAGGAAGGCCACCAGAATTGTCGTTTAATTTTTTCCTCAGTTTTGGCAATGCCAGGATGTCCTTCCATCAGGGTATCATGATGACGGGAAATAACCAGTTCTTGCAATTCCATTTCTGGCAGAAATAAGCGTCCTTGGAAATAAGGTAGGCCATCGTTGACCGAAAAGTAAGACCCCCTTTGGATCCAATCCTGCAAGGCTGTAGAGTCCAGGAGTTGTTTTACTCGTGCTTGAATGTCTTCAAGGGTTTGTAAAGAGGTTATCCCCAAAATTCTTTGTTCGGGAATTATCGGCACAGGTTCTGAGTTTGTGTCTATTTCTCCCATTCCTATTCGAGATAGCGCGTCCACTTTGCCATTCTTACAGCCGGGGCGGTAAGTGATTACAAAATCGAACTCAGCAAAGAACAAAGCCCATCGGAGCTGACATGACGATTGAGCCTTGGCAGCTTTTAAATATTGTAAGTTTCGGTGATCAGTGATCACGGTGATGGTATGCCTGGCGCCAAGAAGATAATGCCGCCAAGCCTTAAAGGCGGACTTAATGGCTAATAATTCCTTGTCGGTGATTGCATAATTTACCTCAGGTGGCGAGAACTTTCTGGACCAAAATGCTACGGGGTGCAGTTGGTTGGTTTCAGGGTCTCTCTGAGACAGGACAGCTCCCATGGCTAAGCTGGAAGCGTCGGTTTCATCTATATAAGGGAGATCGGGACGCGGGTGCTTCAAAATAGGTGCGGACGTGAATTTAGCTTCAATTCCTGAAAGGCCTGTTCGGCTTCCTCGGTCCATTCGAAGCGTTTATTTTTTCGCAAGAGTGCAGTGATGGGTTGTACCACACGTGAAAATTCCGGGATAAATCTGCGATAAAAATTAGCAAAACCAAGCATGCTTTGGACAACTTTCACCGAACTAGGTGATGGCCATTTGAGGATGGCATCCACTTTTCGTGAGTCCATTCGGACCCCTTTAGGTGTCAGGATGAATCCAAGAAACTCAACCTCGGTGGTATGAAAAACTCACTTTTCCAGCTTTGCAAACAGTTTGTGCTGGCGTAATTTCTCAAGGATGGCCCTGACATGCTTTCTGTGATCAGATTCCGAAGAGGAGTACACAAGAATGTCATCGATATATACGACAACACAAACATCGATGAGTTCCCGAAGGACATCGTTCATGAAGAATTGGAAGGCAGCAGGCGCGTTGCACAACCCGAAAGGCATCACCTGGTATTCGAATAATCCATATTTTGTACGGAAGGCCGTTTTCCATTCGTCGCCTTCTTTTACTCGCACCAGATGATAAGCCCCCCAGAGATCTAACTTGGTGTATACGCAAGCATCCTTCACCTGGTCAAGGAGTTCAGGGATCAGAGGCAGAGGGTAACGGTTTTTAACAGTTATCTGGTTCAATGCGCGGTAGTCGATACAAGTTCTAAGGTCGCCTTCTTTTTTGGGCACGAAGAACAAAGCCGAGGATGCCGGAGACTTTGACGGGCGAATGAAACCATTGGCTAGGTATTGATCTAAATATTGTCTCAAATGCAGATTCTCAGGTTCAGTAAGGGCATAAATCCTGCTACAAGGGGGTTGTGCACCGGGCACCAGATCGATTTGGCAATCGTACGATCTGTGGGGAGGTAACGTGTTGGCCTGTTCCTTTTGGAAGACGTCCTGAAAGTCTTGGTATTCCGGAGGTAGTTGCATGGAGACAGAGGTTACAGACGCTAGACTAATCTTCAGATTTTCTGGGTAGCAGGTTTGTGCACAATCCGGGAAGGTTATTCTCTTCGCTCGCCAATAAATTCGAGGATTATGTGTCTCTAACCAAGGGATTCCGAGAATAACCTGAAACTGTGGAGCCTTGATTACATCAAACACAACTGCCTCCCGATGGCCGTCCGGACCTATAAGTGTCACCTCAGCAGTGGAATGTGTTACCGGTCCAGAGGCAATTTCGGTTCCATCGACTGTGGTGATGACATCTTTTCTGGTTTTAGGACGCAGAGGGAGGTTAATCCTAGAGACCAATTCACGATCCACATAATTTCCTATAGCCCCACTATCGATGTATGCCTTTATTGCATGCAACCGCTTAGGCTGTTCCGGATCTACGAGGACCATTGGCACAATGAAATTCGAGGTCTGAGAGTTAGTTTTCAAGCTCGGCAAGCGGACCCCTATGCTTGTCGGGCGTGGTCGTTTCCCGAAACAGAGTCTTCATGGTTTTTATCAGCGGCTCCTACCACCTTCTTGGGCGGTTTTGCCGGGCAATCTCGTAGAAAGTGTCCAGAGGACCCACAATAAAGACATAATTGCATCTGCCGTCTTCTTTCACGTTCTTTTTGAGTTGAAGGTCCTTTAACCCCTCCGATTTGCATAGGCTCAGAGACATCAGCACCCTTGGGGTTAGCGTGTGTCTTGACCAACACCCGGGTCTCAAACTTGGACAGATCTGCTTTTCTGTTTTGAAGTCTGTGATCCAATTGGACCACTAAGTCTATATATTCTGTGCATTCTTGGGGCGGATTTACAACTTGGGCCAGGACATCTTTAAGTTCTCCACGTAGACCTCGATAAAATAACGTGATTCTTTTATCCTCTGGCCACCCAGTTTCCACAATTAGTCTATTAAAGGTTGCAATGTAGGATAGGAGGTCCTGATTGCCCTGTCGCAGGGATAGGAGTTCGTCATCCAGAGCCTGCCCCTGAGAGTGTCGAGCAAATAACCTTTCCATGCTTGCTTGAAATCCTTGAAAATCACGGCGAATCGGGTCATCTTGAGTAACCAGTGGAACTGACCAATCGGCAGCACAGCCGCTGAGATATGACAATACAAAGGCTACCTTGGTCTGGTCATTAGGGAAGGCCCCAGGTCTGCATAGGAAGTGCAAACGACACTGATTCATGAATACGGCGAATCGTTTGGGGTCCCCAGCAAAGCATTTGGGTGGGGCCAGCGGCATGTTTCCAGGTAGATTAATCTGCACAGGGTTACTGGGAACCACAGGAGCGGGGTTCCCCCCAGAACCGGGTAGAGGAGTGTGTCCAGCTTGACCTTGCAAAAACTGTCTAGCCAGGTCATCAGTTCTTTCCTTTGATACAATCACTTCCCTCCTGAGAGCATTAGTCTCTTGACGAGCGGCGTGTACTTCGGGCCGTAATTCCCCCAGTAGTTGGGCCAACTGATCAGTCTCAGAAGTTTCCATAGCGCCTGGGTGGGAATTTGTAGGAAGGCTTCGCGTTCTGTAACGCTCACCTGACTCCCACGGAGGCGCTGGTCTAGTCTGGGTTGCTGTTGCCTCTTCGAGCGTGATGCGCAGAACTCGGAACACCGACTGAACAGGACCCTCAAATCTTGCTTGTCTGGCCCATAGGGATATCCTTCTGCAGATGAGAAAGGGGATTAACAGTCTGCAGAATAGTGTGCTTGCTCCCCCCTTGCCCCCTTCGTTCTTCTCTAACTTCCTCCGAAATCCCCGGTTGAAGCTCACCTTATGGTTTGGAAGGATGAACTCTCCATCCTGCTTCTGGTGCAGGGGCGCGTGTTTGTCCAGTTACTTCACTGGTTTTCAGAATGGCGCTGGCAAAATCCACTTGACTTTTCCGAGCGGAACGCCGTAAGTATGAAGATTACAAAAGTTCAAGTGTTGAGCCTCCTTTTCTGTTGCCTTCCTAACCTGTGATCTGTCCTTTATTTCAGGTGAAGAATGAAAGCGATGCGTTGAGGGATTGAATTGCCGATGGTAAACTCAGGTGAGTTAGCGATGGGGGCGATTCCCTTTAATGTCTTTATATTCCTCCAGTAATGTCTTTTGTCCTTTCCCCATAGGGGCCGGGGTGCGGTACCTGCCAACGAAGCGGCGCCGACCCGAAATGAGGAATGGTCCACCAACAGAAGACCGGTAAGTGTTATGGCGGAAAATTAGGCTTTCCTCATATGTTCCTTCTGCTCACCTTTTGTCTCTTCTTCTCTCCCCTAGGCGCAAAGATGTGACGACCGGTGCAGACAGTCGCGGTGGAGCCAGAAGAACTCCCGAGGACAGGTGCTTTTAAATGAAAGTCTTTTCTCAGGAACGCTGGCGTGAAGGTTCCGGATGCAGGTAAGAAGTTTGATAAAATTCTTGGTTTTCACCTTTCTCTTCTCTTCTTTCCTTACAGGTGTTCCAGGATCGAGGCGGGCGTGGCTGGAGACCAGATGCAGGAGCAGACACGGTGAGCGTTCAGCTGCTTGGATGCAGAACAACGCGAAGCGTGAGCTACTGTCTGGGCGTGGCTTAAATAGCCCCCCAAAGTAGTTCCAGGTAAGTATCCTTCCCTGGCCACGCCCGAGTGGCAAAATAGTCCCAATGAAAAAATAGTCCCTTTCAGGTCTCAGGGAGGCCTGAATCTTGCAGCATGGTCTGCATCAGGTAAGTGCACAAAACACCACCTTTATGAGCCTGGCTCCTATGGCGCCAGGACAGAGTCCAAAGAGCCCCTATAAGGGGCCGCTGGGCTTTTACCCGGGGGCATGATGCCTGCTCCCGGGGGTGCTGGGCCTGGCCTGGTGCTCCGGGGGTAGGCATCATGACAGCACTCCCCCCCAAAGCCCCTACCAAGGTCGTTCCCTCTGGAGGTTTCGGTTTGTTTGGAAAATTCCGATGGAACCTTTTTACCAGCCGAGGTGCATGTACGTGGTCGCTGGGTTCCCAAGACCTTTCCTGAGGCCCGTACCCTTTCCAATCAATTAGATAGAAAAGTTTTGATTTTGAGATCTTAGAATCCAAAATGTTCTTCACCTCGAATTCAGGCTCCCCATCTATCTGGATTGGTTCTGATGGCTTTATTAATATGGTTCCTGGTTGCACTGGTTTCAAAAGTGACACATGAAAGACGGGGTGAATCCGCATGTTAGCTGGTAGATCGAGCTTGACTGCCACTAGGTTAATTATAGCTTTGATCGAGTAAGGGCCCAAATACCTTGGATTAAAAGTTCGAGGTCCCTTGAGCAATAAGTGTTTGGTAGCCAACCATACTTGATCCCCTATTTGGTATGGAGGCGCCTCACTCCGATGCAGATCCGCATTCTTTTTGTATTTCCCTTTCGCTTGTTGCAAATGTGCAGTTGCATCCTTGAAGACTTGAGTTATCGTGGAATGCAAATGGTCCACTGCGGGCATTTCAAGGCTCAGAGGTGAGTCCAAGTCTGAAGTACGAGGGTGATGTCCATATAGGGTATAAAGGGGCTTTGTCCAGTTCCAGAGTGTACCAAGTTATTGTATGCATATTCGGCCACCCATAAAATATCCTTCCAATTACCCTCCGATTGGTGCAACATACATCGTAGGTATTGATCAAGGGTCTGGTTCGTTCTCTCCGTCTGACCATCGGTCTGTGGGTGGTGGCTGGTTGAGAGTCTTACGTCGATTTGTGCCAGTTGACAACACTTTCTCCAAAAATGAGAAATAAACTGGCTTCCCCGGTCGGAGACTAGTATGGACGGAAATCCATGCAAATGGATGATATTTTCGAGGAATTCCTTTGCCTGGACAGAAGCTGAAGGTAATCCTTTCAACGGAATAAAATGGGCCATCTTGGAAAATAAATCCACCACAACCAGAATAGTATTGTATCCATTACAAGGAGGCAGGTCCGTGATAAAATCTAGTGACAAGGTGTGCCAAGGTGCTGGTGGAATGTCTAAAGGCTGAAGAAGACCGGCGGGTTTTGTCTTTTGGCCTTTGTTTTGGGCGCAAACTCCACAGGACATCACGAAAGATTTAATATCCTTTCGCCAGGAAGGCCACCAGAATTGTCGTTTAATTTTTTCCTCAGTTTTGGCAATGCCAGGATGTCCTTCCATCAGGGTATCATGATGACGGGAAATAACCAGTTCTTGCAATTCCATTTCTGGCAGAAATAAGCGTCCTTGGAAATAAGGTAGGCCATCGTTGACCGAAAAGTAAGACCCCCTTTGGATCCAATCCTGCAAGGCTGTAGAGTCCAGGAGTTGTTTTACTCGTGCTTGAATGTCTTCAAGGGTTTGTAAAGAGGTTATCCCCAAAATTCTTTGTTCGGGAATTATCGGCACAGGTTCTGAGTTTGTGTCTATTTCTCCCATTCCTATTCGAGATAGCGCGTCCACTTTGCCATTCTTACAGCCGGGGCGGTAAGTGATTACAAAATCGAACTCAGCAAAGAACAAAGCCCATCGGAGCTGACATGACGATTGAGCCTTGGCAGCTTTTAAATATTGTAAGTTTCGGTGATCAGTGATCACGGTGATGGTATGCCTGGCGCCAAGAAGATAATGCCGCCAAGCCTTAAAGGCGGACTTAATGGCTAATAATTCCTTGTCGGTGATTGCATAATTTACCTCAGGTGGCGAGAACTTTCTGGACCAAAATGCTACGGGGTGCAGTTGGTTGGTTTCAGGGTCTCTCTGAGACAGGACAGCTCCCATGGCTAAGCTGGAAGCGTCGGTTTCATCTATATAAGGGAGATCGGGACGCGGGTGCTTCAAAATAGGTGCGGACGTGAATTTAGCTTCAATTCCTGAAAGGCCTGTTCGGCTTCCTCGGTCCATTCGAAGCGTTTATTTTTTCGCAAGAGTGCAGTGATGGGTTGTACCACACGTGAAAATTCCGGGATAAATCTGCGATAAAAATTAGCAAAACCAAGCATGCTTTGGACAACTTTCACCGAACTAGGTGATGGCCATTTGAGGATGGCATCCACTTTTCGTGAGTCCATTCGGACCCCTTTAGGTGTCAGGATGAATCCAAGAAACTCAACCTCGGTGGTATGAAAAACTCACTTTTCCAGCTTTGCAAACAGTTTGTGCTGGCGTAATTTCTCAAGGATGGCCCTGACATGCTTTCTGTGATCAGATTCCGAAGAGGAGTACACAAGAATGTCATCGATATATACGACAACACAAACATCGATGAGTTCCCGAAGGACATCGTTCATGAAGAATTGGAAGGCAGCAGGCGCGTTGCACAACCCGAAAGGCATCACCTGGTATTCCAATAATCCATATTTTGTACGGAAGGCCGTTTTCCATTCGTCGCCTTCTTTTACTCGCACCAGATGATAAGCCCCCCAGAGATCTAACTTGGTGTATACGCAAGCATCCTTCACCTGGTCAAGGAGTTCAGGGATCAGAGGCAGAGGGTAACGGTTTTTAACAGTTATCTGGTTCAATGCGCGGTAGTCGATACAAGTTCTAAGGTCGCCTTCTTTTTTGGGCACGAAGAACAAAGCCGAGGATGCCGGAGACTTTGACGGGCGAATGAAACCATTGGCTAGGTATTGATCTAAATATTGTCTCAAATGCAGATTCTCAGGTTCAGTAAGGGCATAAATCCTGCTACAAGGGGGTTGTGCACCGGGCACCAGATCGATTTGGCAATCGTACGATCTGTGGGGAGGTAACGTGTTGGCCTGTTCCTTTTGGAAGACGTCCTGAAAGTCTTGGTATTCCGGAGGTAGTTGCATGGAGACAGAGGTTACAGACGCTAGACTAATCTTCAGATTTTCTGGGTAGCAGGTTTGTGCACAATCCGGGAAGGTTATTCTCTTCGCTCGCCAATAAATTCGAGGATTATGTGTCTCTAACCAAGGGATTCCGAGAATAACCTGAAACTGTGGAGCCTTGATTACATCAAACACAACTGCCTCCCGATGGCCGTCCGGACCTATAAGTGTCACCTCAGCAGTGGAATGTGTTACCGGTCCAGAGGCAATTTCGGTTCCATCGACTGTGGTGATGACATCTTTTCTGGTTTTAGGACGCAGAGGGAGGTTAATCCTAGAGACCAATTCACGATCCACATAATTTCCTATAGCCCCACTATCGATGTATGCCTTTATTGCATGCAACCGCTTAGGCTGTTCCGGATCTACGAGGACCATTGGCACAATGAAATGCGAGGTCTGAGAGTTAGTTTTCAAGCTCGGCAAGCGGACCCCTATGCTTGTCGGGCGTGGTCGTTTCCCGAAACAGAGTCTTCATGGTATTTATCAGCGGCTCCTACCACCTTCTTGGGCGGTTTTGCCGGGCAATCTCGTAGAAAGTGTCCAGAGGACCCACAATAAAGACATAATTGCATCTGCCATCTTCTTTCACGTTCTTTTTGAGTTGAAGGTCCTTTAACCCCTCCGATTTGCATAGGCTCAGAGACATCAGCACCCTTGGGGTTAGCGTGTGTCTTGACCAACACCCGGGTCTCAAACTTGGACAGATCTGCTTTTCTGTTTTGAAGTCTGTGATCCAATTGGACCACTAAGTCTATATATTCTGTGCATTCTTGGGGCGGATTTACAACTTGGGCCAGGACATCTTTAAGTTCTCCACGTAGACCTCGATAAAATAACGTGATTCTTTTATCCTCTGGCCACCCAGTTTCCACAATTAGTCTATTAAAGGTTGCAATGTAGGATAGGAGGTCCTGATTGCCCTGTCGCAGGGATAGGAGTTCGTCATCCAGAGCCTGCCCCTGAGAGTGTCGAGCAAATAACCTTTCCATGCTTGCTTGAAATCCTTGAAAATCACGGCGAATCGGGTCATCTTGAGTAACCAGTGGAACTGACCAATCGGCAGCACAGCCGCTGAGATATGACAATACAAAGGCTACCTTGGTCTGGTCATTAGGGAAGGCCCCAGGTCTGCATAGGAAGTGCAAACGACACTGATTCATGAATACGGCGAATCGTTTGGGGTCCCCAGCAAAGCATTTGGGTGGGGCCAGCGGCATGTTTCCAGGTAGATTAATCTGCACAGGGTTACTGGGAACCACAGGAGCGGGGTTCCCCCCGGAACCGGGTAGAGGAGTGTGTCCAGCTTGACCTTGCAAAAACTGTTTAGCCAGGTCATCAGTTCTTTCCTTTGATACAATCACTTCCCTCCTGAGAGCATTAGTCTCTTGACGAGCGGCGTGTACTTCGGGCCGTAATTCCCCCAGTAGTTGGGCCAACTGATCAGTCTCAGAAGTTTCCATAGCGCCTGGGTGGGAATTTGTAGGAAGGCTTCGCGTTCTGTAACGCTCACCTGACTCCCACGGAGGCGCTGGTCTAGTCTGGGTTGCTGTTGCCTCTTCGAGCGTGATGCGCAGAACTCGGAACACCGACTGAACAGGACCCTCAAATCTTGCTTGTCTGGCCCATAGGGATATCCTTCTGCAGATGAGAAAGGGGATTAACAGTCTGCAGAATAGTGTGCTTGCTCCCCCCTTGCCCCCTTCGTTCTTCTCTAACTTCCTCCGAAATCCCCGGTTGAAGCTCACCTTATGGTTTGGAAGGATGAACTCTCCATCCTGCTTCTGGTGCAGGGGCGCGTGTTTGTCCAGTTACTTCACTGGTTTTCAGAATGGCGCTGGCAAAATCCACTTGACTTTTCCGAGCGGAACGCCGTAAGTATGAAGATTACAAAAGTTCAAGTGTTGAGCCTCCTTTTCTGTTGCCTTCCTAACCTGTGATCTGTCCTTTATTTCAGGTGAAGAATGAAAGCGATGCGTTGAGGGATTGAATTGCCGATGGTAAACTCAGGTGAGTTAGCGATGGGGGCGATTCCCTTTAATGTCTTTATATTCCTCCAGTAATGTCTTTTGTCCTTTCCCCATAGGGGCCGGGGTGCGGTACCTGCCAACGAAGCGGCGCCGACCCGAAATGAGGAATGGTCCACCAACAGAAGACCGGTAAGTGTTATGGCGGAAAATTAGGCTTTCCTCATATGTTCCTTCTGCTCACCTTTTGTCTCTTCTTCTCTCCCCTAGGCGCAAAGATGTGACGACCGGTGCAGACAGTCACGGTGGAGCCAGAAGAACTCCCGAGGACAGGTGCTTTTAAATGAAAGTCTTTTCTCAGGAACGCTGGCGTGAAGGTTCCGGATGCAGGTAAGAAGTTTGATAAAATTCTTGGTTTTCACCTTTCTCTTCTCTTCTTTCCTTACAGGTGTTCCAGGATCGAGGCGGGCGTGGCTGGAGACCAGATGCAGGAGCAGACACGGTGAGCGTTCAGCTGCTTGGATGCAGAACAACGCGAAGCGTGAGCTACTGTCTGGGCGTGGCTTAAATAGCCCCCCAAAGTAGTTCCAGGTAAGTATCCTGGTGGCAAAATAGTCCCAATGAAAAGATAGTCCCTTTCAGGTCTCAGGGAGGCCTGAATCTTGCAGCATGGTCTGCATCAGGTAAGTGCACAAAACACCTTCCTTTATGAGCCTGGCGCCTATGGCGCAGGACTGATATCCAACATGAGCCTGGCGCCAACGGCGCCAGAACAGAGTCCAAAGAGCCCCTATAAGGGGCCGCTGGGCTTTTACCCGGGGGCATGATGCCTGCTCCCGGGGGTGCTGGGCCTGGCCTGGTGCTCCGGGGATAGGCATCATGACACTAATACCATTGTTTTGAAAACCAGAGCAATATCCTGATTCACAATCCGTAGGCAAATGCTACATACATCTTGCCAAAATCCGCGGACACGTGTACAGTCCCAGATCATATGCTCCATACTACCCACTCCATTCTCACAGTTCCAGCAGTAATCAGAATCCATCAGACCTCTCTTCATCAATCTTTCCGGACTCCAGTATACTCTGTTGAGGATTTTAATTTGTCTTGAGCGTTCTTCCAAGTTTATTGAGCAAAGTTTAACAATAGCACATATCCATATCCACATCTCAGAAGAAATCACACAGTCCAATCTCCTGCCCCAATCTGCTCTCACTTCTGTATTCTCTCTATAATTGGACACAATTCGATTGTATATCCTGCTCGCTATGGATCCACAACCTGGTTTATTCTCCTTTAGAAAGAGGTCCACAATAGTATCACCCTGCTTATCCACCTCCCTTATACATCTCTTCAATTTTCTGAAGTCACCATTGGAATAACCGTCAATGTTATATTTAGGACATAACTCTTCTTCATCAATCCATTTACCATCCTTATGAACATCACTAATACAATGTATACCACTGAGAGACCACTGCGGCCAAAATAAAGGTTTACCCATCCAGCTATTCCCGGGTTCAACCAAATTGAAGCATGGGAAGTCCTCAAATCCTTCGAGCCCAACATTTCATGTATACTCTTTGAAGGAGACTCTTTAAGAGGAGACACATACTTAACTGGGACAAGCGGAGGAACATGGAGAACATGAGATTATCCTATGCCGGGGAAGCCCCCTGACATGAGCACACCTTGGACAGTCAGATCGGAGACGAGCCACGCATCTCACGACTTTCGAGGAGCTGCAGAATGCCAAAGTAAGATGCTGAGGCCTAGCATACTCAACAATGGAGGAGCTGTTGTGAAACAGGAAAGTAGAGTCCTGTGTCAGGTGGTGGTGAGACCACATCCATATCGTGGTGGATTGGGCACCCGATGAAACATGCCAAGACCACCAGAGAAGGCAACTGCAAGCGTGAACAGCTTCCCAACCTCAATCACTGTATACGGCAAATGGGAAGCCGAGAACAGGAATGCAACGATGAAACCAAGGAACGCGAAAGGCAGTATCGACAAGGATCACCCGAGAAAGTGCCATGGTCCGCAATGTTCTTTGTTATACAGCGATTTAACGGAGAGATCGGGAGAAGAGGAAGGCCACCGTAGCAGCTGGGTACAAGAAGAGAAACTTGTCCCACTGCTCCTGGCGTGTTACTTACTATAGACCTGTTTAATTGGAACTGTGTAAAGCTGATAAAAAGAATATTGAATAACCCTGTGTGTGAAGTCTATGAAGACTCCAAACAAATACCTGATAAAGGAGGAAACTTATTATATGAACACCAAGATGAAAAGGGGAGAAACTGTAGCATACAATCTTGTAATAAAGAAAGACAGGGGAAATACCAAGTGGGAAGAAACCGAAGCCAAGCTGAGAAAGCCTGGAGCCACAGACTATGAGAGGTCTAAATGCTTCAGCAAGAAGGTGTGAAAGTATCACTAGGAAAGTTGTCACAGATATATCACTAAAGAGAGTACAAAACCAGACATTATTGTAGAAGAGCTACAAGAGTTAATCCAAAATATAAGGAAAGTCGATTACAGGAGATTGTGCTAGAGAAACAGCACAAGGAATAGAGACATTGATACAAAGAGACTGTCAGAAGATATTGGCACGCCAAGAGAATCACCAAATCTCCTGTAACTTGTTTACGTTAGTTATTTTAGTGATAGGATCAGGTAGAATTAGATTCAGACTGAGGACTTGTCTTTCTTTGGGACTTCTTGACATGACAACAGACAAGCACCTCTAGTTCCTTTAGATAGTAAGGGAACTTCCTCTAGAACTAGGGCAAGATTGGCCTTTTTCTTATAATTTGAATATAAGTGAAATTGAATGTCCTTAAAGTATCCGACTTCTTCTTCCAGCCTACCACAATAACCAGCAAAGGACGTTATTGATAAGGGCACCTGCATATAGTTATTGTTTAAAAAAGACTTCAGGGTTGATGTTCATGATGTTAAAAAGAACATTTGAAATTGTAGGAAAAAATGTAAGCCTTCTTTGTGTCAAATAAGCAGGCTTTAAAAAGAACTTGCTTGAGGCCTGTTTCAAATGGTTGGCTGTTAGGGAGAATTCTCATTTCTGTGCTAATTCCCTTCAACCTTGGAGACCCCCTGCTCTTTTGCTGGACTTAGGACTTTTTAATTTGAACTCTGGAGCGAGTGAGACCTTTTTCTCTCTCATGTGTTTTTACATGATGTTGATTTTGTGTTTTCACTGTTTTTGGAGTCTGACAAACTCCATAGGTGTCTACTTTGTGTTTGGTGACACACAGCACCTTCAGTGCAGTGTCCCAGAGAAATCCTTCTAGATTCCTCACAAGGTTTAAATACCTTTTCGTGGGTGAACTACCGTTCCCAAGATTAGTAAAGTGAAATTAGCTTTACTTAACTTTTCTCTTTGTAGGTCCAGCACATCCCATTTTATGTGGAGTGCTGGGGGTTACCTATTAGCCCCTTATCTTACATTCTCATGTAACATTTTTATTTTACCCTCACTACGTTAAATGGCTGGTGGCAGTAGTTTAATTCTCCCTAACATTGTGCTTTTCTATGGCAGGCTGAACCCTCAGTTGCTGTACATTTAGTCAAAATGGCTCAGACTTCTTTTTCCGTGATTTTCTGTTTGTGAGGTCTTTCTTGGGTTTTACTTTGTGCATTGAGCTATGTTTGAGCCCTTTGTTGTCTTGCCTTTGGCAGGCTTCAGCCCGGAAGCCCGCCTCTGGCTCCAGTGTATCTGGAAGGACAGGATGCGAGGGAGAGTCTAGGCACTCCCCTGTCCGTTGTCTCTGGGAATGTCTGAATGCAACTAGTCTTGATTGGCTGGTTGCATGAAAGGGAGAAACCTGCTTAAAAGGTGAGGGTTTTGGCACTACAGGCAGAGTCGACTACTGTGTGAAACACCTGAAGAAACCGTGAATAAAGCTTGCTGCATCCTCCTGGACCTTTGAATTGCCCAGTGAAGCCCTGCTGCTGTGCTGAAACTCCTTTTTCATTTCGACAGAGAAGCTCCGGAAGGGACGACTTCTCCCCTTGGGTTAGTGGGACCAACTAACCCTGAGACGAAGTCCACTGGACCATCATCGCGAATGGCTGTACTTCTTCATTGCTGCAAGAACTGAATGCCAGGGGGCGAGTAATCTGTAGTCCAGTGAAACGTCTGATGCAGTAATGATTCCAACTAGAAGCTCCAGGAGTGGCCTAAGGACCCTCCAGAAGCAGGATGACCAGATCCTGAGTCCCCTCACCAGAGTGCAGGACCCAAGGAGTGACGAAAGCCCAACCGGTATCCGAGATCTGCAACGGTACTGTTTGCTAAGCGCTGAAACCACAAGCTATCGCTGAACCGAAAGGAGCCCGAAGCTGTCGACAACCTCCAAGGTGCCGCCACAGGAGCCCTCCAGATGTTCTCCCTCTTGTCTCAACGACTGAGGCTCAGGAACCCAGGTTCTACATTGCTGTAGCAGGACAGAATCCAGCTGGACCACTCTTCTTCAAACCAGAGGTACTGGTTAGACTTGGGGTACTTACCTCACTATCTTTTAGCTGTGCTCTTCTCAATTAGGAATTGCATTGGCTTACCTTGTAGAGTTCATTCCAACTCTCCTTCCACAGGCTTAATAGCTTGTGACCCTACGAGTGATTTTTCCTACAAACTCGAACTTTGTGCAAGACTTTTAATCTAAGAAGTGCAACAGATCCATAGACTGTGTTCCAATTGACTTCAGATGTCCTGGTTCCCAGAAGACTCTACTAGTCCATTGACTTTGATATTGTTTGTGCCTCGTAGGTGCTAACTTGTGTTAGACTGTTACGGCTGGAAAAGGATTGTCTAGATTTCATTGGAAGATTTAGTTGTCCTCACATTTACTGAGACTCTGTTTAACCTTTTCCTTCCCTAAACCTCTCCTTTCTGCAACGTCAGAATCCGCAAAGTATAACTAGTGTGATATATACATTCCATTACTGTCCTTGTGATTGAAGTCACCTCAGGGTGTAGGAATTGTGTAAGAAGCACATCCAAAGATTATGCACCAACTTCCTCTGATTCTGAAAAGTCCTTTTAAAGTACATTTACATTGTTACGCAAATTGCCTTTTTAAAGAACACTTATTTAAAAATGGATGTTAATTAAATAAATAATTATTTATAACAGAAACTTTGAGTGTAAGTGTTACTTGGCTACTTGTAGTTAAGGATTTCATTTGTGCAGCTCAAAAGCTCACATTTACCCCTGGCTGCTCAGTCATACTACCAACTTGTGTAGTGCAGAACTACAAAGTGTGGGTTACCTAATACCAAGCAGATAAGTGTTGTGTAGTCTCACACAGTGTGGCTACATCAATTCTTACCTAACATTGGTGCTCTCCTGTCTTTCAACTCAAATGGAAAAGAAATAGCAGCAATGGGTTAAACAATGCAATCAGAATGTGAGATGGCAAACCCTTCCCTGAAGACAACACAGGAGCATACACTGAAATAAGATGCCATGTCCAGCATCGCAGTATGGTCCGGTGGAAAAGCCAGGATATGTGCCTTGACACCTATTCACCTCTCCCATAGTATGCTCTTCTTTGATGTGGCTACACAGTTATTATAACCTTGTTTGGATCACCAAGCTCTAGACCTCCACCATACTGATGCTATGTTAGCTTTTATAGCTAGCACTTTCCGATGCAGGTACGATATTTTGTAGCATAGTCATACATGTTAAGTCTGGCTTGCCGGATTTCTTCTGGCATATCAACATATATCTTTGTAACAAGTGCTTGACAAACTGAGCTACCTTCTGTACCATTTGGCATATCAACATATATCTCTGTAAAAAGTGCTTGACACACTGAGCTAGCTTCTACCTTCTGAACCATTCTGGCACTCAACTCATCAACATGCATTTCAAATTTGGTTATTGCACAGGATCAACATATTCCCCTAAGAAATTCAGTAGGGAAAAACATGTGCGCCGTCATAAAACAAATGCTGAAAAGGCGTTGTTATATGATCAGGACAAACAGTCTGAGTCGGTTAGGAATATGGAGAGGGCTTTCTCACTCTGTATTCAGAAAATCTATCCTTCTAAAGATCTTCATGTTTCTGATGAGTTTATCAACAAATTGTTAAATGAACGAAGGCCTGGTGCCTCTGCACCACCTCCGTATGTTCCTCTTCCTCCTGCTGTACCTCTTCCTGCTGTTATTCCTGCTCTTCCTGCTCAACCTGTTGTTCCTATTCCTCCGGTTGTTGTTCCTCCACCTGCTCCTCTGACTCTTCCCATTGCGCCAGTAATAGTACCTCCATTGAATTTGCCTGCACCCTCACTCCCAAGTAGTTCTGTACTGCTTGTAGTTGATCAGGGTGCGGGTCGAGGATTGTTACTCGTAATACTGTTCCTACAGAAAAGAAACAGGATTTGTTTGCATGGGCTAAGCATTATATGGAGGGAGATGATTGAGCTAATGTTCTTGCCACACTTTCTAATATGGGTAATTTTCCTGAGAAAAATGTTTTCATTGAAGGTTTAGGGATTCATTTATGTGTAATGTGGGGTAAATTAAATAATGCAGACCTCCCACAAGGGTTGAGGGACCTGAATACTTTAGCGTTTTCAAGAGACACTGTGGAGAAAGTACATGAGCATGTTGAGAGGATAATTGAGTATAGAAAGGAGTTGGAAAGGTTACGGAATGAGGATGACGAAGAAGAAAGTATGTATGTACAGAAACGATTTCTTCCGTGTCGTAAATCGGCATCTGAGGAGGCGCGAATTTGTACAAAAGATGCGATTAGATGGATTTCAGACATATCGATAACTCCAGTTGAGGTATATGACACATACAGTCAATATACGCTAGAAATGCAGAGGAAAGTGATACAGGTAATGATAGAGTACCTGCAGGATGAATGTTTAAAGAGAAAGGTTAGTTGTCCCACAGAGTTATTGAGCATTTATAAGAGAGCTTTTTCACTTGACACTTCTTAAACTGCTTTAGCGCTCGACTTAGCTCTGTTGCTTAGTAAGCGTTCGGAGTTGCCTACATCTCAGTTGCCTATGAGAGAGGTTCCTCCGACATTTGTCCCAAAGGTTGAGATTCCTGCTAATGCTGCAGCAGGTACACCTGCTGTGGACATTCCTGCACATTATGTATCGCAGTTTGTTCACGTCCCGTTTTCACGACAGGAAGTGAATACTATTAGACAAACTATTCCTGACATTAGGAAAAATCCGACAGGGTTCTATAAAGAGATAGAGTCAGTTTTGCAGTCCTCAGTGTTTACCCTAGGCGACATTGATTTGTTATTCCCTGTACTCCTGCCTGTAGATTTGTGGAAACAAGTTAGAACTATAGACGATGTACCAGGGTTGGGAGATACATGGGCTAACATAGTTAGGCTTAATGGGGAAAGGCCAGCTGGTGAGAGACCACCTCAGGTGATACTAACTTTGCCTGACAGAATCATTGCAAAACTGAAAACTATAATCCCCGAAAAGAGAATTATTTGGGACAAGCTTACGTCCTCTGTCCAAGGAAAATCTGAGGGTGCTACCAAGTTCTTTAATCGGTTTGAACAGGTATTCTCGGATTTCAGTGGACAAGACTTAGGCACAGAGTCTGGGAAAAGATTATTTGTGGACAAATTTGTACGTGGATTGCTGCCTGACATCCAGTCACAAATTATGTCTTTTGAGAGCGCTTGGCAGGCGAAATCCCAATCAGAAGTACTGCACATGGCTCAGTACTACGAGAACCGTGTCAATAATGAAAAAGATAGAGTTGAGAAGAGAAAAGGTGATTTGAAGACTAAAGTATTGTTACAGAAAATTGTTAGAGGCCCCAGAGGGGGTAGTTCGCAGATTAGAGGTCAGTATGTTCCACAAGGGAATGTGCCCTTGGGTCCTGTGAATATTAACCAGTGTGCCTATTGTCACCAGGAGGGTCATTGGCGTGCACAATGCCCCGTCCTTCGACAGAGGTCGAATAACACATTTGGAAATGTGGGTAGACGATCCAGAGGTCGCCCGGGTGTAGGGGGCCCTGGTAGAGGCCAGTTTTCGCAGGATCCCCAACAACCTTTTTCACAGGATAATCAGACTTCGAGTGTGGATACTAGAAACATATTTGATAATCCTTCTGCTGCATATCTATCTGAAGAGCTTCCTTTTGATGATATTTTGTTTAGTTAGGATTGCCCAAAGCAGGGTTTGGAACCTACACCTATTCCCGTTAATCAGAAAGGTCCCTACGTTGAAATGGTAGTGGGAAATAGGAAACATCAATTTTTGATAGACACTCATTCTCGGGTTCCAAACATTCCACTGTCAGGGCAAACCAATGTTTCTGTAGGGTTTTCTGGCACACCAGTTGTTTGTCCGGTTTCTTCACCGGTACCTATTTCTTTGGGTCCCTTTACGGACCACTGTCAATTTCTCTTGACTTCGAATTGTGGAGAGAATTTGCAGGGGTTGAATCTGTTGAAGGAATTAAATGCGGTAATTTATTGTTCTTCTGATGGAGTGCGTTTGACGATTTCACCACAGAAATGTTCTGTTTCGCAATTCTTGACTAGACCTTTGCCGCCAGAATTCAGTAATGTACCAGAGTGTTTGTGGGCAGTTGATGACAATGATGTCGGTGTTTTGCAGATTGAGCCTGTTAAAATAGTTTTGAAACATGGAATTAAGCTGCCCCGTATTCCACAGTATAAGATCTCAGTTGAAGGCGAGCGAGCTTTGAAGAGCATTGTTTCCGATTTTGTGCATCGTGGGGTGATTGAGGAGATTGCAGGAAGTTTGTGCAATAGTCCGATTTTACCCATGTACAAAAAAGGTGATAATGCAATTCCATTTCATTTTATAATTGATTTACGTGCCATTAATAAAGTCGTCGCTCCGCAATTTCCAATTGTGCCTGATGTGACGACAATATTAACCATGATTCCAGCTACGGCTACTCACTTCAATGTTGTGGACCTAAAGAATGCTTTCTTCAGTATTCCTATAAATGAGGATAGTAGATACTTGTTCGCGTTCACCTTAGGGGGACGCTCATTCACATTTACTCGTGCACCTCAAGGGTATACTGAGAGTCCTAGTATTTATAGTAGGGCTTTGAAAGAGCAGCTTGATACCCTTAGATTGCCCCCTACTTGTACATTGCTTCAATATGTTGATGATTTGCTTTTAGCCGCTGACTCTGAGAGCTCTTGTAAAGAGGGCACTGTGTTGTTGCTCATCCATCTAGCTAAGCATGGTCACAAAGCTTTGCTCAAAAAGTTTCAATATTGTTGCCAGGAGGTCGCCTATTTAGGCTATCTCCTGTCAAAGGAGGGAAGAAGATTGACACCTGAAAGAATAAAACACATTTCTGGCATGTCTGTCCCAAATACACAAAAGGAAGTTAGAGCCTTGATAGGTATGGCTTCTTACTGTAGGTTATGGAACCCAAACTTCTCACTAGTGATAAAACCGATGTTGGCCTTGACGAAGAAGGGTATTTCTTCGCCATTGCCATGGAATACGGAGCATCAACATTCATTCGAGTTGCTCAAGACTGCATTATGTTCGGCGCCAGTTTTGGGCACACCGAACTATGAGAAGGCCTTTGTGTTGTTTGTGCATGAATGTGATGGATGTGCTTTGGCTGTATTAACGCAGGAACATGGAGGGAAGAATAGGCCATGCGGTTACTACTCTTCCGCCCTTGATCCTGTTGCATGCGCTTTGCCAAGATGTTTGCGCGCTGTCGATGCTGCTGCTGCGTCTGTAAAACAGAGTGAGGGAATGGTCCTAGGCCATGATTTAACCCTGATGGTGCCTCACTCTGTAGATATTCTATTGAACAAAACCCAAACGCAACACCTCACTTCCGCACGACTGACAAGATATGAATTAATCTTGTTTGCTCCCCACATTCAAATTAGGAGGTGCTGCGTTCTTAATCCGGCTGAACTCCTACCTTTCCCGCAAAATACTGTTTGCGGTGACGAAGAGTCACATGACTGCCTGTATACTACTGAACAAGATACAAAAGGCAGAGTTGATTTGAGGGACACTCCTTTGGATAACCCACAAGGGGAGCTGTTTTGTGGTGGCTCCTGCTTCAAACTACTTGATGGTACATCCATAACTGCTTATGCAGTCACTACATTGAGTACGGTTGTGGAGATCAAGAGAATTACGCATAACTCTGCGCAGGCCGCAGAGATTATAGCATTGACTCGAGCTTGTGAGCTTTCCGAAGGGCTAACAGTAAACATATATACTGATAGCCAGTATGCCTTTGGGGTGGCTCACAACTTTGGGACACTTTGGTCAGAGAGAGGGTTTTTAACTTCGCATGGCACCAAGATCCAACATGGCTCCCTGATAGTACAATTGCTTTCAGCGCTTGCACTCCCTAGTCAGTTAGCAATCATTAAGTGCGCAGCACATCGCAAGATTATAGATGATGTAGGGAAAGGGAATGCTTTCGCTGATCAAACAGCTAGAAAACTGCCGCTGATCTCTACACGGAGATATATGTTTCAAGGAAGACTGTAGATGCCTATGCAATGGATGAGGGTGTTTGGTCTGTACGGGATATCCAAGCCGATGCCACATTAGAAGAATCCAAGAGGTGGGCTGAGGGCTTGGGGAAACTCGATGATGATGGGTGTTGGGTGGACATGGTTGAAGGGAAATGGTTGCTTCCTAATGCCTATATATTAATGATGGTTACCATGGTACATAGTCCCACACATGTGTGCGCTCAACAGATCACGAGAATGTTAGAGAAAGTCTGGGTAAATGATAAGATTTCAAAAATTGCCCAGCATTATGTCCAAAATTGCATGATTTGCCTACAACACAATGTGGGAAAGGGGAAAGCAACTCCAAGACGTAGCTTTGGGCCTCCTTCTGTCTTATTTGAAGTGATCCACTTTGACTTTATTGAAATGGAGCGATGTAACAATCTAAAATATGTCCTTGTGGTCATTTGCGCCTTTAGTAAGTGGGTCGAGGCTTTCCCTGTTAAAGACGCTACAGCCACGACCACTGCAAAGACCATGTTAGAGGAATTCTTCCCACGGTTCGGTTTGCCGAGAGTTATCTGGTCGGATAATGGTCCGCATTTTATCGCTGCTGTAATTCTACAGATATGTACGGCATTGCAAATTGACAAACAATTCCATTCGGCCAGACATGCTCAGAGCGCCGGATTAGTGGAAAGACACAATGGTATCATAAAAAACAAGCTCGCTAAGACGTGTGCTGGCACCAAACTAAAATGGCCGGACGCCTTACCGATCGTGTTACTTTCAATGCGGACAACCCCTCAAACTAAGACTGGGCTCTCTCCCTTTGATGTGGTAATGGGGAGACCTGCTAATATTTGGGGTTTGCCTAAAAGCTGCGCATTGCGCGATGTAGAAAATGTATTTCTCTCCGACTACTGTAACCAGTTAACTAAAAACCTGTATTTCATTTATCACCAGGTGTTTTCAGCTTTACCTGTACGGTTCACGGGCCCAGGACACGATATACAGCCTGGAAGTTGGGTCCTAATGAAGGCCTACGAAAGGTCTTCCTGTCTCGCTCCTCGTTGGAAGGGACCCTACCAGGTGCTGTTGGTCACTCGGACAGCAGTGCGGGTGGCTGGAAAGAAACACTGGATCCACGCGACGCATGTCAAGAAACTTCCTCACCCGACGCCACACGTTACAGAAGAAGCAGAACCCCTCGCTGATGCTACAGTCCCTGATCTTGGAGTAGCAAACAGCGCTGTGAGTGCGTCGGAGAATTTCTCTGAGCCCGTAGAGCTTGGGGAACAGTCCATTTCATCTCCGCACTCTTTTGAAAAATCACTTCCGGAAAATACTGTTTCAAGCTCTGCGACTTCCGTCGCCTCCGATACGTCGCTTCCCTCAGGAAGTGACGACACCTTATTTTCGGACCAAACAATCTTGGGTACTACCAGGTACAACCTTCGACTAAGAAAATAGAACTACGGCACAGGTTTTTCCGTGCATTTGAGAAAGAGAAGTGATCGAAAGTTTTCCTTTGTATAAGAAAGTTTCTGTTGAACAAAAGGAAAAAAAAGGGATTCTGCTGGCTAGGGTTGGGAAGGACTAAGAAATCGCGCGACCGTAGCGTCGCCAGCAACGAACATTGGGGTCGTCGATTGAGGAACTACAATGCCTGCCACCTCCACTGCTGCTCCACATGAACAATGTGCCTGGGCCCCGAAAACGTACTGCTGTGTTTTGATAACGATAATTGTTATTTTTGCAATTACTGCTGTAGGACTTTGGTACTTTGAAGAAATCTATCCTCTAAAACCTTTACTACCGGCCGAGATTCTACCGACTGCTTTGACTCCCTGTGTACACCTTCACACTCTGTCCCCTAGGGACTCCCAACATAGACAAAAGTATCATAATAACACTCTAATGATAGTAATGAATGCAACGCATGCCATTTTTAATAAGAGTAATTGTTGGATTTGCACTCATTTACTGCAACATGGGAACAAGGGACAGGGATGGTATATTCACCCTTTACCTTTAACGACTGCTTGCTATGCCTCTCTTAGAGCACTATTCTTTGGCCGTTGGAATGATAGCATCTCAGGGAACTTTGATAGAACTAATTTGAATGATTTCGAGAAACGTGAATTAACTCCCCTGGGATGCTCGCTTTTTGCAAATAGAAGTAAACCTAATGTTGCTTCTATTAGGCCATCTGATAAACTGTCTCTTCC
This sequence comes from Ambystoma mexicanum, assembly GCF_040938575.1. Taxonomy (NCBI): domain Eukaryota; kingdom Metazoa; phylum Chordata; class Amphibia; order Caudata; family Ambystomatidae; genus Ambystoma; species Ambystoma mexicanum. The sequence continues at coordinate 465,126,632 of NC_090929.1, forward strand.
TTTTCAAACTTTAATTTCCTTTAAAATGGCTCCGATAGGCAATAAGGACGCCGTGCCTCCTTCTTACTCTATAAATCATAGCCCTGACTCGGTCCCTTTTTGTGTACAAAGAAATGGCACTCGGCCAATGGGAGATTTTGAAGGTTGTATGAACATTGTAAATTTGACTGGAGAAAACAGGCCTCTGTATGTATGGGGGCCTGTTTATTTTGTTTGTGGTAGTTTAGCATTTCCCTGGTTGCCCAAGGATTGGCAGGGAACCTGTTATTTAGGAATCCTGTTACCCGGGGTATTTGTAACTAGTACATAGGAGGTTTCTAAGGCTCGCCCACGGCGGGACAAGAATGGAGATACCCCTGGGCAAGTATTGGGAGATATAGCAAAATCAGTTGTGCCCTTTTGGGGACAAATAACAAACTCTGAGAACATTAGGGGATTAGCAAGGGTACTGGAGAGAACGATCAACCGGACCACGGACATACTCTACAATATGACACTAGAACAAAAAGCAATAAGATTGGTAGCACTCCAAAATCGGATGGCATTAGATGTCATTCTGGCAGAACGAGGTGGAGTATGCAAATTAGTGGGGTCCGCTTGCTGTGTTTTTGTGCCAGATTCCTCGCTGACAATTTTTAAGGCAATACAGAATCTGCACATTCTTAGTTCAGAAGTGCATGTTCCTGAGGGAAATTGGGATCTTAGCGCTTGGTTCTGGGACTTCTTGCGGTCTTGGGGTTGGAAAGTGCTTTCAGTCTTGCTGATTATTTTGGGAATTCTGCTATTTCTTTGTTGTTGTATCCAATGTCTACCAAGTATATGTTCAATGCTAGGGGGATGTTGCGCCCAGGCGATAGGTACAATAGGACATAAAGTGTATGCCCCGGATAAAACCTCTAAGGAGTATGTACTGAAAGAGATCTTAGTAAAAGATCTAATGGCGATAGATATTTCTGACAGCTATTCAGGGTGTATGGACGATGACACATGGAGTTATTTGCAGGGAGATCAGAAGTAGTTTATCACTTGGCATAGGCCAAAAGGAGGGTTTGTCAAACTAGAAATTATATCGTGCCTACTATTGCTATGAATATATGTATATTGGCCTACGCCAAAGCTGCTAACAAGTTGCTTATAAACTACATGTGAATAAACTCGCATTGCAAGGTCCTGACCTTAGAAACCATGTAAACTGTAATTTTGGGTCAAGCCGCCATTTTAGGTTTTCTTGCTCTATAAAGTCACCATGTGAGCTAAAATGGTAGCCTATGTTATTCAGAACAGAACTCGATTGTCATGACCTCTGTACAGCTAATGTATAACTTGCCTACAGGCCACTTGTTAGGGTCATGAGCTGAGACCTTGTCCTTCTGCTGACCTGTGTGCAATGGATTACCTGTATCACCGAAACTGATCTATAATTGAATGAGAACACCTGCTTAACTACATTGTATAAACTAAGTCCCACATTGTAATGTTAGGCCTAGAGCATACATTATTACCATTTCTTCTTGTTAATGTATAAACCTAAGATTAACTAGATTTGACCTGGCAAGGGACCCTAGAGCAGTAACTTATTTATGGAATGGTTAACCTGCAGAAAGGCTGGACAACAGGCTGGAGAAATGTATAAAAGCCTGACTGTTTCAATGAATATTTGCACTCTCTGAGCACACCGAACCACGCCGGAGTTCGCTGTGTTGTACTGAGGGTCGATAGCTATCTGAATTTTGTTCTGTTCTTTTGTAACTGGATTCAGTATAAAATAAAGTACTTTGTATGTTCCTTTGTAACCTGTGTTTGGTGTGTTTCCTTTTTGGTTACCCTGCCTCAAATTATTTCCTTGTTTTCACAATCCAAAACTTCTATGCCCGCGAGACTCAATACCACTTGTATGCCGCATGTCCTAGCGCTCCCTATCCCATCCGGAACACCTGTCTCCTGTCTCACAATGGGGCTGAGGTCCGTTAATGCTGCTGTTAGTATCCCGCAAGCAATCTCTGCCCGACACTCTCACCCAACCGCAAAGTATGCCCGCAGTTATAGCTCCAACGGTAGCCTCACCGCTCAGCATGCTGTCTACATGGCTTATCTGAACGTTGCGGCGAAGCGCCCCATACTCAATGTCTGCATGAAAGCCAACAGCTCACTAGTGCTTACCTGCGTGCCCAAAGGGGGATCACCCGCCATGCACATGACAAACCCATCCCACAGGCACTAGGCACACATGCCCCCTCCTCTACTTTGATGAGAAATTACCAGCTTTGCATGAGAACAGCTCACCTGCACCAGCATATGCCACTGCATAATGTACCTATCTCAACTACTGTCCACCCCTTACCATATGCGCCCAGATGCCCTTGGGCCAGGCGCGCAATACAAATAAAATAAATACAAATACCCAGGGCTCCAATACAACCCGAGGCAACTGCCAAGGTTCCTTGTGATATCCAACCCACCTTACTCGGAAATTAAGGGCTACCTGATTAATGCTACATCCGTCTTTGCCCACGCTCTGGACATCAATGACCTCATTACCACTCTGACTTAGATAGACCTCCTAGCCATCACTGAATCATGCCCTGCCTTGTACCTAGCTATTCCACCTGCGTTCACCATTCTGAGATCAGACAGACAGGACTCCAGAGGAGGCGGAGTAGCATTGATCTACAAAGACTCCCTCAAAATCAGACAATGCTCCTCTAAAATGGAAGGGAGCTGTGATTTCCTATCTGAAAGACTCACCACCTCCCCTACCAGGTCAGTAATACTCATTGTACTCTATAGGCCACCTGGACCATCTGCTACATTTGAGGAAGACATCCTGCATACACTCATCTCCAACCTTAAGCCCATGTCCATAATCATCCTCCTGGGGGCCCAGAATATGGGCGTCAATGAACCCACTGATCACAATGCCACCTCCCTGGCCAATTCGCTCTGTGCCTTAGGCTTTGCTCACCATGCATGTTAATGCCACCACCCATGTAAAAGGCTGCACCCTGGACTGACTAGTGGACATGAACTGCAATGTAGATATTAACGCTGTCTCCCCTTGCCGATGGTCTGACCACTATGTTGTGATATTTGCCATTCCACAGCCCCTCGACACCTCACATGCTGACACCTCACATGCCAACACCCCCATGCCACCCACTTAGGCTGGCAGCTCTTGCAAAATCACCAAAGACAAAATCACACCATTGCTGACAGATCTCCAACCCAATCATTTCCTCCACCTGTCCAATAAACCAGTTGCTCTTGCAGACATTTATCTAAACTTTCTGTCAACAGCGGTGGACACTGCCGCCCCCTGTTAGCTCTTTGTAAGGCCAAAGCACTGACCCACACCAACACATGGTTCGCTAGTGACCTGCAAGAGCTGAGAAACGCCAGGTAGAAGAATCCTGGAAAAAATCTCAATCAGATGGCCACAAGGCACTGTTTAAGTCTACTGCTAGGACTCAAAAACAATCCATCACTCAAGCCAAAGCCACATCCTACAATAATAGAATTGCCAATGCCAATTCTAAAACTAAAGAGTTATTCACCATCCTCGGGGAACTGGAGGTTCCAGTCCCTCTACCCTCGGATATCACCAAAGATGAAACCTGGTGTGTGAACACCCAAATGTATCTGCTCGACAAAGTCGCCACCTTACAGGAGAACATTCTCAGCAAACAATCCTTCATTTAAACCCCCTGATCCCTTCCACTCCCTCCTATCCCTCTCCCCACAGACCAGCCTTATTCCACTTTCACAAAGTCTCAGAAACTGAAGTGGCTGCGATACTCAAAAGCCTAAAGCCATCCAAATGTAAAGGTGACACCATCCTGGCACCTGTCAACAAGGACTGCGCTGAAGCTCTTATCCCTTTTTATCACCTGTTTTATCAATGCCTCCTTCTCATCTGGTATAGTTCCTGCTTCCCGAAAAGAAGCCTGGGTTCTCCCATTGATAAAAGAAAATGAACACTAGACCAGGCAATTCCCAGAAACGACTGCCCCATTACAACTGTCCTATTCCAGCTGTAAATCCTAGATAGGGCTGCCTATACCCAGAACCAGCATTACCTAGAAATTAACCAGATTCTAGGACTGCGCCAGTCAGGCTTCTGACCAGGCCATGGAACTGAATCAGCCCTGTTGGACCTTACAAACCAACTTGACATGACCCTCTTGGAACTCTCAACTGCCTTTGATTTGGTTGACCACAGAATTCCTTCCCACCACCTTACCCCGGCTACCAACTTCTCGCTGGAAGCCATCTCCTGGGTAGCAATCTTCCTGGCTGGCAGATCAATCAGAGGTTTCTCCAAAGTTGTCTGTGCCCATCCATCCCCCATCTGTTGTGGAGTTCCCCAAGGGTCCTGTGTATCCCCCACCTTACACAACATATTCACCAAACCCCTCTTTGATCTTCTGGACTCCATCTGTATTTCTTACACAAACTATGCCAATGATACACAAATTCTTCTACCACTCACAAGAAACTACCTTGAACACGCTCATGCCCTGAACACAATCTACCTGTCTAACTAAGCATGGATGGCAGCAAATGGCCTCTGTCTAAATGACGAAAAACAGAGATCCTGATGGTAGGGCCTCCATCTGTTATCAAGAATATCAGCCCCCATTATGGAAACCTCAGTATTGACAGGCTTCGAATACCTGTCTATGCATCTGTGAAGACCCTAGGTGTTTACCTCAATACAACCCCCTCCTTGACATGCCAGGTGAACACCATTGCAACTTCAGCCACTTACACTAATAAGTTAATTAATGCCACTAGACCATTCCTAGCTCCAAACTGTTGTCTGACCATTGCATGAGCCATAATTGGAGCTAGGTTAGACTACATCTCTCTAGTCGCCGGTACATTGGCACACAACATTCGCAAGCTCAAAGTGATCCAGAACAATGCTATCTGAGCAGCACTCAGCATTCCTAAAAGAGAGCACATATCAGAGGCAAGAAGAAATGCCCAATGACTGCAGGTCAAGGAAAGGATTATCTTTAAAACCTTATCTATCACACACAGATGCCTGTCCAAATCCACTCCGCTCTACCTATCGCAAAGATTCTCAAAGGCCCTGACCACCAGACCTTTAAGACTGGCTTACAACCCAAATCCAAACAGGCAAAAATTGCAGGTGCAAATTTCCCTTCTGTGGCAGCCAACCAATGGTACTCTCTTCCACCACACCTGACAGCGGAACAATCCTACTGGGTCTTCATAAAGGCACCGAAAACCTGGTTGTTCACCTGAGCCACCATTTATTTTTATATTTATGCTCTTTCTATAACATAACTTGAGTGAAACTGGTTGTAACAGCGCCTTGATGCCCCAAGGGTGTTGTGCGTTTAATAAATGTAAAAATAAATAAAATAGGGGGCGTGGCCCACTGAGGATGCCGACGGATGCTTTCTCAGTGAGCTCTGTGATCCCCTCTGGCCCCGGGCCCCAACACACCCTTCTAATGTAAACATTTACCCCAGCGGCGGACTTCAGGGGCGCAGGAACATCTGGGGCATCAGCTCTGGGAGTTCTTAACCGTTGGAGGCAATAGGCAAGCTTGCCAACACTGGAAGACCCCAACAGCCGCCTGACACGGACCACGGGGGGTACTGCAGGAGGAGAGCAGAATCAGGAGCCCCCCCAGAATCAGCCGGAACTCATATGTGTTTGGGTGCCCCTCCCTCCTCTGACACGGCCGGGGGAAGGAGCGATGGCGGGAAGAAGGAGGTCGCAGCAACGGCAGTGGAAGGGCCAGGCAGTGCGATGCCCACACAAGTAAGGAGAAGCAGGGGGGCGCTGAGCCGGTGAGAGTTTGAGAGACGGCGGGCACGGGTGAAGGGCCTGCTCACTCCTGAGTATGGAGCCGGCCCAGATCGTTACCCATACGGTGCAGCGGCCCTCACCTGAGAGTGGATACACTCGTGGCCCCGCAATGAGCAGGATTAGTAAGGAGCGGGAATGCAGGCTAATTAAGCAATAAAGGCTGCGCGCCAATGCCCCAAAGCGGCAGCACTATCCATGATTGGCAAAGGAGGGCTGCCTTCAAAGAGCTGAGCCCACAACATATGCCTAGGCACAGAGGCAGGCTCCAGATGTATGGCCCAACACATCAGAACCCTCAAAGAAGCAGAATAATGGAGGCTTCAAGTTCCTGGTAAGATCATAGGGACAGCCCTCTTCATCAGTAGAGCAGGAGCTCTGACGATTGCAAAGTGGGTGAGGAATGGATGCAAGCAGCATGTATGAGCAGGATGTGGTATCCCCCGCAAACTGTGGCCCATAGACTTTGCCACCCGATAGCCGTAAGCCCCTACAGCTGCAGATAATGGGTGGCGCATGGCACGTTTTGTAAGAATTTAAGGAACGCACCTGCAGGGCAGCAAGTGGCGATCCCCGGTGAAAATGAGAAGGGGCGCTCCTGCACCCCTGCAAAGCTGAGAATAGCGAAAGACAAATCAAAGGAGACAAGGCTAGGCAGACCCTATAGAGCGGGGACCGGAATTAAAGCAAAGACATTGCCACCCGGTATACAAACTATCGTTTCCAAGCAAGCAACGAAAACGAAAGGAGCTGGGTCTGGCGACATCAAAGCCCAAATGCAGACTGCAGAGGCACAGAAGCGTAGCCAGCAGCAGGCAACGCCGCAGATACACTCCCCACCACCAGAGAGCTCTATTGAACCGGAAGACCCTCCGATAAGGAAATTTGACTTGCTTGCAATGCTTGCAATGCTGCAAGAGCTTAAAAAAGATATTAAAGACAGTGCCTCAGACCTAGCCAAATCCTTCGCAGAGCTTAACATTTCCCGGGGGTACACAGAAAAATCATGGTGGAAGTTAATGTTGATGTTTGGGGGGGTTGTTACAAGTTTGGGGGTTAGGGGCGAGATAAAAGAAGGTAACACATTGATTAAAGGCATGCATGACTCTGGCGATACTTACAGGGGGCGGAAAGGCTCTATGGCGGGATGAAAGTCACCCATCTATCTCTTAATTATGGCTGAGTTAAAGTTTGTGACACTAAACGTCCCGGGCCTGAATTCCCCAATTAAAAGGAAATCTATTGTGAGGAGACTTATAGACCTCTGAGCATCAGTTGTATGGTTACAGGAAACGCACTTGCTCCCAGAAGACGAGCACAGGCTAAGACACAGAGCCTTCCCTATGCAATACCTGGCCTCGAGCGGGTCTAAAAAGAGCGGGGTGGGTATACAGTTGGCTAAAGGAATCAGGTTTGAGAAACAATTTATAAACAGAGATCCATAGGGCCGATACCTGGTACTGGGAGGGACTTTGATGGACCAACAAGTCACCTTAGTGGCACTTTACGCCCCCAATGATAAACAGGACCAATTCATGTTAAAGCTGCTGCCCAAGATTGCTGAATGGGGGGACAGGGCGGCAGATCCTTATAGGGGGTGATTTCAACTCTGTGATGGATGCCTCAATGGACAAGACTCCCCCAGCCACTCCTACTGATGGCAAGCACAGATTAGCCCTAGCCCGATTCCTCAGGGAGCTTCACTTGATTGAAACATGGCGGTTTTTTCACCCACAGGCGAAAGCTTACACTCGCTACTCTGCCGCACATAGAGGTTTCTCGTGGATCGACATAGTGCTAATCTCAGACACCATGGTCCTGCAAGTCACATGGGTAGACATAGGGGTGCGATGCTTGACTAATCACGCGCCAGTCACCTTGACAGTGGAGCCGATCATCCCAATACCGCAAACCCGGAAACCATGGCGACTGAATGGAATAATATTAAAAGACTGGTGCCGAGGACGGACATAGAACAGGCTCTTAAAAATTACTTTAAAGAAAACATCACACAGGGGGTAGACTGGGGAACCATCTGGGATGCTAGTAAAGCAGTGGTAAGAAGAGAGTTCATTGCACATACAGCACACTTTGTTCAAAGGAAGGAGAGGGTGAGGCGGGAACTCGAGGACGAAATAAGGGTCGCAGAAACACAGTATGAGAACAAAGAGTCCCAAAGGACATGGCGGGAAATTAAAAAAGCCAGGGCAGCCCTGGAAGCGCACTTGGCAGATGAATCTGCACAGCTCCTCCTACGAACCAAACAATCATATTATATAAACGGGGATAAAGCCAACCGATTCCTTGTGGCTAAATTAAGGAAACAGAAAACCAGGAATCGCATCACCCAACTTAGACATCACGGAGGCAATGTAATGAGGGGGGAAAAGAAATAAGGGATAATATGAACTCATACTATGTACGAAGCCTGAAGGGGGACGGACTAGATATGGAGGCGCAAGAAACACTCCTGAGTCAGATGGTGCTGCCACAGATCACAGATTTGGACATGCAAATGCTAGAAGCACCTATAACCGAGGAAGAGGTGGGAAAGGTAATAAGTGCTCTGAAAGGACATAAATCCCCCGGCCCGGATGGGTTATGTAACGCATACTATAAAACTTTCAAATACACACTGGTCCCCTCAAAAAATTGTTTAATTATATAAGAGACACGGGGCGAATATACCGGGATATGGGGCGAGCCACCACGGTACTTCTATTGAAACCGGATAGGGATCAATTGGACTGTGCGAGCTATCGTCCCATTTCACTATTGAACGAGGACACAAAAATCTACTCCACAATTTTAGCCCAGAGGCTGGCAAGTTTTCTCTCGGAGATAATCCACCCAGATCAGGCGGGCTTTGTGAAAGGGCGCCACACATGCAATAACATCCGTAGAGCTATAAACACCGTCGAATGGGGGTGAAAGACAAGGCAGCGGTTCTCGGTGCTGGCCCTGGACGCATCTAGAGCTTTCAATTGTCTAAACTGGGAATTCTTATGACTAACCCTAGAGAAATTTGGGTGTGGGCCAACTTTTACCCGTATGATTCTAACGAACTACCAAAATCCCACCACACGATTAATGGCTAATGACCAACTCACAGATTGTATCCCGATATGTAAAGGGACTAGGCAGGGGTGCCCACTCTCCCCATTGATGTTTGCAATGGCTATGGAGCCACTAGCGCAGAAAGCCCATGAAGATCAGGAAATCCAAGGGGTGGAGGCGGGAACGAGCGAGCCCCAGAAAATCGCACTGTACGCGGATGATATCCTAATGCTCCTGAAAGATACAGCACACTCACTCCCAGCAACCATAAAACTACTGGACAGCTTTGCTAAAGTCTCCGGGTTCCATATTAACTATCCCAAATCTAAGGCTCTCAACATTTCCGAAGACCCAGATCAAGCGCTAGAATGGGAAAACCGTTATGCATTGAAATGGGAACGGAGATCCATGAAATATCTAGGGATACACTTAGGACCCGAATATGGGAGGCTTTATTGAGCAAATGTTCCAGGGTTACTGAAAAAGCTAATAGTGGACCTTAAGCACTGGGACATGCAGGAGTTATCCTGGCTCGTTCGTATAAATGCAGTCAAGATGTCTATCCTCCCCAGGTTCTTATATGTCATGGGGGCACTCCCTATATGTATCCCAAACCCAGCGATCAAAAATTTGCAAAAGGAAGTGATGTCCTTCATTTGGAATAAGAAAAACTCTGGTCCCCAGAAAAGTCTTGCACAGGCCACAGGCATTAGGGGGTTTGGAGGTACCAGAGTTCCGAAGGTATCTATGGGCCACTCAAGTGGCACAGATGCTGCAATGGGCACCTAGAGAACAGGGTCGGACTGGGACAAGAAATAGGCCCGGACAACCAAATAAAAGTGGCCCACCCCTCTCCTCAAAAAAGTGGCCACCCTGCGCCTCAAAAAAGTTTCCCTCAAAGCATCATCCATGAATCACGTCAATTCATGACTTTACAGAAAATGCTACTTATGGAGGGTTCATGTGTCTCTTACATTACAACACAACTCATAAAATAACATAACTTTGCATACAGTTCTGTGACAGGGTCCACAGCTCCGAGGTGCAGGAGTGGCATGAACACGACCTTTCACCCCTTGACAAAACAGGAAGAGGCATCAAATTACATTGTTCCCAAGTACACTACGAAAAATATGGTTATGATTTCACTAATGTGATATTCATTTCATACAAGAATGGATCACCATATGTACCATTAATATCTGTGTGTAAAGATCCATATTGTAAAATTACTGTGAATGCAAACATACGTCCAAGGCCAAATGATAATATGTTATTGTATAGCACTTACGCTTAAGCCCTTTTTTATAGAACAAATATGCATACAATATCACCCAACCTGTGTTGGTACTCATTTATCGACCTCAGAAGGATGAAAGGCTGAGATGGTTCAAACTTGCAACCTGCAGATCACACACACATTGCAGCAGCCAGCACTCAACCCAGTGAGCTATCATATTGGCTATAATAAAATGAGCAATTATTCTGTAGTGTGGATTCCATTAAACTGGTAACTGAGATTTAACTGCAGACCAGTTAAGTTCATCTGCACGTCTGGTGCAAATTTAGCCTTCTGTAAATGTAATAGAAGATGTTCCTTTCAGTTACTGCTCCCTGCGGTCATCTACTTTTCAGGCTTCAGAGGTTGGCAAAAATAGGGAAAGAGAGCGCACTCATAGGACATTATTTACTCTGAGCAACATAATAGGTTGCTAAAAAATGGGTGGCAAAACATATTTTTTCTTTCCTGAGAACATGCTGTAACAAGAAATCAAGCCATAGCGGATAATGCTCCGCTGTCAGATGGCGTGCAGGAACGAGGTACATCGCATTACTGCCGCTGCTGAATCATTCCCCTACTTTGCCAATGCCATGACTATACCCGATATATGCCTGTGCACGCGACCAGGGGTGTTGCTTGGTCTGGAAAAGATCAGGGGCTAAGCTAATGTCGGGACTGGTGGGACTCGGGGCTAGCTAGCATTTTGGTTGTAGCACCTGAGCTTCTATCCGGGGCTACAACCAAAAGACCCGGGACTATAGCCCCTTTAGCCTCCCTCTAGCAACGCCTCTGCACGCGACTAATGAAATGCATGGGGTAACAGGGAACGAGTGCACAAGGGGAGACATCGTGTATTTGAAGCATACCAAGCTCCATGCAAAACTATGAACTAAAACCAACGAGATTTGCAAGCAGGCCACAGAGGCAGTGCAACTTGGAAAAAGGCCTCATAGTACTTCCGACTTCTTGAGTAATGTTGACCTTTGACTCCGCAACACTGCCTTCCAAGCTTTCCACCACCAGGATGACTGAATAGGGACTAATAGGGCAGACGTTTCACCTTGAGAACCACCAAAACATCTTTCAACCCTGTGCTTCTTACACTTCCTTGTCAAAGTGCATCGAAGGAGAGTTAACTGAAGAGAAGCGCTTTGCAAGACCCTAAAATAACATCAAGCGGGGAAAGTCCTTTTTCTCTTTGTGCCAAACCAGATGAAACTTGCTCAAATAATATATTTTTTATCAATAGAATATATGCAAGGTTAATTCCTCTGCATTGCACGCTTTGTAGCATGAAATCATCAGCAACAATATCGCTTTCCTCGGCCATCTCGCTTGCACACTTACATCAGGCTAAGGGGTTGCCAACTACCACAGGGTGTTGCCAGAAAGTTGAGAGGATCTATGCAACAGAGTGCCTAGGTCATGGGTCTGCAACACACGCGGCTCTCCAGATATGTTGGACTACATGATCTCCCATGATCCTTCACCATTAACAAATGCAAATGGGAGCTGTATGTCAAAACATCTGGCATGGCAAACAAAGGTTGCAGAGCCTTGGCTCGACATATAGCTATCATAATAATTTCCTCTCCTCGGACCCTTACCTAAGCCGGCAGGCTTTGCACAATCTATAATAGGCATTTTTTTAAAATGTATATTTAATATTTCATTGACCCAGCATGAAGGGCAGTGGGTGCTTCACAGGAATCATTTATTAAAAGGAGCAATTTGTTCATGAGTTGCCTGCCTGCCTATCACAGAAACCAGGATGTGAGAGGGATATGTAATTTAGACAATACATTGTACTGCTGTCTGTTCTTATACATATTTACATTAAACATATTCACAATTAAAGACACAAGGAGGTTACATGATCCCGCCTACCTGCCGTTGGGGTTCCAGGTAGACGGCAGTCACTCTATGCCTCCGTCCTGAGTCACAGTGGAAAAAAGCGGACACAGAAATCATTCAGAGGAAAGCGGCTCACTGCTGCAACTTGTGTGCGACGGCGGACTCTCCTCGTACTCTGCCTGCTGCTGTGGGGGCTCAGGGCTCAGGCTGGTGGGTCAGGCAGGGTGCACTGCGGTGGCCGGCGCGGTGGTGGTCGACGGTCGTGGGTGGGTGTAATGCCCAACAGAGTGGGGGAGTGGTCCTATATTCTCTTTCAGAGAGACTCAGAGAGAAGAGAGAGTTACGTCACGTGTCCAATGGCACGGAGTGTCGGCCCCAGGCAGCCAGCGCCCACCCCCCAGGCCAGGCGCACAACACAAGTTCTTTCAACTTTGCAGGGCATTGAGGGCAACAACAATTTAGTTGTTGTTAGTTCCTGCAAAGTTGAAAGGAACTTGTCTGTGAACTTCCCCACATCAAAGGAGCACGGGGAGGCCCGCGGGCCACACGACATGGGCACAGGGGTGGCCTGCTGCGCCGCCGCCGGCCTGGCTGGCGCTGGCGGTGGCCGGCCCTTGATGCATTCATGCATGCTGCTGCTCATCTCATGCATATGATATGCATCTTCTCACCTGCACTGCAAATGCAATTTGCAATTTCCGAGTCCCGCTCTCTCTCCAGGTCAGTCAGGTCACCGTCGTCGTCAGCAGTACCGCCTCCAGGCTCCCCATGGGCTAAGCCAGGGCTGGCCTGGCACTGGCGGCATCTGGAAGTGGAACTTGGATGAAATTAAACAAAGTAACCCGGCCGCCCCCGCATCCCCTCAGAGAGAGAGTGTGTGTCAGTTTCCTTCTCCAGCGCCCGGCCGGCGCCAGCGCACAGCCCCTAACCTCTTAGGCGAGCTGCGCGCCTTCGGCCCCGGCCCGCGCCAGGCCGCCACGGTGAGTGGTGACGGCACTGTCACATCAGGGAGGCTCGATTGATATAGCAATCAACACAATGTAATTAATAGAGGAAAAAAAAATGGTCCAGCTTGGGCCCGACTCGGCCACATCACATGAGTCACTACTGCCTGCCTGCCTGGCAGCCTGCTGCAGAATGTAAACATTTTTTTACGGGAAAAAAAAACGGCCCTGGGGTGGCCTCATGAAAACCGGCCCCCCAGGTCCTCAAAGGTTATCGGCCAGTGGCCGATGGCCGATGCCGCCAGTCCGAGCCTGCTAGAGAAAGCCAAAATAGATGGACTGCTCTAGAAAGGGAGGCAACTAAGACCCCTCTGGAAAATCTGGGGTTCCTACCAGCAAGACATTGGGGCAATGGGGGAATACTCTTTGAAACAACTAAGGCCATACTATGGTATTGGGATAAGGCATTGCGAGGAAAAGGAGTAAAGATACAAGGAGGCCACCTTACGCCAATGGCAAACAACCCTGATTTCACGCCGGAACTGCAGCCTGGTTTCTGGACACACTGGGGAGGGGGTAACCCTTGGCATTGAGGGACCTATACATGGAGGGGACACCCTTGACATTTGCAAAATGCAGGGACAAATTTCAAATCCCAGAAAGGGAACAATTCCATTATAGCCAAGTCAGATATTGGATCACAAACACTAAAACACGGGAAGGGGCAACCTGGGACCCAATAGGCCTATAACTCATGGTGAAAGAGAGGACTCCAGAAAAGGGGGTGTCGAGACTCTATAGACTGATGAGTGGAGCGGACCCTGAAGAGAACTTACCACACATGCAGAAACGGGAGCAAGATATAGGGGAACCAGTGCCTGGAGAGGTATGGAGCCAAATATGGCGAAGAGCCATGAAAGGCTCCAAATGTACCTCCATCAAAGAAGCAGCATACAAAATGCATCTGAGGTGGTACATGTCGCCACAGCGGATGCATGCCATCAATCCAGAATACCCCCAAACCTGTTGGAGAGGATGCAGGCAAATCGGGGACTTAGTCCACATGTGGTGGGCTTGCCCTACAGCAGAGACATATTGGAAAGAGATTCTAAGCCATATTAAGGAAGTGGTGGGGGTACAACTGCCCCATGACCCCATGGTAATCCTGCTGGGAAAGGCGGTAGACGGGAGCTACGCAAATACTGGGGACAGAGCAGCCCTCATCACACTTATACTGAGCTTGGCCAGAATCAACTTAGCACAAACATGGAAAAATGAACAGGGGCCTGTGGTGGCCAGATGGTGGGTGAGACTGTGGGGAGTGATGGCCATGGAAAAGGTAATGGCATTGGCATATGGATCGCTTTCGAAATATCAGAACACATGGCTGTCATTCCACGAGTTTATGGACGATAGGGAACAAATGTACTATAAACCTAACTCCATCCGCAAGATTTCCGTCCTTTGAACACTGTGCCTTAAAGAAATGAAACAATGTACACGGAACATCGCCGTGTTTCCTTAATCAAATGCCGGACATTACATTGCAAATGGAGGGGAAGGGTGTTATAACAGTTAAATTTGGGCGTGCTTATGTAACAGATATAAAGGTGGCATAATGTATTTTATAAGTGTACTCTTGAGAAATAAATAAAGTTTGTAAAAACAAAAAAACAAAAACAAAATTAAATAAGGGTGACATGCCATCATGGGAGACACTCCCCTAATGCATATGTTCAAGTCCCTCCTGCAGTAAAAAAGGTCCAGAATTTGAAAGTATAGTGTGGACTTGCTAGACGGTGGGCAAGATGATAAAACCTTTTCCCCAGAAGGGCAGTTCTCCAAAACCTGTGCTGCAACACATGACCACATATTTATGAGCCGCATATAAGGGCAAAAGTTTACGAAGTAGGATAGCGGTTCCACAACTATAGAAGATGTTCTGTGTCAAGGTGAAGGACCCATCCAGGAGAGAGTGGATACTTAATCAGCATGATGTGGGGGGTGAAGCGCCCACGGCTCCTCCTCCTCCTCTCCAGAGCACCGACCCGCCAAGCGAAGGACAGGGATTTTACCCATTGAAAGAATTAAAGGCAGTGGCAGGCTACATTAACCCTGTGTATGCACTCCTGCATATAGCAGCAAAGACACAATAAATGGAGACAAGTTAAATAATTAAAAGTCGCAACTATGCGCAATGAGTATTAGGAGCGCTGGAAATTACAGGTGAAGCTAGCAGAGTGTGACACGGAAGGGCGACCATGGACAAGAGCGAATGGGTGGGAGGACAGATATTGCTTAAACTAGATGGCCAGCATAAGACCGACCCTAAAGACAAGTAAAGGAAAGCTAAAGATAAACAGAATAGAGAGGAAGAAGAAGCACAACAGATAAGGAAGTTAGAGGAGGAGGAAAGAACATGGGAAAATGTAATCGAAGTGGAGGAGATAAAAGAAGGCAGCAGGAGAGAAGAAGGAGGGAATTAGAAGAAGCAGAGGTAGAAGGAAAGGGAAGCAATGAGAAAAAAAGAAGAAAGCGAAAAGCAAAAGGAGGAAGCAGAGAAGTCAGCAAAAAAGCAGAGGAGGAAAGAGAAAGACAAGTGCAACTGAATGAAGAAAGGAAGAGATTGGAGGTTGAAAGGCTAGTTCAAGAGCATCTGCACAGGAGCGATGAAGAACATAAACAGCAGGAGCGGGAAAGGGAGAGGAACCGGGAAAGATGAGTTAAGGAGATGGAGGAAATATTGAGGAATAATACGCTTCCCAATGAGGATGAGGGAGAAGGGATACAAAGGAGGATTGGGACATTATATTGAAGCAGAAGGGATGGTGGAGTTACCTTTAAGGTAGTGAGGAGTACAGCAGGGTCTCCGCAAAGAGAGGAGCCAGGATCGTTAGACAGGACTATGACTGGACGAAGGGGGAGAAGTATGTTTAAACGACTGAATTTTGAAAGTGACGAGGGGAGTGATGACAGCTGTGGGACCATAGGGTCAGATGAGGAAAGGGAGGTAAGTGAAGAGGAGGAAGAGGGAAGAAACATACTGGGCTCCTCAAAGGGGGCAGCCTTAGAACGGGAGGCAGAATAGTTTGAGGGGGAAGAGGCAGAAGGAGAAGGGTCAGTGCCTAAGAAACACACTAAGTGCCCAGGGGCTGCTCGTGTAGCCTAGACGAAGTTACTGTCATGATGCCTACCCCCGGGCATCCGGATCAAGCCCATCAGCCCCGGGAGCAGGCATCCAGATATTTAATAAAACCCCAGCAGCCCCGGCTGGGGGCTGTCTGGGTTCAGTCATGGCGCCTTAGGCGCCAGGCTCATAAAAGAAATCAGTCCTGGCGCCATGTGCGCCAGGCTCATAGACTTTACTTACCTCATGCAGACCATACTGAAAATGAATCCAAGCCAACGTGAGGCCTGGATGGGACTATTTTACTACATGGACTATTTTTTTACTTCGGTGTGGTTCTAGGGACTTCTTACCTGGATCTACTTTGGAGGCTATTTAAACCACGCCCGAACAGCAGCACATGCTTCGCGTTATTCTGCATCCAGCAGCGTAACACTCACCATGCCTGCAGTCAGCATCCAGTCTTCAGCCACGCCCGTCTCGAATCCAGAGCTCCTAGCAATAGAAGAAAGAAGAAGGAAAGGTTAGAATACAGATATTATTTCAATCCTTACCTGAATTCCGGATCCATCACGTCTTCGAACTTGAAAAGGACATTATTCTACACGCGTCGCATCGCCAGCTGCAGCGCCGCGCCATACTCACCAGTCCTCACAGCATTTTTTGATCCGGCGCAGCCTCCATCATTTTCTTCGCCGAATTCCACCATCTAGGGAACAAAAGAAACATAAGGTGAGCCGAGAGAGCCAACAAATACAACCTCTCCACCATAGACTTACCTGATTAACAACCGGAGGCATTATTCTGTAACAAACCGCAACTTCTTACGCCGCACCTGTAAGGAGAGAGAAACCAGCAATTTAAATACACGCATCTTTTACCGGACAGTGTTGGGTGATACAGACTCTTACCTGAACACCGTCAGCTGCCACAAGACAATCTTCCCTTGGATCCAGCTGCAACACAACAATGGAATGTACAAGAGGGAACATCGGACATATTGAACTCTTTGAACTTTATACTTACGGGTTCTCGCCTGGAACCTCAGAGTCAATATTCATCCGGAACTCTTCCAACGCCTTCAAACCAGTGAAGTAACTGGTATCTACGCGCCACTGCATTCCACGCAGGATGGAGAGCTCATCATTTAAAAACATAAGGTGAGCTTACTGAAAGTGAATATCGGTGGTGATTAGTGGGGAGAACAGTGGGGTTCCATTACTAGAATCCACGGGTGGCCAAATCCCTTTCTCCACTTGCAGGAGAATACTTCTACGGGTCAAGCAGATGAGATTAGGCGGTCCAGTCCAGTCTGTCATCTCTGCACTACGCTTCACGTTGGAGGAGGTCGCAGCTGTCTGGGTCCGATCGACACCCATGTGGGAGCAAGGTGAGCGTAACAGTTACCCCTTATGCCCAGAGGTTGAGGGCATTACCAGGGCGGAAAAAGGCGAGCATGACTGGAGCATTTACAGTGAAAAATGTTCAGATGCACCTAAGGGTTATGAATAAATAACCCAGTACCCACTGTTAGAGAAAGGGGAGGATGACCACAATATATACAATGGCCCCAAATGGACAAAAACAACTTGGAAGTTGCCATTTTTAACTGCAGGGGTGGAGAAATGGATTTATGAGATAGGGAAACTGACAGCATGGATAACTCTTGCAGTGGGCAACATTAAAATCTTGCTCTCAGCCGTTTTTGAGGAGAGAGCGGATGACTTTTGGAAATGAGCAAGATATTCTGTGGTGACTGCAGAGAACACTTCACATAATGGAGCACCATTTAATAGCTGCAGGGCAGCCATATGGAAAGCAATCAGAGTATGGTATATCGACATGTCAGACATAAGCACGATTAAGGCACACAAAATGAGTGATGACGAAGACCCCATTGCATATATTCAAGAGATCCAAGATCGTTGACGTCTCGATGGGACAAGACAGTGGGCTTATTTTATCACATATTATGTCAGGGACTGTACGAGGATGTACAAAAACAATTGAAGAAATTAATGAGGATGGAGGCTGGACCATGGGCAGAGATTCAGTTGACCACGGTACACTATTGTTGGTTAATGCAAGAGAATGCTAGAAAGAAAAGTGAGGAAAGAAAGCAGGATCAAGCAAAATTAGTTCAGAAAAAGTTGTTGAAAATATTAGAAAGAAGGGGCGGCGAGGGAGTGGTTCTGCAGAATCCACCACATAGGCAGCAAAAGGCAGGAGGGAATTTGGCAGGAATGGGAGAGTTCAATCCTTGGCCCTGGGGAAGACGGGATGTAGCCAGAGGAAGATGGGGTGAATTTCAAGCGCTCCACAGAAAAGGAGGATTTAACAGGGACAGCCCTGACCCATGAGAGCCCTAAAATATAGGATATGCGGGAAGATTGGTCATATATCCCGATTATGTAGAAGCATGGAAGGGATGCAACAGAATTAGCATGACCCATGAGGGAGGAACGACATATTCACCAGCGTACGCTACAGAGCAGCCTGACTATTAGGACCAAGATCGCATGCAGTATCAGTCACATGTGCCGCAAATGCAACAAGCGCCTCAGCTACTAGCACAACCACAGCAGGCACACATGCAGACAGAACCACAGCAGGCCCACAAGCAGACACAATCACAGCAAACCTACATGCAGATGCACCAATTGCAAGCACCATCACAAGCACTGACACAGTAGAATACCATTGCTACATGGAATCCAAACACTACAGTACAGACTCCCTCATCCAGAATAGGGCACGTGACAGTAGTGGGAGGGAATCCTTTTACTAGGACAGGGATGAATTTAGACCCACAATATGGCAGCCCACAGACTGACTTGATGTGTTCCATCCTATGTGTTACACCTGACCGGCAAGAAGAGCCACGAGTGGGGGTGACCATAGGTGACAAGACGTCTCTTTCCTTGTAGATACAGGGGCCACTAGAGCCTGTGTTAGGGTAGGGAGATACCCAATCTCAGGCACTGCCATGAATACACAAGGCTTTTCTGGGGCTACACATTTGGTTCCATTCACTGACAAATTGCCCCTCATAGTTGTGGAACATGACCTTATCATGCCAATATTATATTCCCATCAGACTCCAGTGAACATAATGGAAAGGGATATGATGAGCAAGCTCAACAATACCATCTCATTTACTGAACAGGGGATAGTGTGTTCTACTCCAGGGATCCACTACATGAATGCACGAGAATGTATTCTAGCAATCTGTGGGAAGATGGTGTAGAGGGGGTGCCCCTAGATCCTGAGGTGTTTCAGTATGAAGTGAGCCTTATACTAGCATGGCTTCCTTGGACAGAAGACAAAACATTGAGGTTACCCGCAGATATTTTATTCAGACCACAAATCCCCATGGATGAGGAAAAGGGACACATGTTTGCATTAGAACTAGAAGCTGTCATAATAAGGGACAAGAGAGTAGTTCTTCATGGGACAGATGATGTGGGGAAAAGCATGGTGGGCAGTAATCGCCCTGGATGAAGGACACAGACTGACTGACTTGACATTAGAGATGACTATACAGACAGAGAAGTGGTGTTCTCTATAAGCATTACCTATTGAATGAGAATAGAGCACAAGGAAGTGCCACAGAGGATGGCCCTTGTGAAAAAGACACCAGCATTTCCTGAAGCCCACCTGGCACAAGTGCCAACTGTCTTGTGGACCAACAGTGCTTATGACGTTGGCCTACTAAAGGGAGTAGGGGCAGTCAAAATCAAACTTAAACCAGGAGCAATTGTATGCAGAGTGAACAATATCCCATGTCCAGAGAAGCAAACAAAGGAATTTTTGAAACTATTTCAGTGCTAGTACAACAGGGAATTCTAGTGCCATCAGAGTCCCCATTTAACACATCTGTGTACCCAGTGAAGAAGGCAATGGGATGGTTTTGGAGATTTATTCCGGATTTGCGCCCCCTAAACAACATTGTTAGGCAGAATTTCAATTAGTTCCCAACTTAGCAATCATTTTATGCAACATCCCAACGAAAACCATACATTTCACATTAATTGACTTAAAAACACATTTTTCACAATACCCCTTCATGAAGAATCACAAGATTTGACCTTGTTTTCACATAGGAACCAGACGTGGGAGCATACAAGATAACCACAGGGGTACTGTGACTCCCCTTCTATATTTAACAGAGTACTTCAGATGGATTTGGGGACCGTACACATGCACACATTAATTCAGTATGTGGTTGAGATTTTGGTGTGCAGTGAGATGGGAACAATTGGAGATGAGACTCAGTACAACTGATGACAGTCTTGGCAGACAAGGGATACAAGTTGGACAAAGTAAAATTACAGTACTGTCAGAAAAAGGTTCTATACATTAGGCAATTGATTTCTTAGGAGGGCAGGAAGGTAACCCCAGAAAGAGCAGAAGCGAGCACCAAAACACCACAGCCAAGGATAGGAGATGCAGCAGTTTATGGGCTTGTGCAATTATTGCAGGGCATTGGTATTTGATTACAGCACATACTTTAGGCCCCTCCTAGCAGGACCTAAAGAAGCTCGTAGAGACAACAGCAAGATAGCCTGGACAAGTGAGAGTACAGAAGCTTTTGACGTACTGAAAAGAACAATTTGCACAGCACCAGTCTTAGGGATCCCTGAGTATAATGAAGAACTTTACTCATTCTCGCATTCCAATGGGGTGGTGATGGCAGCAGTACTCACACAAAAGACTACCCTGGAGCACAAACCATTAGCCTACTACAGTGGGTTACTAGATCCAGTAATAATTGGTCATTACCCTTGTGAGCAAGCATTGGCTGCAGCTACCTTTGCACTGAGAAGTCAGCAAATATCGCCATGGGTTGTGGAACAACACTGTATTTGGAGCATGCCCTTTTTGCCATTCTTGAGAAACCAAAGAGCAGAAGAAAAGAGCGCCGGGTATGAAGTAATTATTTCAAACCTGGCAGTTAAGTGCAGAGTAGTGAATTCAGCAACATTCATAGCAGAAAAAGTTGAGGAAGGAGACTGTGTACACGACTGCGCCAAATACACGGAATACTATGACGACATAACCCACATGAGAGAAAATGCCCCCAGAGGGGGAATTACTCTTCATTGACTGGTCTTCAACAATTGACCAGACTTTGGGGGAAAGGCACACTGGGTTGGCAGTAGTGAAGGTGAAACGGAGGGGGATTTTTGAGGTAGTGGCAAGCACAAGACTTGTGAGAAAATAGAAGGTGTCTCACCCTCAAGTCCCCATGGGTCTCTCTCTTAGGTGGTCAGGGCACGGCCATCACCTTAGGATCCAGACCCTGGGGGTGGACAAGTGCGGGAGGATCACCTGGGTGAGAGGTCTTCGGGGAGTGGGACACTGGATGGTGAGACACGGTATTCCCCTCCCTGTGACACCTTTACCCCATCTTAACCGATAGGATATTTAGAAACTCTACCCTCCCCCCTTTCCCATCACAAACACTTTCACATGGACAGCCCACTGTGGGAGAAAACAGACTCACACCCGAGCATTGTACCTGACTTGTCCCACTACTATGGTCAAGCAATTACTGGTAATCACTCACACCTGACTTCCATTAAACTTCCCCACACAGATAAAATGCAGAGCACAAGAGCACACTCTGAGTGAGGCAAAGCACACGAACGAACAGTACTTTTCCAAAAGCAGCTGAACGAACGAAGGAAGGAAGACTGCAAACCAAGAAGGGTATGCAAGGCTTTTCGAAGAGAAACCATTACTTTCCAGAACCCTTCAGATTACAAAGAGTAAGGGCAGGAAACCAGACTGAAGAATCCTGTATTGTGTGTCGGAGATACCTGGGGCCCTTCTGCACGGTGACCGAGTTGGGAGGAACAGCAGCTGCCATTGTACCATCTTTGGCTCCAAGATTAAAGCAACACCAGAGAGATCAACACAGCCAGTGAGTTGGGGAGACTGATGCAAGATCGGTCTGTGTTGAAGTCAAGGTTGCAAGCGGCAACATTGTATAAAGAGTGCAAGAAAGTAGATTGAAACACGTGTGATGAAAGACGTGAGGAAAGCTTAATTGCTGATGAATGTTTGAACATTAAAGGAAAAGATACAATTAGTGACAGAGTGGTCCGGCACCACCAGGGTGCTCAATCAAAGGTCTCTGTAAGGTATTCAGCCAAGAAGTGTCAGAAACGAAAGTAGAAGATTGGCAAGAACATTGTGTGAAGTGAATCGAAGTGGTCCTGCGCAGGTTAAAGCAAAACCCATTGCACATTCGTAAGTCTTCAATTTTTGATATCAAGAGGAAAACATGGAAAGTGAGATTACATGGTCCGAGCCAGAATGAGGGAGACCAATTGAGAACATTCTGATTAAAAGGGGACCAAGCCCCAACGAGGGAGATCCATGGTCCAATCCCAAATGAGGGAGACCAAATGTGAATGTTGTGCAAAAGGGCTCTGAGCCCAAATAAGGGAGATCCATGGTCCGAACTTGATCGAGGGAGACCAAATGTGAACATTGTGATAAAAAGGGGTCCTAGCCGGAAGAATGGAGACCCATGATGAACAATGGAAGTGAGAACTTGTGAATGTGAAAAGCCTGATAAGAAAGGAACTTTTGTGCTTGTTTGTTACGACAGACCCTCTGCAGTGAGAGACTGTATTTGGGAAAGAGGCTTTGGCAGAAGGCCACAATACTTATGCTTTGAACTGTATCCCCGTGGCAGAGAAACCAGAGTGTGTGCGAAGCTCGAATGTGCAGCCTTGGCCCGTGCTGAAAACGTGGGGAAAGGAAGCCAAATGCTCAACTATCCTGACATATTATTTCTTGAACACTTTTCTTTTACATTTATTATTGTCCCACACCATTTTGTATTTAGAAGTAAGGATTGGCAAAAGGTTTTTAGTGTAGGCCCTTTTATTTTGACCGAGACTCGACTAGGACTGTGTTATTATTATTTGATGGTCGTAGCTTGCTCCCATCCTTAGATTTAAGTTTAGATATGCATTCAACCAACCCATTGAAGTTCAATAAACACCCTTGAACTGTGATCACTTGTGTCTGTCGTCACTGTTTGATACCATGCCTTCCTTACAGATTGCACTCACATTTTTCAGCGCAAGCAGCAGAATTAATAGCGTTTATTGTAGCCCTTGAATCACATGAGGATGAGGAAATCACAGAATATTCTGACTCCGCCTATGTGACGTCAGTAGTACATGCAGGACTGTCACGGTTGAAAAGGTGGGGCTTCCTATGTGCTGACGGCACACCAGTGCAGCATGCACCCCTATTGGACAGGCTCATAAATGCACTACTGTTCCCAGCGTCCATTGCTGTTGGAAAGTGCACAGCCCATACAACAGGGGATGACCCAATCTCCCACAGCAACGAAGCTGCAGACATGGAGGTCCAAAAAAGCTGCATATTTTCCTGAAATCACTGAGTTTGACACGCCACCTAATTAACACATGCATGCTTGCACCATGATACTGAAGGAAGGTTTCAATTCACTGCTCCTCACCCAGATAGCAAAATTACAGGGAAGAGCTCCACCAGAAGAGCAGGAGCTGTGGAGAAGAAAGGGGATGTTCCGTATCCCCCACAAACGCCTTATTGGAGGACATTCATAGCCACTGAAATCCCAGCAGCTAGAGCACAGTGCCTAATGCATCTGGCGATTTGCACCACTAGGGGCCAATTCCAGGGGAAGTGGGCTACACTAAGATGGATGTCACAGAAGGCATTTCCATATCAGGATAGCTACATATAGACACAGACAAATGATGGAAGACTACTGGAGCACAGAAAAAATGCTACAATACATACGGGATGGTCCCCACAGAGGGGAAGCTAGAATAGTGGCACCAAAGGAGAGGCAATGTCCTAAAACTGGAAGACGAGAGATAGGGGGAATGCTGGGATAGACCCCAACTGTTGGTATATGGACATGTCTTCACAGGAGAAGAATGGGTCAAAAGGCTGATGGGAGGCAAAGCACATGCGCTCCTGAGAGTTTCAGTGAATGTGGTGCTGAAAGAAAATGATGAATGCCTCAAGGACTGGGGCAGAGTATTAGAACTTGCTTAGCTGGGTAGAAACCAAAGCAGGCCCCCTACCCATAATACCCCTCAAGTATGCATCCTTATATTACCAGAATGACGGTCCAGTGAAGGTTGGAGAAAACAGAGGCTGCAAACACATTTCAAAGATACCTGGCATGGAAGTAGGAACAGCAGTACTCATGGACCACTACTGGGCCTCTGGTTCCAAAGCCTACATGCAGCTGCCCACAAACTGGGGATGGATATATTCCGTGGTACTAATGAACACACCAGGCCTGGTAGTACCTCAGAAAGACATCAAGATAGAAGGGTTCCTGAAAATGAACGCACACCTGAGGAAGAAAGGGTCCTTGGAGCCGAACAGAGTAAATAGAGGTCATCACGTGTCCAAGAAGATGGAACGAGCACTTGACACAATACCAGAGGTCCACAGGCTGTTCTTCAGGACAGAGATGTTCTTCGCCTCTGTCTTTCCTGGAATACAAACGAAAAACGTCAATGCAAAGTGGTTGCAGATTACACACTGCAAGCTGTTTCAGATGATCAACTCAACAGTGAAAGAGTTCAATGCCAAGGAGTAGCTCAGAGCGGTGAGGGTTATAACCCTTCAAAATTGGCATGTCCTCTGCCTCATCAAAGCAATGGATGGCGGCATCTGCGCAAAAATGGGGCCACCCTTCTGTACATACAGACCTGTCCACGATGAGCAAAATGGCACTCTCACAGAAGCAATAATGTTGCTGTCAGGCTTGCCTGCTAAAATGGAAGAAGAAACAAACTCAAAAGGCGCAAATGGGGCGTGGCTAGCAGCCATGCTGTAAGGGCACGTTTTACATCAGCTCCTGGAGATCCAAAATGATCTTGCCTGAAACTCTGACAACTGCGGGCTAAATCCCCTGCAAACAAAACAACAGACGCAAGTAGCGAGCTGGCATACTGAGGAACAAGCGGAGAAGCGATGATGAGCGGATTGCTAAGCACAGCCTTGCGAAGATTTGGTCCCGGCCAGTGGTGGTGAAACAAAATGGAGGACGTAAGAAGAGAATCGGGGCGCACTTGAGGACAAAGTCACACGGAGCACGGTTCGGTTTGCAAGCGGGGCACCCGGCAGCCCTGCTGGTCCCCGGTCTAACTGGGCTCCGCAGAAGACGAGCTGGCGGAAATACAATAGAATCGGCCTTGGTTGTTTGGTTTCATCTTGTTATTCCACCTCACTTTACTTTTTCTGATTTTTTTTTTATTGCTGTAATGAAGTCTTGGATTGCGTTCTATTTTCTCTTTTTTTCTCCTCTTCTCTCATTGTTTGTTCAATGCTCCAGGGTCTATTTTCTTTTCTATTCTTTTTCCTTTCTTGTTCCTCTGGGCTGCTGTTTTTCCTTTTTTCACCTTATATTCTTCTCTTATGAGGAGTTCTCTGCTTTGGTATGTGGCTGTTTGTGGTTTTTTATTCTGACTTAAGCAAAAAGGTTTGTTTTTTAAACCAAATGCTAATTAAAAAATAAAAAAATAGAAATGGCCCACATGGAGCAATTCTGCATACCATGCAGAAGTGAAACGAGGTGCCAGTAATCTGAAGAGAAACTTGCAAGGGTGTTGGTGACCACAAAGGGACTGCAGAAGGAGCTGTGGACAAAAGCGGGCAGGTGTGCGCAGGCGGCGATGTCCAGAGATACAAGGCGCAGATGTAGAGCAACAAGGAAGCGTGCATAGCCCAGTAACAGGGCGAGAATCCTATGCACACTGAGGCACAGGGTGATTGGTGCCTGCAGCGCCTCTCGACCCCCCCGGCCGCGGGTCTCGCTGCGCCGTGAATAGATGCCAGAGCCAGGAACTGACTACAGCTGGCAGATACTGTGGTCTCGCAGTGTAGCAGCAAAGGAACAAAAGATTTTGGCACCACATAAAGGTCAGAGTGTGCACAGGGCGGAAGGCGTCCGGTGCCCGGAGAGGCTCCTGGTCCCCTATAATCAGACTTTGTGCGCAGCCGTGAGCGAAGTGACAGTAAACGGAGCCAGTCGGGTGAAAGACAATACATGAAGGGAGCAACATATCCATGTCAGCACCAACAATAGCGGAGCCAGGAGAGAGGAAACGCTGCCGGGCGCACTGCATCTCGGTGCAATCCACATCCCTACAGGTACGGAGCAGTTGTGGGGACCAGAATAATTGCATGTCGGAAGGTGAAGCACTGTCCACTAGTGTACAGGCGTAAGTGGAGATGGGCTGGTCAAGTAAAGGGGACACAGGAGACAACAAGCCTGCATAGTGAGAAGACGCTGCATTGGCCAACGAAACCCTGGGCACACAACAGCTAGTGGGCGATCAATACCCTGAGCGGTACCCAGCACCCCACACACAGACTATGTGCACATGATACGAGCGCTGGCACAGGCATGGACCACGGCTGGTGGAAGCTGGTAAATGGGGGCAGTAACACAACCCTGTCCACACTGGACAATACTGGAGTAAGAAAGGAGGTACATGCCAACGGTGCATTCCGCCCTCTAGCACTGTCCAATTCCAGCAGGCACAAGGCAGTAGTGGGATCCAGGATAAACCCTTGACGGAAGGCTGACTTTGTTTTGCAAACAATTGGTGCAGGGAGGGGGATACTGGCCACGGGCTAGGGGCATAAGAGAAAGTGCACTTGAATAGTTGGAAGACGCTGCAAACAACAACCAGAGTGACCAGGAAGGTGAAGTTGAGGCTTGACTAAACATAACTGGCAGCGGGTCTAAGGCGCAAGTAACTGCACAAGATAATGTCACAGTACAGGACGACCCTACTAGCAGGGACAACATAAGCTGTAACACCATCAACAGTGTAGGAGCCTGAAGTTGTCTCCCAGCAGACATTTACGGAACCATGAGGATGGCCAAGGATGTAAAAACGCTTCAACAGATATAAGTATGCAGAGGTTATGCTGACAGTGGTTCACTTTCTGAGGCCGGGCTACAGCTGATATTTTTTGTTCAGTCTGCGACAAATAGAGGAGTAACAACCCACCTCCCAAACTGACACACCAAGCAGGCCCGCAAATACCTGACAGAGAATCGTCCACTGGCAGAACATAGGGTGAGCAAAGTAGAGCCAATATTGCTGTGCCGGAAAACACAAACAACCCAAGGCCAATAATAGTGGACAAGCCAATGTCCAGATAACAGCGAATGCAGAACTAATTGATAGCGGAAGAGCCAGCACTGGGGTAATTAATCATGGTGTTGAAACTGCAGAAAAGCAAATCCAAGCAACCCACACTGGACAGTTTTACTAAAACCATGACCACAGCGGATATCGCCACAACAGTGATCGCTTCCCCACAAGGAGAGCAGATCCAAGCGAAAGGATATTAGCAAGTACTGGATGCTATTGCAACCTTGAATATAGCGCTAGAATCCAAAATGGATGCAATCAGCACAGATGTGAACCTTCTGAGACAAGAAGTTTGGGCACTCGCGGAGTGCACTGGGATGCTAGAAAAGGAAGTCGCAGTCAACACTGCTAGCCTTAAAGACACCTCAAGAGATGTACCGGTATTGCAGCAACAGTAAAGAACCTGGAGGGCAGAGTGAAAGTTGCAAAGAGAAGGGCCAGATGCAATAATGTCAGAATCATTGGACTCCCGGAAGGAGGGGAGGGAGCAAACCCCACCAACTTCATAGAGACCATGCTATTACAGGAAATCGTCCCAGGAAACCTCACCCACTCAAATTACAAAGACAGGGAAAAGATTTTAGAACATTTCCGTAAAGGTGGCTCGATGCATCGAGCATCAGCCAATATTTCTGCATACCCGGACTAAACCATGCAGGTGCAGAAACAGAGCATGAACTTTACATTGGTGAAAAGAAGGCTGCGAACGTCAAACCTCAAATATGTGCTGCTGTACCCAGCACAGCTAAAAATAATAAGTAAAGGAAGGGCCAATTTCTTTGATACCCCTGAGGAAGCCCAAAATGGATGGACACAGAGAATATGCCGACTGAAGAGGGCTACTGGACGACGAGGGAAGGAGATGCATGCTAACAAACTACGGATGCAAAGCAAGAACATTGCCGGACACAGCGGATTGTTTTCAGTGAGAAAAGACTTTATTTGTGAAATTTAGGCATCAAATTTGGCAGTCTGCAGGACCCAGTGGAGGAGATCCCATCCAGGAGCACCCTGTGGGGAAGTGTTCTTCACCTAAGAGTGGAATTGTTCCAGGATTCTAGCGTTTACTTATCCGCCTGGTGCACCCCAGACACCATGACAAGCAACTGGGGTAGGGGTGAGAAGCAGGAATGCCTGAGCACAAGGTATTGAGCTGGGCAATTGTTGAGGGGGGAGGGTAGGGGACTTGGGGTAGTTAGTTGGGAGTTAGCCTATGGAAGCACACAAGAAATGTTGGATAAGCACATTGAATTGTTGAGACAAGCGTGGAAGCCAAGTTATGATGGGGGAACTTAGAATAGCCTTGTGGAATGTCAGGGGACTAAACAGTTATATTAAACGACATAGGATAATGACTTATCTACGACGCCAGAAAATTGATATGGCGCTTTTGCAGGAAACGCATCTCACAGTGGAGAAATAACTGTCCTAGCTTGAAAATGGAGGGGGACCACTCTGGGTTCATCATATTCTGCATATGCAAAGGGGGTTCTAATATGGATTGCGCCAACGGTGCCGTTTAAAGTCCTTAAGACCTTTGCAGACGAGGGAGGGAGGATGATTATAGTGCAGGAACTTATGGAACAAAGAAGTATGAGCATTGTTAGCACTATTTCTGTTTGTTATACCCCCGTATTGGCACATATAGAGATGATACTTTAGTATGGGGGGAGACTTTAACTCTATGCTACACCCGGAACTTGATAGATCGGCTGATAAATTGATGCACCCAAGAACTGCAGCTAAAGCCTTAAATACACTGCCACGAGCATTCAAATTGGCTGACATATAAAGGACCATACACCCGCAGTCACATGGTTATTCCCATTACACGGGCCCCAAGGATTTATACACCAGACTAGACTATGGGCCTCATTCTGAGATAGGAGGTAGCCATGGCGCTATTTGCGCCATGGCTGCCTCCAATACCGAGTCCGGCACCGGTCTGGTTCAATGGGGACTTACCGGTGCATTCCGACCCTGGAGGGACCGGTAAGTCCCCATTGAACCAACCATTCCCCATTCCCATTTGGGAATGAGGAGGGCGCATATAACGGGCTCGTGAATAGCAGGCCCGTTATTAGCGCCCTGGTCCCTTAGCGCGACCCGTAAAGGATGTGTGGTCAGACCACACATCCTTTACGGCTCCCGCTAAGGGACCTCGGAATTGGGTGGTAAGGGATTACCGGTACCTGTCTCCATACCAGTACCATTACCACCCAACTTGTAATGACCCCCTACGTCTTCACGGGTGAGGAGACTCTGGGCGAATTTAAGACAGCTGAATACAAAGCACGGGTATTATCAGACCATGCCCCCCTAGTGGTCACATTGCAGAGCTCCCCCCCCCTAGGGCATGCATCCTGACCTGGAGGCTTAGAAGCAAATCCCTAATGGACCCGATGTTCCGGGAGCACCTAAGAGAGGGGGTGAAAGACTATTTAAAAAACAATACAGGCAGTGTTAAATCGGCAGGCACGCTATGGGAAGCCTTTAAAGTAGTGATCAGGGGGCGGCGATAGCTTGAGCAAATGGAATGCAGGCTGAAATTGAAAGGGATCTGCAGAAAGCTGAAACTAAATTAGAAGTCTTAGAGAATGCAGGAGACACGACTAGGGACCAAGCCTGTGAGGTCACCCGACAGAAGCAGGAATGTTTAGAGCATTGGGAAAGACTAGGCATGCTGAACTACAGGAAATATGTAGAAAGGCAGCACGCTGAGGGGGATAAAACGGCACGTCTGTTGGCCTCGCTATGCAAAAGTGAACTTAAGTGGGAAATGATAAGCAAGGTCACTGAGGATAATAGGGAGGTCAATGGAATGCAGGAAAGTATAAATAAGCACGTTCAGGAGTACTACCAGGAATTATACACAGATTATACACAGAGGCATCAGCAACACAAGCCTCTGACATAGACAAAGCCCTTACACAGATAGATCTCCCACAACTATATGCAGAGGCATTAGGCCACCTGGAATCCCCCATAACTAAGAAAGAGCTAGAATCTACTATCAGAGGGTTGTTGACAGGTAAGGCCCGGGGACGGGTGGATTACCCAGCAAATTTTATAAATAATTCATAGCGGACGTTGGGCCTCCGCTGCTAGCGATGCCGAACGAGGCACTAGAAAAACGCACGCTACCAAAGTCTTTCCAAGAGTCAGTTATTGTTCCATTATTGAAGCCCAACAAGTCAGCCGCAGACTGCGGATCATATAGACCCCTGTCACTGCTCAACCAGGATGGGAAAATACTCACAGCCTTAATGGCCAACATGCTTAAGCCAGCGATAGCTAAGCTAATACATCAAGAGCAGTCGGGATATGTCCCAGACAGGAATATCACATGCAACTTGAGGAGGTTGCACCACATTATTGATCATACCCAAAATAGTTCAGATCTGTATGCTGTGGCCTCAATGGATACGTTCAAAGCATTTGACTCGTCAGATGGCCATGGCTGCTGGCAGTCCTGCAGAAGTTCAGCATGGTGCCCACGTACAAAAGCTGGGTGCAGCTGCTGTACAGCAGCCTAATAGTGAGGGTTAGGATGGGAGCCCACATTTCGGATCAATGGCTGTTGGAGAAAGGCACGAGGCAGGGTTGCCCATGGTCACCTATGTTATTTATTCTGGCCCTGGAACCATTAGCGGCATACCTCAGAAAATAATACTGAGAGGCAGGTATATTAGTAAGGGGCAATGATAACCTGATTTATGTATATGCTGACGATATGTAGCTTTACTTACAGCACCCTGAAACCAACCTGCAGTATATTTTAGATGTACTTGAGAGATGCACATAATTATCCGGTATCACGATTAACACACATAAATCATGCTTGTTCCCTTAGCTGGATATAAAGGGAAATCCCTGAACACGTTGCCAGTGTTACCGATTGAGTGGGAAGTGAATTCATTCAGTTACCTGGGAGTGGACATCTTTCATGACCCCAAGAAGGAATACTCACAGAACACAATGAGGGTGGTAGACAATATTGAGACATCTATGGCTTTCTGGGCCAGGTTACCGCTCTCAGTGATGAGTAGGGCAGCACTGTTAAAGATGGTTGTACTCCTGAGGCTTTTACATTTCTTTACTAATATCGCGTACAATATGCCCAAAGGTTTATTCAAGATACTCGACTCAATATGCCGTAGCTTTCTATGGCACAACACAAGATGCTGGATGGCACTGACAAAACTACAGAGGCCATATGAGCTTGGAGGTATTAAGGTACCTAACTTTGAGGCAAAATTTCTGGCATGCCAGTTGCAGTTTACCACAAGCTGGCTGTCGGACGAGCAGATCCAGGAAATGCGGTTGCTGCAGACAGCATGCACCCCATGTTTCTTAAAGAAGGTAATATGGATGGTGGTGCAGCGGGTCCCAAAACCTCCACTGTTGTTGAGGATAGGGAAGTCGATATGGCATAGGGCTGTATGCGCTCTTGGGGAAATCCCATCCTACTCCCCCCGATCCCACTAGTGACACTAAAAGAGGAAGAATCACAACTCTGATTAAATGTGAGGAAGTATAGGGAACCCATGGGAGTAGTCACAGTGGGTGATTTGCTACGAGAGGGTAGGCTGATGGACTTTGGGGCACTGGCTTCAGAGACAGGCATACATGAAGGGCAACATATAATATAGGCCTCGCTCATCACTATACTAAAGCAAAAATGGCCAGGAACAGATGGCTACTACAGGAAGATGACAAGACAGAAACATTTTATGATATTTCAGAAGGTGGGCACGCAGTGTCGAGAATATATGAGCTATTATGTCCTAGCGAGGGGATATGCTGGAACACACTAGGCTTAGTTGGGAAGCGGACTTGCAGGAGAAATTGACAGACGCAGCATGGGGTAGAACATTGGCTTACCATAAGAAAGTGTCCAGGAATGCAAAGCTCCAGATAATTCAACTGTACATAATGCACAGGGCGTGCCTAACCCCAGGGAAAATAGCCAAATTTAACAATGTCGCTGAACAGACTTGTCCAAAATGTGGATTGATTAATGCCAACTTGGTACATATGTTGTGGGCTCGCAGTAAGATCCGGCCATATTGGGAGGACATAGCCCCATGGCCTGTATGCTCGCCATTTGTGCGCGCTCCAAGCGGCCGAGACATTTGAACAAGCTGAAAGACCTGGTCAACATCCTAGCGAAGCGCTGGAAAATGCATAAAGGTCCGGATATAAACCAGTGGTGGAGCGACCTCCAGAAATGGACACTGGCGGAAACCGCAGCGTGGCAAGAGGCAGCCAGTAGAGGTCAGGGTGAACAAAATGTGGACTTAGATTTGTGGAAGCAGCTGGTGCAGGAACTGATGGCCTCAAGGCATACCGAAACACAACAGGCAACAGTAACCCTGCCACAATAGGTGGATTATAGACAATGTATACATAAAACAGTCGATATAGCACGAGGGAGCAAGTAGGTGGAATAGGCTGGGGGTAGGGTGGGAGGATTGGAGGGGGAACACACAGACACAATTTGGCAGTATATTGTTACGTAAATGTATATGGAAGTCTGTAAGTTACATTGTGGTTAAGAAAAATAATTTAAAAAATGTTTTAAAAACTCAAAAGCGCAAAGGACGACTGGTTGGTGTATATCTTTTCTGGGATCCCATCCTGGATGGCAAACAGTCTGAAGCGCCTCATAGCTGCACTAGTGTTAGTATTATTTGGATTCTTTGCCATCAGAGTAGCAATAGCACATTGTAAGAAGACAACCAAGAAAACAGTAGGAATTAAAATATTAGCAGACGTGGATACTAAGAGAGACGGGAACACACAAACATTTGAAGTGCTGCAGTCACATCTAAAACAGATTCCCCTCTTCCCTCCAGGTACAAAATTGTTGCATCCCCGGGATGCCAGCACTTATGTGGGACGTTGGGTTAGTGCAAGCCAGACAGGGAGTAAGGCTGTATGACCTGTAGTGTGGTATAAGCATGTAAAGTATCATGATAACCTGAGTGGGGCTGCAAAGGTGTGGACCCCCAAGGCACCCGTTAGTGGGGATGGGTCTCCAGTTGGTGTGATCAATGACTCGACCAGAGGAGGGAATGAAGAGAGGCAAATTAACGTGTCCACCATTGCTTCGACCCACCTCCTCGTTTTGACGGTATATACATGAACTGCGTACCTCGCTGAGAGCATCTACCCCCTCACCATTTTTGTATCGCAGATGCAAGAGATGTTACTCCCTGAGACAACCTTCCAGACACTACCGGATAACGTCACTGAAGCAATACATCTGTATGCAATGGAACCCCTGGATGAGCTGTAATCATGAAAGAGACAAATGATGTCACAGCTGAGGCCAACACACATAGGTGCATTAAACACAAATCATATAGTCATCCAAGCATGAAGATACACAAACACTAGGTCAAATTGTACTTAGACATGAAGAACACGCTTACATCCACTAGGGTAGAAAACATATACTCTCTTTTCTATGCTAAAACGCAAATCACATTAGAATACTGTGACAAACATGGGGGTATTCTCCCATGTAGACCCTGAGAATCCTTTATTGAGGTAGCCACGAGAGGGTCCTCACTTTTGGATCCCAACCCTGGGGGTGGACGAGCGAGGGAGGATCACCCAGGTAGGAGTGTCTGGGGTCGCACTCATGGGAATACCCCATTTGAGACACAGTATTCTAACAGAACAGAAGGTAAGGAGGAAGACGTCCCAGGAAGGCTTCATAGGATATGCAGGTCCCATTTTCCCTAATACAAGAAGGAGGTGGAAATATCATGCCAAAACAAAGCCAGGCAAGACGAGGGCCAGATGAGACAAGAACCTGGCTCTAACCTCCACATATTTGTGTCTTCCCATGGTTCAGACCATAGGGAGTATTATCAAGACCAGTACTTTCATTGGTAGGATGTCAGGGGTAGGGAGTAACCTAACAAAAGGGGAATCAACCCTGTTGTATAATGGCCAGGGGATTCCTCTCTCCCCTGCAAATCAACTTATAATTCCACATATAAATGTGCATTCCGTCTTATCCTGTCTCCCCCTACCCATTTCCAACATGCACTGAAACGACGGAGAGGCAACTGGGAGCAGTGAAGATTATCCATAGAGATAACAATGAGAAGCAGAGAGAGGCCTACCACATTACACCACTAGGCTGTCCCACTAATAGAGTCAGACATGGCCAGGGCGTTTACCTTAACCATTCACACCTAACCCTACTTGGCCCTCAGTTAGGGTATAAAAGGTGTGGTTCTGCCAGAGAGGTTGAGCAAACTGGGGTTTCTGAATGGAACATGGATCCTGCAGCACGAGAAGCCTGGAAAGTCTGAGGAGAGCAGGAAGCTGAGACGCTGACACTGTGACTGGAGGGTTGCAGCGTGGCGAGGGAGCTGCGGCTCCATGGAGCCGATTGAGGCGTGTTTCTAATTATTGGCTGTGTAGAGGCCAGTGCTCGTTCCCCTGGGATGCGTGCTGGTCCCAGGGATGTCTGAGGGACAGGTGGTGGGACACCGCTATCTAGGTGTGTTTCGTAGCAGGAGAGAGAAGAAACCCAACAGCGTGTGTGTGGCTGGAGCGGTGGCAGAGATTTAAAAGTGGAAAGCGTCACAGGAAAAGGAAAGAAAGGAAAACAAGGTGCGCAAGTGGAACAAAGACAGCAAAAGACAGAAGAGAGGGTGTGAGTGACCCAAAAGCAGAAGAGAGGGTGTGAGCGACCCGAAAGACAGTGCATTTAAAAGCTGAAGGAAAGCAAAGAGAGGGCGCGAGTAAAGGGATGACGTGCCATGTGTGTCTTATAGCGACCAAGCTATCCCACCCCCTGCAGCCTACCTGAAGAGGACTGTACTACAATTAAGCAATATGACCCGAGCGGCAGGGGCATTACCTGAGTTGGTAATGCCCCCGCAGCGAGGGTCATATTGCTATTAGTACCCCGGCCTGCATTATGTGTGTGACCGGGGCACTAAAAGCATTTTTTCAGAAAAAATAAATTAAGAAACAACCAAGAAAATGGCCGCCATGTTCCCTTTCCATGGCGGCCATGGGGAGCGGACGCACTGGGAACACAAGTGTTCCCAGTGCGTCCGCTCCCGAAAAAGGATAAAAAAGAAGGTAAGTGAGGTTGGGAGAGTGGGAGTGGGGAGGGGATTTTAAAAAAAAAGTACAAAAAAAAAAGCGTACCTACGTCCCCGGCGAGGGACGAGGGAAGCCTCCACACGGCTGGAGGCTTCCCTCTTCCCTCGCCGGGGACGCAGGAACAAGAAGGTAAGTGGGGGGGGGGGTTGAGGGAGGAAAGGGAATTAAAAAAAAAGCCTTACCCGAGTCCCCGGCGTGGGACGAAGGCAGCCTCTCAGCCGCGGGGAGGCTCGGAGCGGGGATGGCCCCGCTTCCAACCTCCTCATTGGCTGAGGGGCTGCCACGCCCCCCGCCGAGGACAAGGCAGCTGGAATCCTGGCCGAGAATCGAAGGATTCTCGGCCGTGTAAGGACCCGACGAGAGCCAATCAAAATGCGTGTTGCATTCTGCTTGACTCTCGCCGGGTACTAATATAGGGTAACCATTTAGAGGCGACATTCAGTGCAGCTCCCTATTGCCTTCGAGCAAGTACCAGCAACCGGATGGCTTCCTACAGGTTGTTTAGGATTAAATCTGCAGCATGATTGTGACGCTTCACACAAGAACGTTTTCCAAGTATTTGGGTCCTGAGGAAAGTGGGACAGAAGGAATTGAGACTCCACTGAAACCAGTCGACCATTTAAGTTTTGGAATATCTGACCAGTAACCAGGTATCCATCAAGATATTATTGTGTTTTTAATGGTGTTAATGGTGAACAGATGAGTATGGGATATTAAAGTAGCCTATACCTCCCTCCAACCCCACCTATACTCCTTGTTCCAGCATGTCCGGATTTTATACACTTATGGGACTAGTTGAATACTCCTATTGTTTGTGTTGTTGCACTGTTATGAAAACTGTGGTCCAGAATAGTTGAAGGCTAGTTCTCTCCGTCTATCCCGAACCCTAGATTGGCAGCACGCCAGCTCACACTAGGGCTAGTCCCTCCATGAGGGACAGTTAGTTCTGTTGGAAGCAAAGTGTGCATTCTTATCAGAAGGCTCATAAAATGAATCTTTAGTAAAACATTGTTATATGGAATTTTGTGTGTATTCAGCCTAGGGTCTTTGGTCCAGAAAGAGTGGCCCATTTGGTGCTATTTTGGATTTTGTGTCGAGGCCTAGGGAATAAGGGAATGGTAACTTTAGTGGGAGACGCAGCAATTTAGGGCCGTTCTCACCACCTTCAATGTATGCTCATGTGCTGGTAACAGTCCAAACTGCCAAGGCTCAGAAAGCCATCACTGACCAATCACTATCCATCATTCAAGCTCACCTCAACAGTGTTGCAGTGAGCACTCATAAAGCACCCTGATGACATGTCTCCCATGTATCTTTTTGTAGGTGGTGTCAGGTGGAGCTACCTAATATCACTGCACCAATTAGATGACTAACCCCATATACAATACATACTCTACCATACTACTCACCCAATCACATCCCACCTAGGTTTGCGATATGTATCATTTGTTTGTGACATCATAACAAAGAAAAACTCTGTGGCAAGCCTGTTCCAAGGCGAGAGGGAACTGGAGATCACCTGATGTCGATTGCTATCCCTGTTTTATTTGGATATTGTTAATAAAAAAGTACTTTTGCCACATTACTGGACTCTTCTGTTTTTTTGGGGCATGGGAAGCTCCCTGCCTGTCCGTTGCATACCCGAGAGGGGTGTCTTCCCCAATCTAGACAGAGGGCCATGAGATTCATAAGCGTCCACCTCCTTGCTAATGGGCCAATCATTGACACTATAAATTGGCTGTGACTACTCAGAGGAAAGTGTCTCTCTTGCCTTCTGTTCTACAGCTGTTTTGTTGCCTGATGAATAGCAAAACGATATATATCTATTGTAACTTATAAAATAACTTCCTATTACAAATGCAATGCTTAAAACAGAGTGTTAAAAAAACAGCAATTGCAACCCATCTTCCTGGGAGAGCTGGCCAGGCACCATGCCACCTTCACTGCCTGATGATAGCCCTGTCTAGAGGGCAGCAGGAAATAATGTCATTAGAGTGCAAGCCAGCAGAGTTGCCAGTGCACATCTGGCTTCATCTGGTCCCTGCGCGCCTGCACATGGCACACCTGCTATTACCCAAAAGTGCATCCAAGCAGGCGTGGGAAAAACACGACACGGCTCGCTGGGTTCCGGCCACACCTGGATTATCGTGGAGCTGCAGAAAGAGAACAGAAGACTTTTCAGAGCGTCACATGCTCGTGCTATTGAAGAATGTCCAAAAATAGCCCAAATTAGCAGAGGAGCATTCCTGGGTGTAACTGGATAGAGAAGGCGAGTAGGAGGCGTGCTGCGGTGGCAGTGCTCCTTTCCTCCACTCTGAACCTTTTGAGCTGTTCTTCGGGGAGCTCTGGTGTCATGTTTTCTCTTTCCATAATTTATGGGTTATTGATTTCGATCAATTATGGAGAGATTAGTGTTCAATTTAGTGGTCAAGTCAACTATACACCACCCAGGAAGGTTATCTGAAAGGCATAGAGAATGGTCCAGCTTGTAATGTAGGTTCTGATGCTTGTTTGCGACTGGCATTCAGATTATTCATTGTATGGCACGGAAGTATTTGCTATTCCAGTCTGTTTCGAGGCCTCTGGAGGAAAACAGCCATCCCAGTGTGCCTATCTGTAAGCTCATTAAATCTACTGTACACCTACCTGCCTGTGTGATGACAACTCATTGAATTTAGTGGAAAACCTGTAATTGCAATTGGTTATTTAGAATGCGCTTAATACCCAGAGGTTTCTAAGCCCAGACTCGGGGATTGAACCTGTGTTGCTTCGCATCAAGTCTTGCTTCCACACGCATTGCCCCTGAGCTATCCTCCCGAGGTTGGCCATGTCTCTGAGATAGAGGTAGTGGGAAGTGAAGCTGGAGCTCTGGGTACCCTCAGTGCCAACCTAGAACCTGTCACTCCTTGATGCCCAGTTTTTAGGGGTGCTGGCTAACGTGTGGGGGCCTTCAATGTATAAAAACGGTGAGACTGCGATTTAGGAAATTGGCTGTACACAACGATTTAGACGCAATCTTTTGAAGAACTGCCTCCGTGTAGAACTGGCCCCATCGTCTACTGTCGTTTGCAGTGTTTTGATCAGCAGTTGGGACAGGCTGATGCGATGATGGCTAAAATAGCCTTTACGGACAGAATCGGGCTTGGGCGGTCAGTGGGAAAGCCTTGATCTGGCGCATCGTTGGGAGTCATTGGGAAATTGCCGATCTCAGGCACCCCTGGCACGTGTCTGGTGAAACCTGCACATTGCTGCTCCATTGTTTTGTCTGTTGGATTAGGTATGCAGGGCAGAGAAAGTGTCTAGATGAATCAGCTGGAATGCAGGATTGTGACATGTAGGCCGGCCAAACGAATTGTCAACGTCGTGGCAATTTGACAAGTTTGGTGGCTCCTCTCTGTGGAACTGTTCCAATCCTGCTATGTTGTCACAGTCTGGCCACACTTGCCTCTCATTTGGTGGACCCCAACATCTTGGATCATGACTGATGTGGTCAGAGAGAACACCTGCTTGGGTCAGGAGGATAGCTCAGGGGCAATGTGTTTGTCTTGGAACCAAGATACAAAGCAACACAGGTTTGAATCCCGGTCCTTCGCTTAGATACTGGTCTACGGCATTAAGCGCGCTATGAAAGATTAATTAATTAAGAACATCGCATCAGCTTGTCCCGGGAGGATAGCTCAGCGGCAACATGCTCACCTTGGAAGCAAGACCACACAAAGCAAGGCAGGTTCGATCCCTGGTCGCACTTAGAAACCTCTGGGTATTTAAGCGCGTTATAAATACGCAACTAAGACAAAAAACAAGTACGCAACTAAAAAAAACAAACGATTCCTGTAACAGCGCCTCGATGCCGCGGGCTGTGTGAGCGCTTTAAAAATGCAAAAAAAAATAAATATACTAACTGCGCCTTGGTCTGGCTGGAAAGCTTTTCTGACGTCAGAGGGGAAACCTGCTGTGTTGGGGTCGCGCAAGCCGTTTGCGTCTGGAGAAGTCTTAATATAGCCTTGTTCAGGTCTGACTTGAACAAAAGCAGTCCACCCTGTGCTCCTTATCGTGCTGAGCTTTGTTCCGGGAACTGGTCGGTCCTTTCAGGCGTGCCCCGTTATCTGGCTCAGATAGCATTTGGAGAGCAGGGCTCGTTCACATGGCCGCCACCTGTCAATAGGGAGGCGGCTCTGCGTGCCCTGGTCTTCTTACAGCACGGGGACATTGTTTGAGGTGGCACAGAGCTCATGGCTGCAGCTCGCCAACCTTCAGCCCCCTGCGGAAGGCAAATATTGACTATTTCCATGCCTTTTACGTGCACTGGATCAGCGTGCGGCCATTTTCAGTGGCAATGTTCTTTGGACAAGGCCCGAATAGGAGTTCTCGTACCTTCTGCATTGTGAGGTAGCAAGGAGCTAATTCTGCGCATGTGGTTTTGGGGAAAATTTCTACCTCATGAGCTCACATTGTCCTCAAACACGTGTGCAATAGTTCTGAAGGGGCTTTCGTTTTGACAGACGGTACACGGCAGATGGCTGAGGAGATCAGCGGCACACCAAACATTGAACGCTGTGTGTATCCTTCCATATGCAAAATATTATGTTGCAAAATGATACACACAAGGCTAAATGCTGTGAGGGGCGTGCTCTTCAAGGCAGGGGCGTCTGGCTGTACTCTTGCAGCATTTGTGTTTTCGGACTGCCATCCCAGCTTCGATATACTTAGCCAACTGAGTGAGTGTCTGGGCGTTATGTATTTACTGAGGGAACAAGGAGTTTCGCCCATAAACACAATACTGTAGAACAACCGTAAATGTGGCAATGTTGTAAAGATAATAATCAATTGATCAACTGATGTAAAGGAATAACATCCCTTCCCCCATCTCACTACCCATTCTCCCCTGAACTCCTTACCCTTTCACCCATGACTTGCAACCTTGGGGCTCTCTTTGATAGTGCCCTGAAACTATTTCAGTTCATCATGTAGACTACCACCGCAGTCAGACTCAACCTCCAAAACATTCTGCAAATCCACCCTCGCTGCCAGCACCTCTCAACCGAAGCCTTCCTTTCGACACTCGAGCGCCCATCAGGGTAGGCTGCTGCAGAAACCCACCTCCAGGGCTTTGCTTCTACACCTTTGCACCCCTTAACAAGAGGCTCAACTTTGCAACATGCACCCTCTTTAACCTACCCATATCCACATGCACACCCTCCTCCTCCTCACACCATCACCAAGCTGGAGGTCTCTCCAAGCAAAACCTCTCTCGCGTCAAGTTCCTGCTACTCGTCTAAGTCCACCGAGGTCCGGCCCGATGTACCTTACTGACTGCATCTCACTGTACTCTCACTCCCTCTTTATCTTACCCATATCCACATGCACACCCTCTTCCTCTTCACACCATCACCAAGCTGGAGTTCTCTCCAAGCAAAACCTCTCTCGCGTCAAGTTCCTGCTACTCGTCTAAGTCCACCAAGGTCTGGCCCGCTGTACCTTACTGACTGCATCTCACTGTACTCTCACTCCCTCTTTATCTTACCCATATCCACATGCACACCCTCCTCCTCTTCACACCATCACCAAGCTGGAGGTCTCTCCAAGCAAAACCTCTCTCGCGTCAAGTTCCTGCTACTCGTCTAAGTCCACCGAGGTCTGGCCCGCTGTACCTTGCTGACTGCATCTCACTGTACTCTCACTCCCTCTTTAACTTACCCATATCCACATGCACACCCTCCTCCTCACACTATCACCAAGCTGGAGGTCTCCCCAAGCAAAACCTCTCTCACGTCAAGTTCCTGCTACTCGCCTAAGTCCACCGTGGTCTGGCCCTCTGTACCTTACTGACTGCATCTCACTGTACTCTCACTCCCTAACCACCCACCTTCTTATCCTAACTGACTGCCCATTCCCCCGATGGCACAGAGCAACAACGCTTCTCTGTGTATATTGTTAGTATGTAAATACTGGCCTTATGCACTGTCCCTAACACGGTGCTATTTTACCTCTGTCACCCCTTCTTAAAATGGGCCCTCTCGTTTCATACTATATTTGTACTGTAAACGTTGCTTACAAAAGGGCTACCTCTGCTCTACTTGGTTTTGCTGACTTTGTAACTCATTTCGGTTAAAAATGACTTCTTCAATACATAGAAATACACTTACATAAATAAATAAATAAATAAATAATACGAATAGACCAGTACAAACACACACAACAGGTAGAGGGAACCATTTGATAGGAATCCCTGGCCACTAGGTGTATACATTTTGCTGGTAATCACTGGCACTGATGTACCTGGGCATTCTTTAGCAAAACATGATAATTGTACAAGGGCTCAGGCTTTTGATGTCAGTAACTGGTATGTCATAGTAATGCTAGTCTTATGACATGGTCACCAGTATTCACGATGGTGGTTCCTGGGCATAGGATGGCAATAACTGATAAATGGTGTGGGTAGTGTCTCGAAAATGCCAGTGCACAAGCTGAACATGTTTTGTTTGTAAAGGCTAGTTTAGCAAGAGTCCAGAGGTGTTATATTGGAAGGTTTTCCCAGGAGTAAGGAAAAATAAGCAGCTCATTAATTAGTTATACACAGTTACGTAACTTACTCCAAGACTGGAAACGCTAGGCTTCCCCAGGGGCATATTCAGAGGTTGTGGGTCTGTGAAAGGGTTCTGCAGCTTTGTTTGTATGCCCACATTTTCAAGTTGTTTTAGAAACCTTTCTAAACATATCTAAGCTGCACGAGTGTAGGCTGTGTGTGAGGTATGAAAATGAATGAAACGGTGTGTAAAGGTGTGAGATGTGCGGAGTAAGATGGGACATGTGATGGAAATATGTTTTGGCGAGAGAGAGAAAAAAATACCTTTTTGC
This sequence comes from Ambystoma mexicanum, assembly GCF_040938575.1. Lineage (NCBI taxonomy): Eukaryota > Metazoa > Chordata > Amphibia > Caudata > Ambystomatidae > Ambystoma > Ambystoma mexicanum. The sequence goes on from NC_090929.1 coordinate 465,168,926, forward strand.
AAAACGTATAATCTTTTCCTGTATGCCATTGTTGGGTGTCCTGACCCACGTTTGGACTATTATGCTGCAACATTTGGTGATGTGGGCTTAGGAAATCAAAGATGGCGCAAAAGCCCACGTTGCGCCAGAATCCAGGAGAACCGCACAGTTTTGCGCACACCAAAATGGTCGCCTAACGTGCCACCCACCAGTGCGAGCATGATGGACCAGAAGCGCCATGGTTAAAAGGTGGTGCCCAAGGAAAAACAGCAGGGCCTGTTAGCTAAAAAGCGCTTTTAAACCACCTCTGTTTCTCTGAATGCAAGCTTAAAATGTCCATTTTAAACTGTGCAAGATATTTAAAAATCTCAATGAACACCAGCAGACATTTGGCAGAAGGTAGACTTGTGTGCATACAAAATCTGGAAAGAGAAAGAGCCCAAAATAATGTTCATAATGAAACTGGCTGAGCTGTGGATGTCAGCAGCTGAAGTGAAATTGGACTTAAAGCCACTAAAATTGAAATGTTTCAAATAAATGAGTGACTTACTGTTGAGTGTCACATAGTTTGCAACTGTTAAATGTCATAGTCTTGAACTTAGAATCAGCATTCTAGCTGCATGTGTAAAAATTGTAAGTTTGATTTGGATGAAGAAAAACTGGGAACAAAAGTGACATTTAGCTGAAGCCTGGCTTAAAGAGATTGAATTCTGCCTGGACAGGAATTGAAACTTGCTCAGCCACTCTTCCCAGGCCTGGCCTGCATTCTCCTGCCCTCACCAAAGGGAGATGACACCTCTCTGATTGGATTAGGGGAGGAGCAGCTGGGAACTGCAGGAAACTGAACAATGAGCCTTCCTTGGCTCAGGTAAATGTTAAATTAGGGGGGGGTCGTAAATGGCTTCCTCTTGAGAGAAACTGTGAGGAGCAGTGCCTTTGTGAGCAACGTGAGCTGGAGGAAGTGGACAAACCAGAAATTCCACCATGTGCTTTGGGAAACCACACCCCTCTGGGCCAGAGCATAATTTTAAAAAGATGGCTAATTCATAGTACGGACTTGTCAAAATTATATAATTAATATCATTATTCTTGTGATTTTTCTGTGCACATTTTAAGAGGTGTTATAACTCTGTACCATGTTCTGAGGCAAAACCCCATGAATTATGGAGATTGCAGACACAGGGTTCACTCTAGAAAAATGAAAATTTACTGGAATATGTGTAGAAAGGCAGTGTGCATCTGTGTCATTTTTGGTAAAAATCCAATATTGGTAAACCAACCAAAAAGCGCAAAATGTTGTCATTTCTTAATCCAAGCTCTTAGAAACATCCGAGTTGGAACAGAAACTACCTTATGTGATATATGATGTGTATATGTAATGTCAACCACTTGTGTATCTGGGAAATGTGTTTAGTTATGAAAATGATTTTCTAAGGTAAAAGCAAAGGGGAGTGTTCTTTCTGTATGCCATAAAGATGACACCTGATGACTCACTGCTCCCTTCTCAAATCAGGTCAAAGAGAAATCCTTGACCTATCAAAACGTGAGTGGGTTGGGCATAGAAAGATAGCCTTCACACCCACTTCCCAAAATACATCAAAGAGTCACTGGAAGCCAGACAGGGACATTCATTTTCCAACCTTCAACTGATTTCCTGCGCAGCACTTTGATGGAGATCTCCAGGCCCCAGAACTCCAAAGATCCAGAACTTCACTCCAGAACTTAAAGCAGAGAGGCCTGGACCACCAGCTAAATCCTTTTTCAGCAGGCCTTCAGAATCCAGCAATCCAACCAAACTATTCTACAGCCAGGCAAGCTGTTGGATTCTTGCCAAGACCTTTTGCCAGAACCGGTAGCAGACCCAGAAAGCAGTGCTGTATCCAGAGAGACCAGACCAGATCGCTGTGAGCAGACCCAGAGATCCAGACCAGACCAGCAGAGCAGAGCTGACCCAGATAGCTGTGACTTCAGAACCAACCGCCTGGAGTCCAGTCCAACCTGACCAGACCCTGACGGCCTATTTCAAATTCATAGTGTGAGTACTCAGCCAGAACTGCGCAAAACCAATCTCTTAGCTTAAAATAATCTGATTCAAAACATTTGAACCAGTCCAGAACTGCATAATAGGAATCGTGTGTCCCTTCTCCGATTTTAAACCTGTAAAAGTGTAATTTGCCATTTTGAATCATTATTTCATTTCTGAAAAACTACCTTCATAAAATCATCCGTATCTCTTGAACCTTCTTTGCATACCACCTTTAAAGTGCTTTGCCTGTGTTTAAAATCATCCCTGTTTCTCTAAGCTTGCTAGGGGGGAACTGAATTTGTATTGTACTGTGATTGTATTCCTGAAGACTGTGTGTGTTACTTCCATCTCCTTACATTGCATAGGGGGGGAGTGAACTGTCAGAGAAAAAGTGATCATATTATCTTTTGCTGAAATCATATCAAGTTTGTTTCTGTACTGCCTTTTATTCATCTTTGCATCTCCTTAAAACCATAAAGCATTCCCAGCTATCTTGTTCTTTCCATACCAACTCCTAAGTAATAAAATAAGGATGCTAGTGTAAGATTATCCATTGCTGATCAATATCATATTCTTAAGTGTGATATCAAATATTATTTTATTATAAAAGTGTGATATATATCTATTGTTTAATTTTTCAATAAATCTTTCAAATTGCAAAACAAACCTACTTCTTGGCTCAGTGAGGTCAGGGGGATTCTAAGAGAGGGGCGTTATACAAGGGTTCATCATCCAGATTATGACTTGTCATAAAAATATATAAATAAGGGCTTCCTTTGGGCATCCCAGACAAAGGCATTGACTTAGTGGGATTGCTGACTTGAAGTCACTTAACAGAGTGGGGGCTCGTAGCCGGGGATTCTGGATTAGATCTATCACTTGTGCAGATTAATACAGTGTGCTAACTGACAGGATATATAAATTCTGTTGGATCACCACGCCGTGTTACACTGTAAAAACACCCCTCAAAGGAACGCTCTAAGGAAACGGTCTGTTTTGCACATAAAATACAAACTTCTGTAAGTCAGGAAGGAAATCAAGTTCCAGAATGACGACCTTGGTAGATATCAAAATAGCCAGAGAACACCTCTTACATAAGCTATTTGTGAGAGGTGAGTGGGCTCATCAGGACCAGGCGGTCTGGTTGCAGGCAATCGCACCCCAGATCACTGAAACAGGGTCATATATATGGATAGATCAGGGTCCCTTACATGTGGCCCTGAGTGAACTATATATGGCCCCTAAGGCCAAGGATGAGCACAACAAGATTGCCAGGGTAGCTGCATATTTATATTTACATATGGGAGCCATACAGGACAAATGTGCTGAAGGCCAAGATCTGGCAAATAGGCAACTGATGGCATTAGAGAAGGCCCAATCTGACCTGGTCTCTTCTGAGCAGAGGCTGCAGAGGAGCCAGGAGTCAGAGAATGATAGTAGGCAGTATATTATTAAAATAAAGGAGGATATGGATATCCTGCAACAGGAAAAGTCTGACCAGGATAACAGATTTCTGGCCTTGCAGAAGGAGTACCAAGAAGGTTTGGACGCCCTACTGCAGAGCCAGAAAAAGCTGGAGCAACAACTGGACTTCAATAGGGCATGCACAGAGCAGGTAGTCACCCTGCAAAGCCACCTAGATAGGGAGAAGACAGAGAGCAATAAACTGATTTTGAAAGACCTGGATACCCAGGCAGAGTTTGAACAAGAACGCCAGAAAGCTGGTGCCTTTCAAAGGCAGAGGGACGACCTGGCGGCACAGATGCAGACTCTTAGTCAGGAAAGGGACACCTTAGGCCAGGAAGTCTGCCAATTAAAAGAAAAAATTGAAGAAAATCACTTGGCCCTCCAGGGATTGGGTGACCTCCAAAAAGAGCATCAGAACTAGTTAAAGCACACCAGGAGGGTGGAAGATGCTCTGGCAAGAAAAGAACAGGCCAGTAGGGATGGGACTCAGGAGGTAACCCTCCTGCAGCAAAGACTGGCCCAGTATTCCAGGACCAATCAGGAGGCACACAGAGAGAATGAGGCTCTCTGTCAGCACAATGATAGGCTCCAGCAACAGATAGCCATGCAGGAATGCAGGAGAGACTGATAGTTTCTAGTAAGGCCTTAACTGAGGAACTGAAAGCGCAGGCTCTTGCATTGCAACAGGGAGTAGGGGCTGATAGAGATGAGGTTCGCTGGGAAAGGGAAACACCTGAGCATAACCTAAGGAGCCCTAGTACCAGAGGCCTTCATCTCTCCCAGACCCTAGACTCTGCCACCCCCATGTCCCCTGGCACACATGAGCACAGGGCCACAGGGATGGCAGATTACTATCCAGCCAAAAGTATGGGGCTCATAGTTGAGTACCACCCAGGAATGGATGGGCGGGCATCCGGGTATGGGCACCCAAGTACAGTGCAGTTTAGTGGGGAGGAGAGTAGGCCCACTAAGGGCATCCTAACAACCTCTGTCCAGTTAGGTCAGTGGGGGGGTACCCATCAAATACGGTCAGCAAGGAGGGAGCTGAAGAATCCTCTGAGCGTCACAGGACACAGGAGACCAGGTCCCCACATTCTGCCAGCCATTCCCAGGCTCGCAGAATCCGGGAAAACCTGGAAGATCAGCCGGGCACCTCTGGGAGCAGTGCTTCTGAGCCAGAGGATGAATGGACCAGGGTTACCCGAACCAAAAAGGCCAATAAGGCAAAAAGGGCCTTGCTTAAGGACCCCTTAAAACAGATTAAGGCAATCAGGAGTGTCATCACGCCTTATCACAAGAACGGCCATGTATTCTGTTTGGGAACACTTGGAGCTCTATGAGCAAATGATGGAGACTTTCCATTTGAAGGACAGCAGTAGCTGCATCCAGTAAGTCAAATGGACATTCTCCCCAGAATACTCCAGTTTCTTTGCGGGGCTGGAGGACAAAAATCATTGAAGATGGTCCACCTATAGGGCGGCCATCTTGAAACATTTTTCTGTTCATAGAAATCCTCAAGAGGCTCGCAAGGCAGCCTACAATTTGCAATTTGGGGAGGATCAGGCCCCACAAGAATTTGTGCAGGAGTTAAAACGTGCTTTTGCGTAGACTACCAAAAGGGTGCGCACCGACAGTAAGGAATTTGTTAATACGTTTTTCCATGCCTTACCAAAATATATAATTACCCAGCTCGTGAGAGCTTTTCACGAGAAAAGATCTTTAGATTGGGTCATTGAGCAACCCACCCGCATCTATGAGGTGCAGAAACCAGTGGAAAATAAGAATCAGCCTAAAAACCCCAAAACCAACAGCACCCCTGCTGCTGCTAAGGTGGCAGAGGTAAAGGTTGCCCCCATTTTAGATTTGGAGATGGGGGGGCCTAAAAACCTGCCTGCACCGAATAATTTTAAGACCAGAAGGCCCTCGGGCCAGTCACAAACAGGGAGTCAAGGAGGTAGTCCCACAAATGGGGTCCCTCGCTCCCCTGACTATGTAAGTCCCCGCTATTGTTATTGTTATTGTTATTTTGCATTTGTATAGCGCCTTATATACCATTGGTATGGTCTGAAGGCGCTGGTAGGTTGAACGCCCTTGGGAACCGAGGTTCGAGTCAGTAGAGAGGGTGAGGAGAGTCAAAAGGTGCGTGTGCGCACAGGTATGTGTGCAGCTGGTGCGGGTTGATGTAGTAGCTGCTTCTTAGCGGTAGGTGTGGTGGTTGAGAGTCAGGAGAATGTGTACGCTCTGGCAGAATTTATCCCGCTCCAGAGTGGCTGCGTTAGGCCTGAGGAGAAACGCCAGGCTGGGGGTGTTAAACCAGCGGTGGTTAGTTAGAGTGCTGGGGAGTGAGCGGTGGATGTTGATATGAGAACAGTTATACCGAATGGTGTCATAGTATCCCTGTGTTCTATTTGAGTGGTGGTGTAAAGAGGAGAGTAGGTGTGGGGTGGGTATGATATATGTTCATTCAAATTTACGCATATCAATGCATATTATGTACGTCATGCAGTTGAAGCAGTCATGAACACATTCGCGCGTGCATAGTTCGTCTTGCGTGCTCTAGTCAATCCCTCATTTTCAGTGTGCTTCGTGCATGCTCTCATGTAATCCAAATGCATGCACACCCGTCGTCCCCGCGAATGCACTCCAGTCTGTCTATGCGTTCATCAGGTCTGCACGCTCGTCCGGTCTGCTCTACACAGGCGTCGGCTTCATGCAGGCATCTGTTCTACACAGGCATCCGCTCTACACAGGCATCTGCACCACACAGGCATCCGCATCACACTGCTATCTGCTCCATACCGGCATCCGCATCAGATGGTTGGGTTTTAGGGAAAGAGCCAGGTTTTCAGTAGTTTGCGGAAGGCCGTTAAGTCCTGAGTTAGGCGGATGTGGGGTGGGAGTGAGTTCCACAGGGTTGGGGCTAGGGCTGAGAAAGATGCTCCGCCTAACCTGACTGAGTTTGTTTTAGGAATTACTAGGAGGCCGGCTGAGCTTGATCTGAGGGTGCGGGTAGGGTGATAGGGTATTAGCTTTTTTTGAAGATAATGGGGTCCAGTTTTGTGTAGAGCTCGATGGGTGAGGCATAGGGTTTTGAAAGCCACCGTGCGGGCTACCGGAAGCCAGTGTAGTGTCTTAAGGGCTGGGGATACGTGGTCCTTTGGACCGAGCGCAAGAAGCACTTTGGCTGCTGCGTTTTGTGCTCTTTGTAGTTTATTCAGTTGGTAGGCATGAATTCCGAGGTACAGGGGGTTACCATAGTCTAGTCGTGATATGACGATTGATTGGACCGCGGAGACTCTGTTAGGGAATGAGAGATATGGAAAGATGCGCCTAAGGTTTTTGAGGTGGTAGTGGCAGGACTTTGAGACATTGTTGACTTGGCGCGAGAGTGTTAGGTCGGAGTCCAGGGTGCACCCAAGATTTTTTACTGTGTTAGAGGGGGTCGGTGAGTTGCCCATGGTGGGTGGCCAGGGTAGTGGGTGTGGAAGAAAATCTGAGTTGCCGCAGACCATGATTTCTGTTTTGGAGGGGTTTAACAGGAGGTGGCTTTGGGTCATCCAGCGTTCGATGTTAAGGAGGCAAGAGGTCAGGTCGGGTTGGGAGTTGGGTTTCGCGTTCAGGAACTTTAGAATTAGTTGAGTGTCATCTGCGTAATTGTAACACAGGATGTTGTGAGCACGAATTATTGGTGGGAGGGTGATCAGGTAGAGATTGAAGAGGAGGGCGGATAGACATGCTCCTTGTGGGACTCCTGTGTCAACTGGTCGGGCTTGTGATGTAAAGTTGGAGAGTGTCGTTATTTGGTGCCTGTCTTTGAGGAATGAGGCTATCCATTTATGGGCGGTTCCACGGATTCCTAGGGAGTGGAGGCGGTCAAGGAGTATTGAGTGATTGATCGTGTCAAAGGCGGCTGATAGATCGAGAAGGATTAGTGCGGCGCATCCTGCAGAGTCGGCAGTCATTTTTAGGTCATCCCAGATCGAGGTTAGGGTGGTTTCAGTTCCGTGGCAAGACCTGAATCCTGATTGGGCGGGGTCTAGGAGGTTGTTGGCTTCTACAAAGGCATTTAGTTGGGAGTAGGCTGTTCGGTCAATGAGTTTGGCGAGGAGCCTGGTGTTAGAGATGGGGCGGTAGTTTTTTGGCTCGAGAGGGTCGAGTGAGGGTTTTTTAATCAGAGGTTTGACGTGCACCAGTTTGAATGCATCTGGAAAGATACCGGAGGAAAGGGAGGTGTTTATGATAGATCTTGCGTGTTCTCCTGCGCAGGTGGAGGCAAAGATTTCTTTAAGGATTGTGGCTGGGCAAAGGTCCAGTGGTGATCCAGATGGTTTGCGGTCGGATAGGAGTTTGAGAAATTGTTCTGGTGATATTGGACTGAAGGACTTGAAAATTGGTTGTGTAGTGGTTGCAGTTGGTGGGCTGGCTGGTACTGGCTGAGGTTTGTCTGGTGGTTGTAAGAGAGCCTGTTTGGTGGTCAGACTTTTTGTCCTTTCAATGGCCGTGGCGTAGAAGTGGAGGGAGAGCGAGTCACATAGTGATTGTGACGCGGTCGGGATGGTTGTGTTACATGCCGGTTTGGTGAATTCGGAGATAATTTTGTGAAGTTCTTTGCATGGGTTTTTGCAGTTTAGGATTCGTGAGTTGTAATGGGCTTTTTTCGCTTTCCGGATTTCGGCTTTGTACCGGTACAGGTGTCGTGCTAAGGTGGTCCTGCTGTCGTGGGTTTTCTCTTTTTGCCATTTGCGTTCTAGGTATTTGTAATGTCGTTTAGTGTTCTTTAACTCAGGAGTGAACCATCTGGGGAAGGGGCCAAGTCGGGTTGCTGGTTTGCACGTGGGGGTCAGGCGCATAAGGGATGGGTTGAGCCATGAGTCAAAGGCCTCGGGGGTTAGTTGATTGTTGTGATGGCAGGTAGGTTGTGGAGACTGGAGGAGTGCTTCGGCTAGGTCCGGGGTGATTATTAGTTTCTTCCAGCTTTTGCGAATGTTCGGAGGTTCAGAGAGGAGTAGGGGAAGGGGTTCAGGTGAGTGGATGGTGAACGAGAGAATGAAGTGGTCGGACCAGATGATAGGTGTGGGCTGCATTAAATGGATCATGGTGTTGGAGCTGAAGATGGCATCAAGAGTGTGTCCTTTATGATGGGTCGGGCCGTTTATGTGGGGTTGGAGATTAATTGCATCTAAACCGTCGATCAGGGAGTATGTCATGGGGTTGGTGGGGATGTCAAGCCATATGTTGAAGTCTCCAAGAAGGGTGAGGTTAGGATGGTTTAGTTGGAGGGTGGAGATGGAGTCGCAAAGGTTGTTTGCGAAGTGTCTATCATAGCCAGGGGGTCTGTATATTATTAGGAAGCTGTACGAGAGTGAAGGGGAGAGGGATAGTTTAACAAGGAGCGATTCGCAGGATGGAATGGAGGGTTGGTTGCCGATGATTGAGGCGCGGAAGATGGATTTGAAGACGAATGCTACCCCTCCCCCTCTGGATGTGCGGTTCAGTGGGATGAGGGAGTAGTCCGGAGGAAAAGCTTCATTAGCGATTGGGCCGAAGTCTTCAGAGAACCAGGTTTCAGTGATGAAAACTAGGTCTGGTGTGGTAGAGGTGAGGAGGTCAAAGATGGAATGTCTGTTTTTTGCTACTGACTGGGCGTTAAATAGGATGCAGTTCACATCGGCAGCTAAGGATAGTCTCGGTGCTGGTGCGGGACGGGGCGGTGGTGGGGGGTGTGGACGGATAGGGGTAGGGAGGGTGATGGTAGATGGGAACAGTGGGCGAGCGGTGAGATTGGCAGGGTTCTGGTGGGGTTGGGAGGCTGTGTGTGATAGGATGGACGGGTTTTGGTTAGGGGGTTTGAAGGAGGGATGTTGGCGGTTAGGAGTTTCAGTAGGAGTTGATGAGAAATCGAGGGAGAGGGGTTTCAGGCAGGGAGAAGCGACGGGGGAAGGAGGGGATTGCGGGATAGAGGAGATGGGTCGAGACAGGGGAGGCGAGGAGTGCTGGGAGATTGAGGGGGACCAGGAACGTTTCCTCTTTAGTTTCTTTGCTGCGACTGGTGTGTGGGAGAGAGTAGGAGGGTCAGAGGGTGAGCAGGAGGCAGCTTCGGTTCTTGCTAGGGCTAGGCGTGCAGTTTTTAGGGAGGGGAAAGGGTGTGGTCGGGGGGGGGAGGGTGGCAGGGGTATGAGGGGAGGGCGGGAGGTGGGTGGTTGCAGGGTGGGGTGTGCTAGGTATGATAGTGAGGGGAGCGGGTATGGGAAATGCTGGAGGGTCGGGGGTGGGGTTCAGGGGAAGAGTGGTTTTAGGGTTGGTGGTTGGAGGGTGGGGTGTGCTAGGTATGATAGTGAGGGGAGCGGGTATGGGAAGTGGTGGAGGGTCGGGGGTGGGGTTCAAGGGAAGAGCGGTTTTGGGGTGGGTGGTTCGCCATCGTGCTCCCCTGGCTTGGTGTTTGGAGAGGGGAAAGGCAGGGACTGAGGGAGAGGGTGTGTGGGTTTGGGGGGGGCGGGATCGGAAGGAAGGCTGACCGGAGGAAGGGGCTGGTTCGTGGGAGATGTTTCTGACTGATTCTGGTGGAGTGGGTGCGCTCATGATTGGTGTAAGCTTAAAGGATGGTTTAGGGGGGTTTTCTGATTGTAGTTCTGTGATCGGTGATGACACGCTGTTAGGTACACTTTAAGGTTCAACTGCTCAAAGATGGTAATTAGGTTTGATTGGTGCTTTTCTAGTTACAGTTGTAGATAGATAGTAGGTCGGCCTCTAGATTCTTGCTTAGAGGGGTGTTAGATTATTTGTCATGGTTTTAGCTTCTATAATATACAGTGGTACTGTTGGTTATACTTATAGGATTGAGTAGGTCCAATTCGCCTTTATACAGGGACGGTGTTTTGCGTGGATCTAAATCAACTTTGTGGTCACCATTTAGATTCTACATTGTGCAGTTATACTGTTAGTTATTTCTAGGTTAGATTTGCGTAGAAGGTTGTTTGGCGCACTACTAGATTCACAGTTTAGCCTGTTGTTAGTGATTCACAATTTTAGGCTGTTGGGTACACTTCTAGATGCAGCTTTTAAATGCGTTTCTAGATTCAACTTTACTGAGGGGCTTTTGGGCACGCTTCTAAATGCTTTACTCAGAGAGGCGATTCTGGATTCGACTTTACTGAGGGGCTATTGGGCACACTTCTAAGTGCTTTCCTCAGAGGGGCTATTGGGACACTACTTATGTAATTGGGGACATTTATAGATGTAACTTTCCTCAGAGAGGCTGTAGGACGCGGCACCTAAATGCAATTGGGAACACTACTAAGTACAATTGGGAACACTTCAAATGCAGTTGTGAACACTTCTAAATGCAGTTGAGGATACTTCTAGATGTATCTTTCCTCAGAGAGGCTATTGGGCGCAACACCGAGCTGCAATTGGGAACACTTCAAAATGCAATTGGGAACACTTCAGAATGCAATTGGGAACACTTCAAAATGCAATTGGGAACACTTCAAAATGCAATTGGGAGCACTTCAAAATGCAATTGGGAACACTTCTAGAATGCAGTTGGGAACACTTCTAGAATGCAGTTGGGAACACTTCTAGAATGCAGTTGGGGACACTTCTAGGATTCAGTTGGGGACACTTTTAAATGAAGTTGGGGACACTTCTAAGTGTAACTTTCCTCAGAGAGACTATTGGGCGCAACACATAAATCCAATTAGGAACATTGCAAATGCAATTGGGAACACTTCTAAAAGGAACTTTCCTCAGAGGCTATTGGGCGCAACACTTAAATCCAATTAGGAACACTGCAAATGCGATTGGGGACACTTCTAAAAGGAACTTTCTTCAGAGGGGCTATAGGGCACAACTTCAGGGTGCGATTGGTTTGTCTGCTATCAGCAGTTGGGAACACTGCAAAATGTAATTGGGATACTTCTATATGTAACTTTCCTCAGAGAGGCAATTGGGTGCAACACCTAAATGCAGTTGGGAACACTGCTAAAAGTAATTGGGAACACTTCTAGATGCAGTTGGGAACACTTCTAAATGCAGATTGAGAACACTTCTAAATGCAGTTGGGAACACTGCTAGAAGCAATTGGGAACATTTCTAAATGCAGTTGGGAACACTTCTAAATGTAGCTGGGAACACTACTAAAAGCAATTGAGAGCACTACTAAAAGCAATTGAGAACACTTCTAAATGCAGTTGGGAACACTTCTAAAAGTAGATGGGAACACTACTAAAAGCAATAAGCTATAAGGGAAACAGTCCAATCCTGGGTTATGTGTGGACTCCTCCGGCCCAAGGGGGGGATCCAACCAAGCGCCCAACCCAGGGAACTTCCTTCCACACTTCCCCCAGGAGGGCAGAAATTCACCAAATCCTGGGCAGAACTTGTTCCCCAGGTATCCACCCAACTTCGAGCCCCAACATCATCCATCCTTCTTTCCCCAATTCCCTGAGCCCAGACAACCTAATCCAGGAGAGGGGAGGCCAAGGGTGGAGGGGTACCCAAATCTTCCCAATCCGGGGGTATTACCAGAGAAGGTATAGCTACCCTTCCCGGGATCAGCCCAGGGGAGAAAACAGAAGCCCGTATCAGCCTGAGCGGGTTTCACAGTTAGAGCGCCAGGTCCAAAATATGGCACGGGATCTAGGTCACATACTGAGGGCTCAACAGAACCCTCAGATGAGCATGCCACCGCAGAATGCCCCAGACTCTGGGCCTGGTGCCCCAGAACAATGACGGGGCAGCACCCCGATTACCCACCAGTTCCCAGGGAGGAGGCACAAGGGGAAGTTTCCTTCCCAACTTGTAAACAGCCCCTGGAAAACCAGGAACCGGAAACAAAATCTCCTACCCCTGAAAGTCTGCCACCCAAGGAGCAAAGAGGAGGTAGGAGAAACAAAGGACCCAAACAGACCCATTTTGCGGAGGAGGTACAGGTCTTCCAATTTGAGGGAGAGGGATCCTCGGAGGATCCTGGGAAGAGGATCTTCTCCTTCAGAGATGGGGGAACTCCCCCAAAGGAAAATTGGGTCCCAAGGGATTCCAACCTAGACTGGGTAGATGTGGGGATTGAGCTGTCGCCGCCCTTCATTCTATCCCAGAACCAACAAGACGAAAACCCCTGGTTCAAACCCATCCTGGTGACTGCCTCCAAAAAGGGGGGGGCGGCGCAGAACCAGAACCAGGGTAACCTAAACCGAATCAATAGACTGGGTAGATGTGGGGATTGAGCTGTTGCCGCCCATCATCCTATCCCAGAACCAACAGCATCTAAATCCCCGGGTTCAAACCCATTCTGGTGACTGCCTCCAAAAAGGGGGGGGCGGCCCAGGACCGGAACCAGGGGAACTCGAATATCCTCTTTCAAGTTGCCAACTTTTTCTTGCAGATTCCCATGACTCTCCACAGATTTCTGCCCAGATTTCTTCTCTCGCAATGTCCAAAACCAGAATATTAGCCCACCAGTTGTCCAAAAATGTGCATTATCTGTGCCCCCTTGAGGAGAAGGAGGGAAGATACTATGCCCCGGTACAAGTACAGGGGCAGGGTACAATTTTGGCACTGGTGGACACTGGATCCCAAGCTACTCTTCTGTCCAAAAGGGCCTTTGATGAACTAAATGCAGGAAGGGGGGAGAATTACTGTATTCCTCTCACCTCTCTTCCTGGACAACTCCAGAACTTTGACAGGAAGGAAATTCCCGTTGAGGGGACTGCAGATTTGGACATTAAAATTGGGCGACACAAGGTGAAACACCCGGCCATAGTAGTGACTCCAGAGAGCACCCCTTGTTTACTAGGGAATGACCTCCTGAGAAGGTTGTCACCCCTAATAGATTGCGTAAACAAGGTCCTCTGGACCCAGAGTAGACGACCAATAAAATTAAAGCAGAATGTCAACCATGTTAGTTTAAACGGCACCTGCCACATGGTTGAACAAAAATCTGACCAGGTAGAATTTCACTTCCAGAACAACCAAATTCCAGACGTGACAGTAATAGCAGTAGGACAACAGACTGGTGATGGGGGGGTCCTCTCTATTTCTGAAAATCAACCTTCCTTCCAGTTTAAGGTGGTATTCCACACTGGAAGGAAAGACTCTGAAATTCTTTACCAATCCACAATCAGAAACTCCCACTCCAATAGTTCAGGAAGATGTGAAATCAGCTCAGAGCCTGGCTGATATTCAGCAAATTGAAGAGCAGTTGGTCATCCCTGTTCAGTTAAATGATGGGAAGGACTCTGTTCTCGGCCGAGTGTGTGTGAACAACGTTAAGAGCTTCATCAGCGAAGCCATGTTCCGCCAACTCCCAAAAGATCCAGCCATTCCCACATTCAAACTGATAGACAAATGGGAAATGGATATGGAAACACCCAATTTCAAACATCTCCTGCCAAGCAGGTGTATGCTCAAAATCTCCATTGGCAACAAGAGCATAGTCCATAATTGTTGGGTCGTGCGAGACGTCACTGCCGCCTTTTACTTAGGCAGTGATATTCTCAATCGCTTTGCCATTAGTTTGGACCTAATAAACATCAAAGCTTGGTCCCGATTAGCGGATAATTCTGTGGGCTTTGATGATCCAGAAAAAGCATTAAGGTCAGCTCAATTGCTACCTTATGCAGTTGAAATTCAGGTTAAAGAGGAAGTCACCATCCCAGAAAGGACCCGACAATTCTCCCTGGAAGTGAAAGTTAAAAGCGGACAAAAATTGAAAAGCCCTGATGCTTATATTCATCTAAATGCTTTTCTCCAACAGCAAGGGTTATGGGTAAACCCAACACCATTATACAACATAGAACATGACACCATTCCAATAGAGGTGGATAACAGCGACTTAAAGAGTATTAGTCTAGCCGCGGGCACCATTATTGGAATGGCGGTTGATGACCGACATTTCTCCATTGCTTTAGGAAATGAACTGTTAGGACCAATCCCCAAGGACTGTTTTGACAGTGACACTGACGACAATAAAACACCAGACATGATCTTTACCTGGAATGGGGGGAACTTCCTGGTGTACACTTCCTGCCCTTATGGCAAGGAAGACGTGACTTGTGACTTCAGAAGGGTTGAGGTGATTTTCCAGGTCCATGAGGGCTGCCTTTCCCACCTGAAGCCTCCAGTCCAAATCAGCACTCTGACCAGGGACTTCTCCACCCAGCTGGTGGAGGCCACTTAGATAGCAAAACCAGAAGTCTTTCCAGTCTTCAGGCAGATGGTGGAAGAGAGAGTCAACCTAGCTGATGCCTGCGTGACTCTGGAACAGAAGCAAAAGTTGAAACAAGTTTTCTTGGATTTCCAAGATCTCTTTGCGGTAGACTCATATGACTGTGGTCGCACCGACATCCACACAACAACAATTCCCACGGACCCTGGCATGACTCCAGTATTTGTGAAGAAATATTGTTTGCCTCTCGCATCCATGGAGTCCCTTACTGAAATAATTAAGAACCTTGAGTCACGGGGAATAATCCGTCCAGTACATAGCACCTTCAATAATCCGGTGCTGGGAATATTGAAGCCAAACGGCCAGTGGAGACTCTGCGCGGACCTTAGGGAGCTCATCAAATGGGTCCATACTTCCTGATGGCCTCTGCCCTACATTGACCAAGGGCTGGCCCAGATTCAGGGGTCAGAGGTATTCACTGCAATAGACCTGACCAATGGGTACTGGACCGTGCCTGTCAGTAGGGAGGACCAATACAAACTGGCTTTTACCTTTGGGGGCCAGCAGTACACATGGATCCGGACTCCCTTCAGATACCTCAACTCCGGCAATGAGTTCAACATTTTCCTACACAAGGCCATGCCCGACCTGGGTGCAAGGGGTAACTTGGCTTATGTAGATGATGTCCTCATCAAAAGTTCATCTGTGGAGGAACATATAGCGGAGATCTGTTATGTTCTGACACAGTTGAGGGCCGCCGGAGCCAAACTTTCCTTTCAGAAAGCACAGTGGTGTAGAACCCGTGTTAATTTCTTGGGGCATGAGATTACTCCTTAGGGTCTCTGTCCCCAAGAAAAGAAAGTGGAAGCACTTCAGAAACTGAAAGACCCCACAACTCTGCGGGAACTAAGGAGCCTCCTTGGACTGACTAATTACAGCAGAAAGTTCATTGAGGGCTGCGCAGAGATCACCAGACCCCTGATTCATCTCTTGAAGGGGGGGGTCAAGCGGGAATGGGGTCCAGAACAATCCGAGGCAGTAAGACAGCTCAAAAGAAGCCTCTCACAAGCGCCCTGCCTAGCTTACCCTGCCAGAAACAAGGAGTACTTCCTGGAGACAGGGTTCTCTAATAGTGCTTGGCGGCAGTATTATACCAAAAGCATGACAAGGTCAATAAAGTAATCTCCTATGCAAGCAAATCTTTATCCTCTGTGGAGGAAAAATTCAACAATTGTGATAAGGCACTCCTGGCAACGGTGTGGGCATTGAAGAATTACCGCCCGTTCATCCAGGGTTAACACATCATAGTGGAGACTCCACACCAGCCTCTGCAATACCTCCAAAGTGACAGAATCCGGGCCAGAAATGCGAGTAATTCCCGAATTTCTTCCTGGATTCTGTCAATGCAAGGCTTTCCTGTGGAGGTCAGATATGGCCAAAACAAGAAGAGTCCCCTCGCGCAAGGTCTGGCTGACTTGCATGATTGTGCCAGAGAAAACTGTCTCGAGTCTAAAAATCAAGGACAACATGGAGGCATACCTTAATTCCCCACACAATGTCTTTGAAGATGACAAGTGTGAGGGAATGCCCACTGTCTATGTGGGTGGATGCTCTTACCATGTTGGCAACAACGGGGAAAAAGAACTGGTGGCCGGCGTAGGGAATGCATGGGTGAAGGAGTCCCCAGAACCCTCCGCTGGGTACAAAATTGTCCCCGAAGTAGTCAGGTGGCAGAATTGATGGCTGTGTATCAAGCCATCCTCACTGCTGTCCAACATCAACTCCACAAACTGGTCATAATCACAGATTCAGATTATGTACGGAACAGGTTCGTGGAGCACCTGGTTAATTGGAAAACCAGAGGCATGTTATGTGCTAATAACAAACCCCTGAAACATGGGAAGCTAATCCAAAATATTGATGATCTGGTCACATCGAATGGGATAACCATCTACTGGAAAAAGATCAAGGGTCATTCCAAAGTAGAGGGACCAGACACAACTGGAAATGACTTAGCTGATCAGCTGGCCTAAACCGGGGCAATCCAAAGGGATCTAATAGAAATAGAGTCCCTGTTGGGGGAAATCCAGGTCACTGCTATCACTAGGTCCCAGACAAATTCTCACAATGATCCTTCAACTGCACAATGGAGTAAGGAGACCCCAAATGCTGATTTGATTACGGCTCAAAAGGGGGATCCAATAATTGATAAGTTTTACCAACACATTGAGGACCCTGAGAACTTTCCCCTGACGGATACCAATTACATTGGGAAGGAGGACCTTAGAGTGTTGATGAAATGTCCAAAAATGTTCCGAATCCAAGACGGTTTGTTGGTAAGGAAATCCCAAGCTGGCCATGATCAGTGGGTAGTTCCTACCTCATTCCGAAGCCTGATGTTAAGTCACGCCCATGATGCGGCCACAGCCGGTCATAGGGGGTTTCATACAACACTTGAGATCTTAAGAGAGGTTGCTTACTGGCCACACATGGGGCAGGACCTCGACCAATACTTGAAGGGGTGTCTGGTGTGTGCACAATTTCAGCCATCATCCCTCACACACCGTGCGCCTCTCCAAAAGAGGGGGATGACACTGCCATGGTCAGATTTGCAAATCGACTTCGTAGGCCCTCTGATTCGCTCGTCTAGGGGAAACAAGTACATGTTGACGGGCACATGCTTGATAACCAAGTGGGTGGAATGTCTCCCAGCCCCAAACTGCAAGGCAGAAACAGCAGCTGCCCTGATGATTAACCACATCTTTTCCCGTTTTGGTCTACCTCAAAGGATTGAGTCAGACCAAGGTAGCCATTTCACCAGCGAGGTAATGACAAAGATGTGGGAGATACTGGGGGTCAAAAGGAAGCTACATATTGCTTACCGGCCAGCCTCTTCTGGTGCAGTGGAGAGATACAACAGAACCATTGTGAGCATATTAAAAAAGTTTGTGGCAGATTCTTGGCCAAGTTGAGATATCCGATTACCTCTGGTCCTAATGGCCATCAGATCTACCCCTTAATCTGCAACCAAAATGTCAAAATTTGAGTTGATGACTGGACGCAAGATGGTGCTTCCCCAGCATTTGCTTTACAGGACCCAAGAGCAGACGTTGATTAATGCCTCCACAACTCATGAGTATGTCTAGAATTTGAGGAAACACCTCCAACATGCTTTTGCCTATGCTCAGCGGAATCTAGAAAGACCAGCCGAGAGTATGAAAACGCACTATGATTTGAAAACCACCAGGAAGGAATATAATGTGGGAGACCGGGTCTATCTATACAATTTCCAATGGAACCAGGCCAAACAGCGAAAATGTTTGCCTACATGGAAGGGACCCTTTGAAATTATAGACAAGATCTCCTCAGTTGCATACAAGATCTGCATCCCCAAAGGTAGTTTGGCGGAAGGGGAAGACAAGTGGGTCCATATAAATCAGCTAAAGTGATGCCATCCCAAGCACACTCTGCAACAACTGGAGGAGTCCTCTGCAATACCAGAGGGGGCCGACCCAGAGTAATTCCGTTCCAACCCTAAAATATTCCACATATAGCCTATAAAATTGTATGATTCTTGAAAGCAAATTGTCTCCTGATTAAAAAAAAAATGTATATGTTCTTGTCTACTTATTTAAAAAAAAATGTAGATGTTCATGTCTTTTGATTTATAAAATGTATATACCGCCCCACTATAGCAATAGTGGGGAGAAATGTCTACGAATAGGTATTGCCGCTTTGCTTTGTCATCCTAGGAGAAGGAAAACCTGGATACTGACCACAGAAGACGACCTGGGGATGGGAGCAAAGATCAGAGGGGCCCGTGGTACCGCCCAATACTCCCATCAGGACCGGCAAGGAGAACTGATCGATCGACCCTGATGGAGGAAAAATGCTGAACTGTGCCATCTGCGGAATTGGAAGAAGATGATGCGGACATACCAGCGCGTGGATCAAAATATCCTTTGCACCCGACTCCACGTCGACTCAAAATCAAAGTGCAGGCGGGTGGGGGGGCTTGTTGGGTGTCCTGACCCACGTTTGGACTATTATGCTGCAACATTTGGTGCTGTGGGCTTAGGAAATCCAAGATGGCGGAAAAGCCCACATTGTACCAGAATCCAGGAGAACCGCACAGTTTTGCGCACACCAAAATGGTCGCCTAACCTGCCACCCACCAGTGCGAGCGTGATGGAGCGGAAGCGCCATGGGTAAAAGGTCGTGCCCAAGGAAAAACAGCAGGGCCTGCTAGCTCAAAAGCGCTTTTAAACCACATCTGTTTCTCTCAATGCAAGCTTAAAATGTCCATTTTAAACATTGCAAGATATTCAAAAATCTCAATGAACACCAGCAGACATTTGGCAGAAGGTAGACTTGTGTGCATACAAAATCTGGAAAGAGAAAGAGCCCAAAATAATGTTCATAATGAAACTGTGGATGTCAGCAGCTGAAGTGAAATTGGACTTAAAGCCATTAAAATCAAAATGTTTAAAATAAATGAGTGACCTACTGCTGAGTGTCACATAGTTTGCAACTGTTAAATGTCATAGTCTTGAACTTAGAATCCGCATTCTAGCTGCATGTGTAAAAATTGTAAGTTTGATTTGGATGAAGAAAAACTGGGAACAAAAGTGACATTTAGCTGAAGCCTGGCTTAAAGAGATTGAATTCTGCCTGGCAACTACCCCCGACAGGAGTTGAAACTTGCTCAGCCACTCTTCCCAGGCCTGGCCTGCATTCTTCTGCCCTCACCAAAGGGAGATGACACCTCTCTGATTGGATTAGGGGAGGAGCAGCTGGGGACTGCAGGAAACTGAACAATGAGCCTTCCTTGGCTCAGGCAAATGTTAAATTAGGGGGGGGTCGTAAATGGCTTCCTCTTGAGAGAAACTGGGAGGAGCAGTGCCTTTGTGAGCAACCTGAGCTGGAGGAAGTGGACAAACCAGAAATTCCACCATGTGCTTTGGGAAACCACACCCCTCTGGGCCAGAGCATAATTTTAAAAAGATGGATAATTCATAGTACGGACTTGTCAAAATTATATAATTAATATCATTATTCTTGTGATTTTTCGGTGCACATTTTAAGAGGTGTTAGAACTCTGTACCATGTTCTAGGCAAAACCCCATGAATTATGGAGATTGCAGATACGGGTACACGCTAGAAAAATGAAAAGTTACTGGAATATGTGTAGAAAGGCGGTGTACATCTGTGTCATTTCTGGTAAAAATCCAATATTCGTAAACCAACCAAAAAGCGCAAAATGTTTTCATTTCTTAATCCAAGCTCTTAGAAACATCAGAGTTGGAACATAAACTACCTTATGTGATATATGATGTGTATATGTAATGTCAACTACTTGTGTATCTGGGAAATGTGTTTTGTTATGAAAATGATTTTCTAAGGTAAAAGCAAAGGGGAGTGTTCTTTCTGTATGCCATAAAGATGACACCTGATGGCTCACTGCTCCCTTCTCAAATCAGGTCAAAGAGAAATCCTTGACCTATCAAATCGTGAGTGGGTTGGGCATATAAAGATCGCCTTCACACCCACTTCCCAAAAGACATAAAAAGAGCCACTGGAAGCCAGACAGGGACATTCATTTTCCAAACTTCAACTGAATTTCTGCGCAGCACTCTGACAGAGAACTCCAGAATCCAAAACTCCAGAGATACAGAACTTCACTCCAGAACTTAAAGCAGAGAGGCCTGGACCACCAGCTCAATCCTTTTTCAGCAGGCCTTCAGAATCCAGCAATCCAACCAAACTATTCTACAGCCGGGCGAGCTGTTGGATTCTTGCCAAGAACTTTTGCCAGAACCGGTAGCAGACCCAGAAAGCATTGCTGTATCCAGAGAGACCAGACCAGATCGCTGTCAGCAGAACCAGAGATCCAGACCAGACCAGCATAGCAGAGCTGACCCAGATAGCTGTGACTTCAGAACCAACCGTCTGGAGTCCAGTCCCAACCTGACCAGACCCTGACGGCCTATTTCAAATTCATAGTGTGAGTACTCAGCCAGAACTGTGCAAAACCAATCTCTTAGCTTAAAATAATCTGATTCAAAACATTTGAACCTGTCCAGAACTGCATCATAGGAATCATGTGTCCCTTCTCCGATTTTAAACCTGTAAAAGTGTCATTTGCCATTTTGAATCATTATTTAATTTCTGAAAAACTACCTTCATAAAATCGTCCGTATCTCTTGAACCCTTTGTTGGAAGCTAAGATTCCCAGCTTTCCAACAAGCTCTAAACCGACCTTCTATTCATTATACTTTTTCCGTAATCGCGCTCGACGGACTCGGAAAAAGTGCCGTGATTTGCGATTTGGCTCAAATTTCTTCACTTGTCAAAATAGCAGCTTCTTGCTTTCCTTTGCTGAAATTCGTTTGCAACCTGACAATCATTCATAGAGTATTGCTAAAGTGATCCTCAACTAATTTAAAGTAGCTATCACCCACCCTGAATCTCTTATAGGGAATTAAAATCATTTTTAGCATATTTTTCCCTTCTTTGCATACCACCTTTAAAGCACTTTGCATGTGTTTAAAATCATCCCTGTTTCTTTAAGCTTGCTAGGGGGGAACTGAATTTGTATTGTACTGTGATTGTATTCCTGAAGACTGTGTGTGTTACTTCCATCTCCTTACATTGCATAGGGGGGGAGTGAACTGTCAGAGAAAAAGTGATCATATTATCTTTTGCTGAAATCATATCAAGTTTGTTTCTGTACTGCCTTTTATTCGTCTTTGCATCTCCTTGAAACCAGAAAGCATTCCCAGCTAACTTGTTCTTTCAATACCAACTCCTAAGTAATAAAATAAGGGTGCTAGTGTAAGATTATCCATTGTTGATCAATATCATATTCTTAAGTGTGATATCAAATATTAATTTATTATAAAAGTGTGATGTATATCTATTGTTTAATTTTTCAATAAATCTTTTAAATTGCAAAACAAACCTACTTCTTGGTTCAGTGAGGTCAGGGGGATTCTAAGAGAGGGGCGTTATACAAGGGTTCATCATCCAGATTATGACTTGTCATAAAAATATATAAATAAGGGCTTCCTTTGGGCATCCCAGACAAAGGCATTGACTTAGTGGGATTGCTGACTTGAAGCCACTTAACACCATGGAATAAATTACTGCAGCCCAAGGTATTGCATGTCAGAATATCAATTTTGGGTGCAAGTGGGACGCTTTGGGAATCAGGTTTAACTTACCCAAACTTGCTGACAGTGGTAACTTGCACCTGTTTTGTCCCTGAGCTCTGTATTCAAGTGTTAGTTATGCCTGGTGTAGCTTGTACCTGGCGTCACTTGTGCCAAAATAAGGATGAATATTTTAACCGGACCAGTGTTTAAAAGAAGGTAGCACAGGCTTAATAGAACAAAGCAGAGGCATTTCTGGGGGTGGGGGCAGGCGGGTTAGGGGACTATAGCACCAGGTCTTTTGGTTGTAGCCCGGATAGAATCTCAGGGGCTACAAACAAAAGGCTAGCTAGCCCCGAGTCCCGGCAGTCCCGACATTAGCCTAGCCCCGGATCTTTTCCTGACCTAGCAACAACCCTGGAACAAAGGCAGATTGCTCTGCGAGGAAAACAGCAGATTTCCTTAAAGGCTGCTGCTTCAGAAAGGCAATACAAGTTATCCATTTATTTTATTAAAAAGTACTTAGTATAGCACAGCTAATACATAACAAATACTGCAAGGATTACATCAAATAAAATACTAACCATACAATGTTTATTACTGGTTGATGCAGAGTAGACTGTAAGTGAAGAGTGGTACAGAACGTATCAGGTAATATGCCAACGGGAGATAGAAAAAATGTTGACTCAGCTTGAAAAAATACTAATTTTCCAGATGAGCAGCCACATATATGGTCTAAACGAAAATATTGAATGGCACCAGTTATGTGGATTTGATATTTAGCCATTTCGAAGTTTACATAGTGTTCACCTGTGATTGTGATTTCATATACAAAGAAAATATATGCCGATGTCACTTTCTCACGATTGTCACTTTGGATCGCCCTGTAAAATGGGGAAACATGGTATTATTGCCTTTTATAAATATACATAACAAGATCGCCCCTGTGCTAGACATATGATTATGGAGTCACGTTGGTGAGCAACGTTAATCCTGTCATCTGACAATTACATGACCCATAAACAGAGGAACTGGCGTTGGTTTGAATATCCAAGCCACCGCTCATGTAGAAACAGTTGCCCTAGCCGTTCACGTAGAATATGTCCGGATTTTCACCAGAGTGACTCCCCGCGAATGGAGACAGGTCCTTTTACTATAGAGTACCATAGAGCAGGGGTCTCCAACCTTAACATTGGCAAGAGCTACTTGAAATTAATGGCCAATAGACAGGAGCTACTGGCAAGAGCTACTGGAGTGGTGATGTCCATGGAGTATGAGAATGTGTACCAAGATTGTATATAAAAAAGAATAACATATGCTTTTAAGATATTAATAACTTTAAAAACATCTTTATTTCATTATTTTGTATTAGTAGCTGTCTCCTAAACATTATCAAGCATATCAGAATGTAGAACACTAATTGGGAAATTCACTGTGAAGCAGCCACTGCAGGCTATCCACTGTGCTCAGCAATCTGGTGGGTAGTTTGAAACATCAACAACACTCAAATGCCTTCAGATGGGATCAACGTTTTGATTTCAGGTAGTTCATCTGAAAAGGGCAGATTCACAGAGCTAGGCAATCACACTGGCTGATAGTGCAGATACCTCTTCGCCATAGTGCTTATACCTAACTGCACACCTGACACGCCAGACATCATTTCAGGACAGTTTTTAAAATCTCTTACAACAGACCCAGCGTCATTGTGCCCTTCACAATTGCACCATCTGTAAAAGTACATTTGTTTTTCATCAAATAATTAGATACTTTGAAGGATGCCTTTGGAACAGCATTTTCATTGCAGTGTAAAGTTTATCTACCTTTTAGGATCGTATTTTCATAATTTATGTGTATCACTGCAAAATGCCTGTCAACATTACTCTTTTTCCCCACTGTAACTTTGGCTCCGCAGATTAAAGATGCACATTTTCTTTTTTTGACGGTGGAAGAAAAAATGAAAAACGTGGGTCCCCTCTCTGGATGGAAATGGTACATCACTTGACTTTTGTTGGTTGGTGTGCCTGCATCAAGGATAGCAAAGAGCTACTGGGAAGCCTCAGACGAGCTACCAGTAGCTCACAATCTACTGGTTGGAGACCCTGGCCATAGAGACTAGTTAGTTACACTTTAGTCTCTCTGTTAATGTACTAAGTAAGATCTAGACAACATTAAAAAGTTAGTTTGACTAGTAAACTGTATGAGTATAGCCCAGCGGTCTTCAAACTGCCGGCCCAGCAGCACTCCCTCAGCTGTAAAAAGCAGCTGAGGGAGTGCTCAGTGTTTCACTGGGCTGGCTCCTCGGCTCCTCCATAATGGGTAAGGGGGCCACTATGTGGACGCCCCCTCACACATTATGGATGGGCCGCCAGGCTCAGACTGGCCTATAGGGCAATAGGGCAATGTCCGTACCAAAAATGCAAAATGCTATTGTGGGCCAGTCAAAATGGGACACTTTTTTGGCCAATGTGGGGCAGTTTGATGAGTTACTTCACTATGCAGCTAATAATTTTGACCATTGTTGCTGAATAAAATATTCTTTAAATACTACAATGTGCTTACATTTTAACAGAAAACACCCCCTTGGGTACTATTCAAACAGTTTGCGACTAAAGAAATGAATATCAATTAGCAACGGCGGGCCACTTTTTCATTGGTGACTGAGACAGTTGTATGCTCCAGTCCTTTTTTTTTTACATTTCATGCTGGGCTCTCGCACCCCCCTGGGGATGCAGCCCTGCCCCCCTACAGGGCAGCTCCCCACAGTTTGAAGACCCCTGTTATAGGCTGACCCTTAAAAGTATATGTACACCCCACTATACAGCCTGTTCCAATTTATGCTGATGGAGCCACCAGGATAGGGGTGTGCTTTAATCACTGTAACAAATCAACTTCTGGGGCGCCAGTGGTCCACGGATGAATATCGATTTCTAAACCATAAATCAGACCCAAACCTCTAGTACACCAGAAGGGAGCCAAACAAATTGGAAACACAAGCAAATTATAATCCTCCTTGTTCAATTTTGGTAATGTGGATGGAACGGCAGGCTTATCTCCGAAAGGTTGTGGATCGTTGGTTAGTTGCAACATTGCAAAAATACAATTATTACCCAAAGATAAAAGGGACTGTCCAGACAACGTTGTACACAAATATTTACTTTATTATTATCACAACGGACAGATCTAGCACACTACGAAATACAACCCACCCTTTGAAGGAATGCAGAGAACAGACCATTTCAAAGAAAGAATAGGGACACACTCTGGATACTGACAGGAGGGTAGTCGGTATAGTACTTAATCGCAATATTTCAAAGATACTTGGTTTCAACACAAAGGGAGCAATGGGTCGTAAAATGTCATTAGGGGCCTTCAGAAAAGGACCAGGCGGACAGAACCACAATGTACCTTGTGCTGTAGATGTTCTTGGTGCTCGACAGGGTCGAGTCGGTTTCAGGGATCTTTGCAGGTTCTGCAGCAGAGATCAAAATGGGAGACAGCTGCGGGTATCAGGTGGCAGGCAGCTTGGTGCGCGAGGCTGGATTGACGGCTGCAGGCTGGCCTACATGGCGGCTCGGGTCAGGAATCATCTCAGTGCTGGTCAGTAGTGCTGAAGCACTGGTCGAGGTGTCTCGGATGGCTTTAGTAACTGCGGCGTAACAACGGTCAGCGGTGCAGTCAGTTGCAGCTCGAGGAACCCGACTGGCTAGAAAATTAACTTTAAGGGGGATGCTTATAGATGTTTGTCGATACACTCCTTCTAGCTTCTTCGCTGGGCTCGTCTCGTCCTATAAGGTGGATGGCCCAAAGCTAAGGAGAGTGTTGCAGGCAGCTGCCTTGTCCTTGGTTTGGTTCAGAGTCTCTCTGGCGCTTCCCATCTAGGAAGCTTGCTGCATAGCCTAGAAGGGCACGCTGTGTGCTGGCTAGGTACCGGTTCTGGAGCTGCTGTGGGTTCCTCTGAATTCAGTGTGTTCCTCTGAATTCAGTGTCTTCCTCTCCCTGGGAGATATTTAGGGGAGGGATCTTGCTTACCTCTTGGAAACCCTGGCCTTCCTTCACTGGCACAGATATAAGGCAGACTGTACCTTCAGCCATGGTCCAATGTTGAGTTCTTCCTTCTGCTTCTGGTGAAGCCTTCAGATGATCTCCCCAAAAGAGTGACTTAGCCCTCTTTTAAATCCAAATGGGCACAGTGATTGGTGTAGGCTAAGCCTACCTTAATGAACCAATCCTGGGTCCCCACCAACAATCTCCTGTATGCATTAGGTCATAACCAGAGTGCTTTGCAACAGAAAAGGTAAAGGGGTGAAAACATGTAATACTAAGTCCCACCCTCCTTCCTGTCTGTTGTGGATCAAAGGGTCTGTCTGGTCAATGGAGCTCTCTGTGGTTTCTGATTAAAGCGGCAGGTCTCCCTTGAAGCTGCAGCGGGACCAGACTTTCTGCGCCGTCAATCACATACTCGTACCTTCTGAATGGGATCCCTCTGGAGTGATGACTACTGTAATACACTAAGTCCCAGACATGACATTTCACTGTCCATTGATACTAAGGGTGAAAGCTGGTTTCAGGTTGACACAGTGCATATTAAAGGTTGTTGGGGTTTCCTGTCTCCTTTGTTAACCTCTGCAGCCAGTCCTCCTTGTGGACCTATTTGAAGTATGCTCTATGTGTATGTTATTTGTTGCCACCATCTGCAGGGATAAACAAAAGGACAGGGTGGATCCATGGAGCCTTTGTTAGTTAATTAGACTGGCCATGGCATGGGAAGATTTGGCGCTCCCCCTTCTGAGATGCATCAAGTACTCCAACTGTCAGATCCCAACTAAATATGACAGGGGGGGTGCTGCGCCTGTGTCCACTCAGAGTACATGGTTCTGTGTGCATGCCGTGTAGTGAGCATAGGAAAATGTGTGCAGATTAGCCCCACAAATTTCTGGAGGTTGATCTACCATCATGCAATTTCATGTAAAAAATGTAAAAAGTCCAGTTAAACACACACCCACTGTGTGGTCGAATTCCTCACAACCCCCCCCCCTCCCCCCACCTTCTGAAGTGCAATCAAGTTAGTCCTTAACTAGTTTAGGTCTTAAATCAAAGTTTCTTGTTGAAAATATGTTATAAATGGTTTCTGAGGTAGAATGGTGATAGTTCACCTTAAGTCTTGGCAGGTTGACGCGAGGAATGGAAAATTGACTTTTATGGATCAAGTTTACATCTGAAGGTAGTCCACTGATGCAATCATTGGAGGTACTTATTTTCTTCAAAGCTTTCCTTTATTAAACACAGCATTAGCAATTTTGAAATGGGATTAATTAGCACTATTGCTAGTTTATTATAGATTCTCCTACACCTGTTTTATGATCTGGTCACATCTTCAGGTTGATTGGGAAATGGAAGACATTGTTTGATATACCTCTGTTTGAATGACACTCGGACTGTAAGTTATAGTTTCATTTTAGAGGCCACATATTCCAGATAATAAAGTGGTGTTCCCTGAAGAATGTCAATATTTTGTTTGTAGAGACAGAAACATGTTGGGCACATTGGAAGATATGTGAACAGAGACACACGTGTTTTGATTTTATAAAGTCGATGCTTTTTTAATGTTTAGTACTTGTACAGTGGTTTATTTCTATAACCTACTCTAATAACTGCACATTGCAGACAGGGATGGTGCTACTTGGTTTTTTCACCATGGTGATAGTGAGGAAATATGGCATGTATGAATTGATATTTATGTAACAGATAAATATAATGTTTGTTTACAAATGTATGCATTCAGAAGTGTGTATATTTATATATATATATATATATATTCCTTTTTTTCAAGGAAAAAACTTTATTTGTAGGGGCATGAATGTGAGAATTTAATGCAACAAGACACCTGGAATTCAGCTAAACCCACCTTAACTTCATACTCCTTGTTGCACAGCCTATGGCCACAAAGACAACATCACATATCACATCTATCTTTCAAACTTTGCAACCAATCGCTCAAAGACATTCATCAATCACAAACTGATTTTGTCCTGTTTTGACAGTGGTATGATTATGTATAAAAGATTGCAGGCTTTGAGAACTCACAATGTTTTTAGGCAACGCGCAGTGAGATTAAATTATTTGCCATGCACCACACACCTTGGTTATGCAGCGTGCTCTAAGCCCCTTGTTTTATGAACGGTCTCTTGGTGACTGTTGTGATACATCGCACAACCCTATATAACCACATTTAAGCAACACGGAAACAGAAAAAAGGACTGGCTGCTAGAATAACATATGCCAAGGTACATTCTGCACCCATAGAGAAAATCAATAGCTGGCACCAATGAATATACACACAGTAAGTGAACATATATCTTAAAGAAAGAGAAATATACAAATGTTGTTCAATTGAAATTCCCCTTAGGAGAAAGTGCGCACGACAAAATAGCATTGGACTTTAAAAAAAAGTAATGAACACTAGAGAAATTACCCGAGAGAGGAAATGTTCCAATAAATATGCTGGCAAAGTATAAAACATGCTCACCTTTTAAACCCAGCAATCTGCAGTGAAATATTCCATGGAAAACAAAATCCCAATACAAAACAATTGCTTGTGGTCTTTTGGGTGAACCTCTGCACTGCGAACATG
Organism: Ambystoma mexicanum; assembly: GCF_040938575.1. Lineage (NCBI taxonomy): Eukaryota > Metazoa > Chordata > Amphibia > Caudata > Ambystomatidae > Ambystoma > Ambystoma mexicanum. The sequence continues at coordinate 465,197,344 of NC_090929.1, forward strand.
GGGTTGCGTCCCAGCTCTCCCCACTCTCCAGATGGCCTCCTCACCTCCCCTGCCCTCTCCTTTTCCCCCCACAACACACGCTGTTTCTGTGACACAATTTACTTTGAGATGTCGGCTATTTACGACTATACCTGAGGCTACGGAAAACTCTGTGTTGCAAGCTCAGTCCTTAGACCCCCTCCAACTACCAAATTTCACTTTGTGTCCTCTAGCCACCCCCCACCTCTAGCCTGGTGGCATTTGCAGGTTTTTCGACCTGCAAATGGCTTTTTTCCTGAGTTTCATTTACCCCTATCCTCGGCTATAACCTCCAATAACTCTCACAACTAGAGAAAAACAAGATAATGACTGTTTCATTTCTAAAAACACCCAGTTTTGGGTAAATCCCAGAGATATAACCATCTATTTTGGAGACAGGGCACCCACTTCTCCATCAAATGTTTAATTAAGTACTGCACGGAATAACCCCAAACCAAGCATGGATTGCGAGTCACTGCTTTGTGCCCAGGTTATTTTGGACCTGATCCAAATCCATCCAGCGGTTTGGGCTGTGCGCTTTGGCAAAAATTGACCTTCTTTGTTTATGGGAAAATGAATGGGAAGTAGGCCGCTACTTTGGAAAACATGTTTCTGTTGTCTTCCTAATAACGTTTTCCTCCTAGTGCTTGATTTTAAAGGGGTTTAAACATTATTTTTGTAACATTTTACACAGGAAATTTCATTAAAAAAAATGTTTATTTTATATTTTGCAATATTGCCCATCTTTTAAGCCCATAACATTTTTGAGGGCACTATTCCTTTAAATCTAGGGCGGCGATATATAAAACGTATAGGGGTATGCAACAGATACAAACATGTTCAAAACATTAAATGAATTGATGTTTAATAAACTGAATTGTGACCAAAAAATGAGTGCTGGTTCAGGGTTCCTACTCATGTAAGAACTTATTTATAAATTCGAGGATAGGTAGAGGGCTCATTTTCCTGGCGTCTTGCTTTGGCATTTGGTGAAGAGAAGATGCCAGATCACACAATGCTTCATATGGGACAGACTGCTCACCAGTATTACAATCTTCTAGGAACTTTGCCCACATTGGACAGCTTGTGTCTGCCAGCAAAAAACACTGTGCAGGTCAATGAGGGAACCCTGGTTTTCTTCTGAGTAGACCAACTGTCCAGTGTGGCATAGCACACCAACCACTTTGTGAGTTATTTGCACCCATAAGTTCTGCCCAGACAGGCTTGTAGACACAAACGCTTCATGGAAGGGTAAAACCTTCCAGAGACATTCCACGTTGTCTTGTGTGATGAGGGTTCAGTGGAAGGCTTGGTTGTCGGTGGGTTTTACCCATGCAACCTCGTAGTCTTTTGGTTTCAGGCAATGGCTTAATGTGTTGAAGGGAGACTGCATGGTGCTGTGTGGCGAGGCAACCATGAAAGGCCTGGGCGTTTTTGGATCCCACCGAAATCATTGTGCAGACAAAGAGCTTTCTGAAAGGGGTAGATGTTCCAAAGAAAGGCAAAGGCTTGGTTGTCATTGGGTTCTCTCCATGTGACCTCAGAAACTTTTAATCTACAAGAACAGCGGGGCTTCTGAAAAGAGCCCGTGTGGTGGTGTTTGTTGAGTTGTCCGTAATAGGTATTGGTGTAATTGGATCATACCTAGAAGGCCTTCGGCCTTGTAGATATGCATCTTCCGAGAAATGTTAAACGTTCCATGGAGTGACAACGTGGCATTGTATGTTAAGGATTTCATACACCGTGCCCCTCTGTGCATATAAACTGGGAGCTTCCTAGAAAGGTTGAATGTTCTTAAGTGATCCGGTGTAGCATTGTGTGGCCACGGTTCCTGGGAAGGGTTGGGTGTTCCCAGAACAGGGCTTGCCCAGGAGACTGCGTTGGGTGTGGATTTGATCCTTCTGGCGCATACGGTCAGTACTATTGTTGGCTTTTTTGGCAGTAATGCAGATGGGCTTATCCTATGCTATAATTAGATTGCGTGGTTGCAAGTGTGCTTCGTTACTTCATTTCCTTGGCACTACGTCCCAAGGAGAGTTATTGGAGCATGTAATGCAGATATTTTCTTTGTCAAGTAGACCCGTTGGGGCCTGTATGGTGCTCGTGGCCGAGCTCCCCGGCCCAGGGCATAGCCTTCCTCTGTGGAAAGATGACTTAAGCCACCCCAGAAAGGTGCATTTCATTCCCATCCCAATGTGGATATGAGATGGAGCGCATGTCAAAAGCAGACAGCTTCGAGCCACTGTCCCGTGTCACACCCCGAAGGATGAGGGTTCATCTTTGGACTTTCTCTGACTTGCCCTTTCAAAATGGACAGTCATGGGGGCACAATGAGAGCACCGAGTGTTCTGGGACACTGAAGACCACCATGGCAGCATTCCTGCTGCACTACCTAATTGTTATGTTTGTGTTTCTGGAAGTTTACCTATTTGATGGTGCGTTAAGCCTGCTGGGTGCAGTCGGGTAGGAGGGCATGTTTACAAGCTGGCTCCTATAAACTGGCATTGACAAAGGAGCTAGTTATGTCTTTTGCATAGTAAACATGGTTTATGTGTTGCCAGGTATTGCCAACGTATGCCTGTACCGTTTCAGGCATAATTTGCAAAGTGCAACATTTCCTATTTTAATGTTTTAATGGCCTCTTGGCACCGACGGATGTCTGTGTGGGAAGGAAAAAAGTTTCTTGAAGTCTGTAAAAACAGTCAGTTATACAATTATAAGTAAACAAAGCCACAAGTCAATTGTTTAAGGAAACATTACTAATTCAAGAATAGTTGGTTCACAATCAAAATGTATATTCAAAGCAACAAACCACACAACAATGCTTTCAGATGCAGCCGCGGAGTGTCAATTTGTGTATTGTTCGACGCGTTTCGGGCCGCCGCCCTTCTTCAGGAGCAAAGACGGATGTTATGTGTAAATGTATTAAGTAACAACGTCAGTTTTGAAGTCGATGGTATTAGTTACACAGAACTTCCAGCGAGATATATTATAAAATTGATTCACTTGTCCAGTTACTAGATAAATCATAGTGTTCTACCAATGTGTCTGCCGTGAGATACAGATAGGTAAACAAGCACGGGACAAGTCGAGTCATATTAGTAGAGGTGTGTTATGCAGATAGCTCTTGGGAGAGGCACACGTGTCACAGCTTCCACAGCACCGTAAAGTGGTTGGCGAGTGTGTCTGTCTGCAGGCTTTTTAAAAGCGGCCACAATGCTGGGGTGTAGGTGTTTGGTCTGATCTTATTTTTCCGGGGGGTTTCTTTTTGTAACCATCCTTGGATCTTTGGGTTCGTATTATGTGCCAAATCGTATAGTTGTGTGTTTTCCACGTGTGCTGGTTCCCCTGCATTCTAATGTGGCAGGCGGGTGTGGGTTTCTTGCTCATTGTGGTCAAGCTTGGAACGGTGTCTGCAATGCCTGGGTGTTAGTGTGAGTTTGCTCGTCAGGAGGCCCAGCTTCACAATGTCCATGACCTTGAATGTGACGTTCTGTGGAAAGACTAATAGTTATGCCTGTTTTTTCGGTGAGTGCCGGGTCTCTTCAGTCATCTAATTCTGCATGGAGATGAGCTGGGAAGGTTCATTGGGGGTAGGTTTGAGTTCTGAGATGAAGCAGAATGGAGAGTCTGGGTGTGGAGGTAGGGTGGGAGATGCATATTGCTGTTGAGTGTGGATGAGCATGCGTGGTGGCAGCGAGCAGGATGAGGGGTGGGTTGGTGACGCATGCGGCTAAAGGTGTGGGTGGTGGGACAGGGTAGAATGAAAGGTGTCCTAGGTCTGCAAAATAGTTGTCTTGGGTTTGATAGTGTATGTTTTGACCTGTGAAATACTGTAAGAGGTCAAGGTGAAATGGTACGCATGAGTGCTAGAAGCAAGAGAAATGGTTGTGGGATGGTGGAGTTTGGTGGTGGTGAGTGCTTGTGATGGAGTTGAAATGATATGGGGAAGGGCGAAAGTGCTTGTCGTTGATGGCAGAATGGGTGTAATCGGTTTGGTTGTGAGAGGAGAGACAATTATGTGTGTGTTGGGTGAAGAGCGAATGGGGTCTGGATATGAAAAGAGATTGAGACTCAATGGTTGTTTTTAGGGGGAACGAAAGGTATTGGTGGGTGGCGGAAGGAGGAACAAATATCTTCTGGAAATAAGGTGAATTGTGGGTTGAGTGAATGTACTTAAGTGGGCGGGAGTGCTACAAGTTGGGGAGAGTGGTTAAGGAGTGCATGGTGGTAGTATATGAAGTTGCGGTGGGTGGTGTTAAGTGATGTTGCAGTAGGCACAGGGGACATAATGCAGCTGGATGTGGAAGTGAAGTGTGAAGGTGATCTTGGTGATGCAACGCGGGCGGGAAGAAAGAGTGTGTGATGTTGGGAGGTAGAGGTGGCAATGATAGTATTTCAAATCCCTCTCCATAATCCATAAGGCTGCCTGGGACCGGGGACCACACTATCTACAACTTGCTCTTACCAAATACTCCCCCTCCAGATCTCTTCGATCTTCTGACTCCAATTCTCTACATGTCAGGCGGTTCTCTAAGCAGCAAGCGGACGGACGGACAGACAATCTTTTTCCTAGGCTGGCTCCCTCCTCTGGAACAGCCTCCCCTTCCTCTCCGTCTTGAGCCAGACCTCCTCAAATTCGCCAAGCTCCTCAAGACCTTCCTCTTCCCCTCCTCCGTCCCTCACTCCCTCCCATGCGAAATCCCACTGTCGCCTGCACTTATTGTATTGGCATGTGACCACTCTTTACCAAGTGGTCTCTGCTAGGCACTTACCCGTTGCCTTTCAACGGTCTATCTGGCACTTCCCCTCTGAAGAACCTTTAGCACTTACCCTCCAATCCCTTGTCCCGTCTCTCTCTCTCTGTCTCTCTGCACTTGCACATTCTAAATGCTCACAAGGCCTAGTAGGACCACCTGTGTCTTTTTTCATGATTGTTATTTTATTTTTTGTTCCCTTGATCCTGCCCCTTTGCCATGTGGGTGCTTTGAAACACAATTTCTTGATGTATAAGCCCCTTACAAATGAACAATAAAATAAATAAATACAATTTTGTGTGGGTAAGAAGGTGTATTGGGGCATGGTGGGAAGGTTCCACTGGAGTATGCAATTTTTGATGGTGGGTTGGTGGTAGGGAATGGTGGTCCGGTGAAGCTGGGTGAGGCTGTAAAGTGGTACCTTGTTATAGGGGTGAATGTGAATGAGGGTGAAGCATAGAAGTGTGGCAGTCTTAATATGTGGATGTTGGGAGTATTAGTAAGGCAATTGGTTAATGGGTATTGGTGGGTGAAGTAGCTAAGGCATAGGTCTGCATCCTTTGACTCTCCAGATGTTTTAAAATATAACTTCCATCAGCCCTAACCAGTAGAGTCAGTGGGTCAGCTTCCTGCACAGCTCTTCCTTGTGTCATATTGCCACCAGTGTACCATTGTCCTGCCACTTAGCGCCACTTTGCGCGTCCCTCTCCTGTAGGCCGAGCCCGATACCACAGCTCTTCTACCCCTTGTTGGCCTCCTGATCCTCTAAGACCTGTGCTAGATGGTTCTCCCCAACAGTGCTGCAGCCACAACATGGTGGCTCACTCATGTTGAAGACGTTCAGGTGAGGATTGTGCTACATGGTGAGATCAGATAAAATTGTGCCAGTGGTAAAGAAGGGAGGGGGTAGATGGGATGAATTTAGGAAGAGGAGAAAAGGATGGGATGTGACATGGTGTGGTGTCTGATGACATCAGTGCTGTGAGGAGTGTTGCCCATCTCCAGGGAATCAAGGGGGCAAGGAGGCAAATGGTTGATGTCCCACTGGTTGTGGTGATGTCTGGGTGAGATGTGACCAGCAGGTTGGTTGCATAGGTGGGGGGGAGGATTTTAAGGAGCAGCGGAAGGATCGTGGTGTAGTGTGTGGGTGGTGATACATGACATTAAGTTGTTAGGGTCACTGGGTATTTTTTCTTTTACACTTTCTTTATTGGCACTCTTAGATAAAACATGGCACAATAACAGAGAAATAATATTGTTGACAGGAAGGTTGGAACAGGTGGCATATACATTCAGGCAGTATCAGTTTCAATGTGGTACTACTAAATAACATCATTGGGTGCAATGAATCTGTCTGTGTCGTGGACTGGGCCACTCAGGACTATGGACTCTGTGGGTTATGTAACAGCAGTTGCGATCAGTATTGGTTTTGAGCGCAGGAGATATGACATGAGTGGAGTCCATATGTCAGTGGGGCGGGACTGGGATGCTTGCATATGCGACCATTGGTCTTCCACGTCACTCGCCCACACCACGTCCTTTAGCCAGTGGTCCTTGTAGGGAGAATGTGGACTAGTCTAACGCAGTAGGACACAGTGTTTGGTCAAGAGGAGACATATTGATACAAATGTACACACATTAGTCAACGAGGGATAGGTGATGTGGAACAGGCACAGTAGAGGCACAGGGTTAACAATTGTACAGACCATTTCAGACAGTATTGCACATACATCATTCCAGAAAGATTTAAGTCAGGGGCAATCCCATATGATGTGGAAGTACCTGGCGTTGGGAAACACACAGCGTGCGCATGCTCCGGTACCTTCCTTGGAGAACAAATAGAGTCGACCTAGGGTATAGTGGTACTGGCGCAACACTTTCAGCTGTATCAGTTTGAATCGGGAATTATAAAATACCTTGTTCATTTGTGCACACATGTCAGACTAGTGGTCATCACTCAGTTCTAATTGTAGGTCGGCCGACCATTTGGCTTGTGTGTTATAATGCAGTGCGACCGAGTGAGCCTGGATCTGGCGATATAACGATGGCACATGTCTACAGTTGTCTCGTGGAGTTACCACATATCCCTGTAAAGAGTTATTTTTGGGTATGACTGGGAAGGAGTCCCAGTTTCTTGCATGCCTTACGCAAACCCGAATATTGTAGCTACTGCGAGAACATGCCACGATCCAGTCCAGGAACATCAGAGGCCTGGATGAAGTTACCCCCAAGAACAGTGACCCCAATTTGTCGAATCCCTGTTTACAAACTCTACAGGAGCCGGGGTCCACCTGTGGCAAGGAGGGAATGTAGTTCCAAAGGGGGAAGCTCTCATGAAATGGAGACGTAACACCTATCTCTTTCCAAATTTTACACCAGGCATGTTCCGTGACACTAGCCAGATCGATGCTGCAGTCGTACATGCCCCTTGTTGGGAGTATCCGTGACAGGAGATAACTGTCCGCGGCCAAGAGTGTGAATAGGTATTTGACAGGAGAGTGCCAAAGTGAAAGTGATAGATGGAGTGTGATCTTTCTGGTCTTGGAGGGGATATTGGATTGGGGAGGTCAGCTTGGTGAAGGATATGGGGCAAAATTACAGGGGGTTGGCATGTGGGGAGAAGTAGTGTGACCACGGGACAGTGGCATGGGTAAGGTAAAGATATTTTTTAAACAAGCCATAGGTGGGTTCCTGGGGCTTTATGGGGTTTTGCTTGGTTCTTGGTATGGGACCAACAGAGTGCGATCCTAATTGGGGTGTAATGTTTCCTCAGGGTTTGTTGTTGAGATAATGTAGCAGTGTTGGGGGCTAGCTGGTTGGTCGGGTGAGGTGTGGGGATTTGTGGTTTGATGGGGTTGAATCATGGTGGCACCGACCTGCAGGCTGTTAGTAGGTGATGTATGTTGTGTGTGGGATGGGAGAATGGCATGGGTTGGCCGGGTGGAGTGTGATCTCTTGGACCTTGAAAAGGAAGAGGGATTAGTAGTGAACTGGGTGGAAGATGTTGATCTCTGGTAGGTAAGCAGTTCCTGGCCTGAGCCGTTGTTTAGTTTTGTAGTGTGTCATTTTCTCTTGTAGGGCTACTTGACCCATCCTCTAATATGCTCTATGTTTCATGCAAAAAGCTGTGGATGCATCCCTTTGCCCAACTGGAAGAACATATACGGTCTTTCAGGCAGGTGAGATGTAACCTCTTGGACCTAGGTGCAGCAGTCCTTTGTTGGCAGAATTGTGAACTATCTGAAGCCTTCTTGTTAGGAAGGCAGGAGTGACTATATGTAGGCCATTGGTGAAATCCCAGCGCTGGAGGGCTACTGAGATAACAGCCACTACATTTTGGAGAAAGGAGCCGTGGGGCATGATGTATCACACACTTTGTCCATGTGTGGCTGCTGTGGGGGGTGCTTGGTTGTGATTATGCACAGGTTTCCCACCGTTTCAGCTGAGGTTGGGTACAGGCCTCCGTAGTTAGACCAGGGCTGGAAGCGTTATCACCTATGCCAGATTCCTGTGTGCTATTGTTTCATTTTTGTGGGTTAACTTTGGGGTGGTTCCATGGGTCAAGTTGTTCATCTCTTGCAAGCAGCCACTTGACTCGGGAGGTTAGCTCAGGTGTAACATGCTCGCCTTGGAACCAGACGAAACGGAGCACCACAGGTTCGATCCCCAGATCCGCGCTTAGAAACCTCTGATAAATAACCTATCATTTCATAATATGTCACTGAGATTCAGCGTATTTGAGGCAGGGTGTGGTTTAGTTTGAGGGTGACCTGGTTGCTAGCAGCATAGTTAGTGTAGATGAAGGCTCATGAATGCATTCAGTATTAAAGGGGGGAGGGTTTAGCCCTCTTGTACCTCACGTTTGATCGAGGATAAAGGGAGAATGTGCTTTGGTTGGATTTGGTTGGTAAGAAGGGAAGAAACACTTGTGTATAGGCGCGTTATAAATGCCATATCATATCAAGAGCGCTAGGCTGGGGATAATTTTTGTATGAAGAGATCGAGTAGTCTGGTAACTAGCTTTGGTGGTTCACGGTCAAAGGCGGCGAACAGGTTAAGGGGGATGAGTAGCCCCTGCGTTGTCAGTCTCCTGTTTGAGTTTGTCCCACACCAAGACCAGCACGTCTTTGTGCCATGTCCTGTTCAGAACTCTACTTCCAACATATAGTGCGTGTCTTGAGGTAACAGAAGAGTTGCTGTTGTACAAATCAGTTTAGGATGTTTGTGGAGAAAGGTATGTTGGAGAGGGTTTGTACTTTTCCGATGGGCGTCACCAGCCCTTGGCTAGGAAGGGCTGAAGCCCTTCCCCCTTTGAGGCAGAAGTCATCCCTCTGTTGTGATGCCCAGCCCCCTGCTCTGATAGCAAAGGGGGCAAAAGCAAGAGCCTGCCAAATTTCTCTCCTCCGAGAGCAGTGTGTTTTCTAAAAGCTTTAACAATCGACATGCGGCCAGCAATGTACAGAGGCAGAGAACAGAAGCCTGCCCAGGCAACATCAATCAGCCCCCTATGATGAGCCAAAGGCTTACCACTGCGATGGGCAGCTTTTAGAAGGCCCGTGCGTCCAATGACTAGCATCTTAGTGACACCAAATAGCCCAAGAATTGGGATGAAGGGTGCACCTCATGTGCCAAAGGAAGGCATAATAGCTATTTAGCCTACTGGGCTCGGAGGGGATTAGGGGGAGCAGTTGACAGCGCAGTGGGGTGATCGCCGCACTCAGTACCAGCTTTGAAAACTGCCATCCAGCCCCCCCACAATTTTGAGGCTGGCTACTTGGGCTCGAGCGAGGGAACGTTTTGGAAAAGCAGCTTGATCTGCGCTATTTGGAATTGCGTGGAACTTCCGGGGCAGAATAATACAGGCTTGGAAAACGTGAGTCAGTGGTCAGCAGCAGAGCCAGGATGTGTCTGAAGATACCTGCTGCCCGCAGGCCCGAGGGGTGCAGCTGAAATAAATACTGAGGCGGAGGTAAGAGATGATGAGCCTTTATTTACGGCCCCTGGAGGCGAGAGCTGTCAGATAGGGAATGGGTGTTCTGGGTTCCGGGGTGGAACGGGGAAGGGGAAACGTTCTCCATTCTGAATGGAGTGGAGTGGATAACAACATTATAACATCTCCTTATCTAAGGGAAAGCAAGGGGCGGAAGGGGGGGGAAGAACAAGGAGAGATGGGGTGGGAAAGTTGGCTAAAGGTATGTGATATGGGTTTGGCAGCTGCTGGTCAATGGTACACGTGGTCGCTGTTGAATTTTCAGATGATCCTGCGATTTCTTCTCGACAGTCTCCTGGTGGATGTTTCCTTGTCGTCGGCACGGAGTTCACTGTATCTTATGAGTTTGTGGTGAAGTGTCTCCTCAGGATACTGTTCATCTCTTGACCATGTGTTGGGTCTGTATGTGTCGTTGGTTGTTCTTACTAGATCATCATGGGACCACCTCTTTCCATCGTCCAATGTGACAGATTTTCCATGGCGATGTGCCACTATTTGCGGAGACCTAAATTCGGATTCGCTCTTGAGTGTTTTCTTCTGTTCTCTGACGCAGACCCAGTCTCCTTCCTGAAGGAGCGTCTCTTTTGCTCCATTCCTCGAATTGTGATATGTTTTGTATTTCTTTTGCTTCTCCTTTATGGTTTCTTGGATTTGTTCTATGTCCCTTTTCGGTTCGATGTTCATTCTTGCCTCACCAGTGTCCATGAATGTCCAACCTGGTCTCAGTTGGTTGATTGTGGTTCTGCCCAGCATCAAGGTGAAAGGCTCTGAGTTGGTGGTGGAGTGTGGCGTTGTTCTGTATGCATGCAAAGTCTCCTTGAGGGTTTCCTTCCATGGCAGAGCATTGGCTGTGGCTGATTGGATCACACTTTTTACCAGTCTATTGATTCTTTCCACTAGCCCGTTGGACATAGGATGGTAAAGTGACGTGGTGATGTGGTTGATGGATCTGCTTCTAAGAAATTCTTGGAATCTCAATGATGTGAACTGGGATCTGTTGTCAGAGACTATGTCCTTGGGGTCCCCTTCCCTGTTGAATATTTCGGTTAAGAAGTCTGTGACCTTCTTTGTGGTTGCGCTGGTTTCTGTCACCCCCCCATTTGGTCCACTTGGAGGTATAGTCTACGATTACAATGATGAATATTTTCACTGCCTCTAGATTTTCAAAGGGGCCCATGATGTTTATCGCCAGTTTCGACCATACATGTTTGGGAGATTCCATAGGCTGGAGTGGGGTCTTACTTGAGGTTTTTTCGATTTGGGGAATTGCTCAGCCAAGTTGGACTTGATGTCGGTACCACTTTTAAGCACACTCAGCACCGGGATGTCCTCCCCGGGGTGAATCTTCACTTGCAGGGCTGCTTGTTCCTCCCAACCCAATACCGAGGATCCATTCCTGGCCACAAACAATTTACAGTATGTCTGTCTGTCGTCAAATCTGAGCTTAATCCAAGTGTACCCTATAATATCAATAGGAGTCTTTCCATATCCTGTGGCTTTCACAAAGCACTTCCTTAGATTGTGTACTTTGCCATGAAGCACTTTTAAAAATGTTTCGAGATCTACCATGGTGTAAGGGGACCCTGTGTCCACCATCACCTTCAGTGGTATGTCGTTGACATACATGTTGACCCAGGGACCGCTGGATTCTTGTAGATAGGTGACAGTGAGGATTTGCACTTATGGGCATGTCTGATTGATGGACAACATGCTGTCTGACATTTGGTCGTAGTCAACTGTCTTCACTGACCCATATTTGTTAAAGGGTCATCTGTTGGTGTAGCCAGATCTTCCTGGTCCCCCTCGGGTGTTTTGACAGACTTTGGCGAAATGACCCAACAGGCCACATTTGTAGCACTCGACATTATTGGCAGGGCACATCTTCCCAGCGTCATGGCGTTTATACCACCCGCACTTTTGAGAGAGTGTGGGGTTTTGCTTGTCATACACTGAGACTCTCCCTCTTCTGGAGTTTCCTCTTGTGTTTTGAGGTGCACTCCTCACAGCTGCCACCAAAGCTCCATCATGGTCAGAATCAGAACTGCCTTCTATGGACTTCACCTCAACGCCCTCTTTTAGGACCAGTCTCTCCTTCATGCATCGGTCCCTGAATTCCATGCCCCTCACTATTTCGGTAGCCTGATCTAGCGAGGGATTCTTTGTCTGCCACAGCTTTTGTTGTATGCGGGGATCAGCCACATTGAGCATAAGCTGGTCTCTCAAATATTTGTCTCCAACACCAGTAAAATCACACATGGACATGAGCACCCTGAGGGAGGCTAGGTACGCATCGACTGATTCGCCCTTGGTTTGCTTCCGGGAAAAGAACTTGTATCTTTCCAACACCACGTTTGTCTTACTGCCGAAATGTTTGGTGAGTTTGGCCAAGGCAGTGTCAAACTTCCGGTTGCCGTCACCCCCCGCATCATCTGGCTCTGGCAGCGCCCTGAATAACCTTAGACCCTCGGTTCCTATGCAGTTCAGGAGGGTTGCTTCCTTGAGATCATCATTGAATTTACTCCCGCCAATGGCCCTGAGATATATCTGGAAGCCGTCCAGCCATTGGTCCCAGGGGCACGTTGGGGTTCTGGGGCAAGGAAGAAACTTAGTGGGGTGTGGCACGTTCTGCATGGTTAGTGGGTATGCGTGAGCAGGTTGGCGTGTGTGTGTCACCGTGGGTAGGTCCCCCCTGCCGATAGGGAGTGAGTTGCTGGGGTGACGGTATACTCGTGTTGCTGTACCACTAAGGACTGGTTGCTCCACTCCCAGTCAGCATTCACAGTCACAGCGTGCCCTGGCACTGTGGACGGCTTGGCAGTCTATTTGTATTATGTGCAGTGTGCCTTCAGCGCAATTGTCTATGCACCCTCCAGTTTATGCACTTTCATGCGTGGATCCCGGTGCTGTGATGTTGAGGATGATTTTTTTTTTTTTTTTTTTTACTGTTCTAGGCCTCTAAATTTATGACAACCAAAATTCAGCGCTGCTTCACTGTGTACCGTTTGTGGGGGCGCTGTGGTGCGCGGCCTTATTGTAACGCCGCCGAGGACAGCTGAAATGTTTGTCAGGCTCCACTGCCCCCTGCAGCCTGTGGGGGCACTGTGGTGCGCGCCCTTATAGTAACACCGCCGAGGACAGCTGAAAGAGATCTGCGGTGTCGTCACCGTGGAAACAGGGGCCGGGAAGGGCTGCACATGGGGCACGTAGCGAGGTCCCTACTCGCACGGCCGATGGCTGAAGATTCATATGATGCAGCGCGCGCCCATCTGGCCTCAAGCAATTTATGGCCCAAATAGAAGAAAAAAAAGGGATCGGTACCTTATGTATCGTCGCCGTTCCCTGTTCTCTATGGCAGCCGGGCGGCTCCTTCTCCCTTAGGGCAGCGGAGCCGGGGAGGCAGGCGGGAGCGGCAGTGGGGAGGAGCTGCCGGGGGCCGCCAGGGCCGCTGCTGCTGCTGGATGACGGCAGGGATGTGGGCAGGGGAGCTCCGGGGGCCGGGCAGCGTTCACCGTGGGTTCGCCTCGTCGCCGAATGAAATAAATACTGAGGCGGAGGTAAGAGATGATGAGCCTTTATTTACGGCCCCCGGAGGCGAGAGCTGTCAGATAGGGAATGGGTGTTCTGGGTTCCAGGGTGGAACGGGGAAGGGGAAACGTTCTCCATTCTGAATGGAGTGGAGTGGATAACAACATTATAACAGCCGCCTCCCTGTTGTAGATGTGCGAGTGGTTTGGGTGCCAGAGACACTGTTTGGACAGTGGGAGTTTTATCCTCTGGTGTTTTATTTATTCGTTGGAAGGATGGGTGTCAGTTGTTCATGGATGTTGTCGGGTTTTTGAGATGACGTGCGTTAGCAATTTTACCTTAGAGATTTTGGAATTTCTTCTAAAACTGATGAGTGCTTTAGTGTTGCAAAACCCATCTTTCTTTTTGAAATGCTCGTGTGGATGGCCTGGGGTGAGGGGATAAAGCTGAGAGGCAACTCTGCTGGGTTAGACAGCATTCTTGGCATTGGTGATTGCTTTTCTGTGGAATTTCAGTTGACGTTGGTAGGCAGACTCGTCTTTGGCCAGGCAGGTGGTTTTCCATGTTCGCTCTTCTGGGAGATGTGTTCTCATCAAGGCAGCCCAGACCAGACTGGCCTATAGGGCAATCAGGCAATGCCCAAACCAAAAAAACGCAAAATGCTGGTGGGCTAGTTTTTTGGGTCAAAGTGGGTCATGTTTTTGGCCAACGTGGGCTAGTTTGATGAGTTACTTCACTCTGTGGCTAGTAATTTTGAGCAGTGTTGGTGGATAAATATTCTTTAAAATGCACAATTTGCATCACATTTTATCAAAAACCTCCCCCTTGGGTACTAATCAATCAGTCTGTCACAAAAGTAATGAATTGCCGTTTGCAACTGTGGGACGCTTTTTCATTGGTGCCCGAGACAATTGCATGCCCCAGTCGGACCCTGGCCCAGGCTGGTGGAGTCCCTGCTTCTGTAGCAGCATACATGCTTTAATGTTGTTGGTAATCCAGTTGTAGATGGCCCAGATGCTTCTGAACAGGGTCAGAGTTGAAGTCCAGTTGTGTCTCGAGATTCTTCAAGGGGGTGTCTTTACAGTTGCATCCGAGGGTGGTACCCTTTGTGTGACATGCCCTGGCCAGGGGTCCTTCATCATATGCTGCTACTGTGAATTGGATGGCTAGATGTCTTCCCAAGAGAGTGGCAATAGGGGACAAAGAAAGGAGTTCTTCTAGATTGAAAACTGCTTCCAGGGTGGATCGGCATACGTGTCTAGTGTCCGTCTAGGTGTGCATGCTCGTGTGTTTGCCGCTTGACTACTTTGAGTGGGGAGTTGCAAAGTTTGCTCTTGGGCGTTTAGTTGTGGATTTGTTGGATTAAGTGTGTGTGGTGGACATGAAATGTGTTGGTGGTGGCTCTATGGTTCTAGGGTGAGTTGCATATGAGAAAGGTAGTTTACATCTGGTCCAGTACTACTGGCCCCACACATTGAGATGCTGGGTGAAGTGGGCAAGGATTAGAACTTAAGTTGAAGTTGTCTGGTAGTGATAACATATGTGATAGTCTGTTTTGGATGCCGGCAGAGTGGGTTGTGGTGTGTGACCAATGGCCAACTGTCTAGGGTGTGCAGTGATAAAGTTGCCTGGCAAATGGCCGCCAGGCGACGATATTTTCCCCAAAAATTGCCTTGGAGACTGTGCCTTCGTTGGCCAGTAGATTTTTCCTGGCATTGGGAGTCCGTTGAAATGTCAAGTGTAGGATGTGTGTAGGACTGGTGATCGGTTGTTGACTGAATCGTACTGCTGCTGTTAGGAAGTTGGTGCTACAGAAAAGGGGAAGTAGGCTGTGAATGGGGCAGGTGGGTGGTGGGTTGTGATCAGCGCACAGTCATTTTTGCAGTAGAAAATGACTTTGCACCGCAAAAATACACTTTGCGCAGTTCCATGATTCAAGGTTTGTGCCGGCAGTGCAAAGTCACTGAACCGTGCAAAGAATTCCATGAATGGGGCCCAACGTGTTTTCAATGGAGCTCATTTTGCTCTAGTCTTTGGTGTAATTTGGTGGCGGGGAATATTTACGTGTTAACATACACTTAGGTGCTCCTCACCTCAAATGTTTACTCATTTGCACTGCGGACTGGTTCATGTGTTCTGCCCTAACACGTGGGGCAGCACCATTGATTTGGGGATGTGTTTTTGGAAGGGATGTGAATGGAAAAAAAAGTGTTGCTGCATCGGGTGACAGAGGTCCCAAATGAGTCAGGATTTTAGAAGAGGCACGGTTGGCAGGGGAACCTGTGCTGCGCACATCCCCAATCCCAAATGCACAGACATCCTTAGCAAATGATATACACAGGATTATTTTTGCTTCGAAAACATTATTTAAAGGACCATAAAAATGTATGCTCTAGTTTTTGGTAGATGGTGACAACATGTAACACATAGATACTGCAAGAGTTCCATCGTTTATTTAGGGGTCTGCAACTGTTTGTTCGTCAGATTTGTGTACTATAATTCCCATCAGCTTTAGCCAGCATAGTCAATGGTGAAGGATCATGGGAGCCATAGCCCAAAGCACCTGGAGAGTAATCACAGGTTGCAGACCAGTCGTGCACCGCCATTGAGCTGCCCGGACTTCAGCCCCCAACCCCCTGAAAATTGAGCTAAGGGCAGGGCTTCTGCACTTAGCTTTTTGTTAGTCAGAGAGAAGAGAAATCTGTCCTGAAATTCGTGGCGTTAAAGTGTAACTGTGCTCGTGCAGAATAGTGTATTTACACACGCGCAGCATAACTTTAAAGCTGCTAGTTTCAGGAAAGGCTTCCATCACCCCACTGCCTTACAAAAATCAAATGCAGCCATCCGCCCCCTCCCCACGGATGCCAGCGAGCATCTAACAACGTTATGTGTTCTCTTGCATCCGAGGTGAGGGGCTGATGTGTGCACTGTTTTTTGTTAGGCGGAGAAACGAGGGAAGCCTTTCCCTGAAAGTGGTAGCGTTAAAGTTTTACTGTGTCTGTGCAGAAAAATGTATTTGCACACTCGCAGAAAAGCTGTAAAGCTGCTAGCCTCTCTGCCTCAGAAAAATCAAATGTGCACACCAGCCCATTCCCCAGGGATGCCAGCCAACATAGAACAATGTTCAGTGTCCTTTCACATCCGAGGGGAGGCGGCGGATGGGCGCATTGATTTTTCTGAGGCAAAGAGGGGAGGAAAGCCCTTTCTGGACTAGCAGTGTTAAAGGGTGTTGCATGTTAGCCCATTATGTACGTATGCATGTGTGCCAGGAGCAGGGGCGTTGCTAGGGGTGGGCTAAGGGGGCTATAGCCCCTGATCTTTTGGTTGTAGCCCCGGATAGAATCTCAGGAGCTACAGCCAAAAGACTAGCTAGCCCCCAGTCCTGACAGTTCCAACATCAGCTTAGCCCCGGGTCTTTTCCAGACCTAGCAACTCCCCTGGCCAGGAGTGTGTATGTAATGTGTGAGTGAGTGTGCATGAGCAAGTGTATGATGTATGGTGTGCATTTAAATGAGCGAGCGTATGGTCAATGGGATGCTCAAATGAGTGCGTGAATGTGTGTGTGTGCGCTTATGTGTAGAGGGTGGGTGGGGGGAGGGGTTGTTATGGTTGCTGGGAGAGGAACGGATGGGGTAAGGAGGATACTGGGCTTCTCGCCAGACAATTCTTGGGGTACAGCGGAGGGGAGCCTCTAATTTTGCCACAACCTGTTTCTGAAGTGGCCCCTCCCATCAGCAGTTCCACTCCCCACCCCCTTGAAATGTAGGTTTCGTTGCGCCCCTGTTGCAGACCCATGGTTTAGCAGTTCCAAACACAGAGCCGAAGGGATATGACCGCGGTTACTGTGCACGCCAGGACAAATCGTGAAAAATGCTCTGAATTATCTGAATAATCTTTGATGCTCTACTCATCAGAGTAACACCGCAGAGATGTAATTCGTTATAACAACAGATTTGGACGCTGATCAGTTTTCTAATCAGAAGAAACTCCTACCTGCTGCTTACATGAAATGCTTGTTAAGTCGAGTGCACATAAAACCCTTAGGCATCTAGGCGCTAAGTGCTTGATGGCAGAGAGATATTTTGTAGTTTCCACAACAGCACATCAGAAAAGAAGGGAAAGGAGAAAACAATATGAGTGCCATCAGCAAAGAATTAATAGAAGACTTAAGAGGAGAACAGGGCCAAGTGATGAAGTATATAGAGTGAAGAGAAGTGGACCAAGGACAAATATGGTCAAACTGAATGTATATTTCTTAAAAAGGGGTCATTTACCTCGCCCTGAAGAAGGCGGCCATTACAAATATCCACAAACTGCATTTATTTGCCCTGGAGTGTTGAATATTTGCCGCCGAAACGCTAATTAAACAAGGAGGAATTTATGAAATAGTTTTTAGGCTGGCAACTTTTGGACTCACAGGAGACACTGTCAGCACTTACCTACTGGATCTACCCAGCTTTACCCCCTGCCGCGTCGGCAAAGTGTGTCTTTGTGTGAAAACTGTCAACAGAGACCACTGAATGTTTATGTGATCCTTTCGGTAGAATCGCTATCAGTGGGATTACCTGGTGGCATAACACTTGCAGAACTTTCATTCAGTTGGTACATGTGAATATTGTCTGCACTCTATATCCCATGTGTGTTCTATGTGATTCTTGCAACAGCGAACCTCTCTCTAGTTAATACCTAAGGGCCGAAATGTATGTGCTTTGTGAATTATTGCTTGTGAATTTTAACTGTCATATTTTGGTAACCATGTCCAATTAGACATAGGTTCTCTTGTTTATGTTTAATATGTGTACTTTTCACAATAGTTCTTTTCATTGTGACCTCTCTGGTACACTTTATTTGCTTTAGAAGCAATTTCACCTTTAGGGGTGTCATTATACTTTCTTAATCCTGTATTGCCAATTGGGAAAATCAACTCTACTTTTAAAATATAAATAATTGAACTTAATCCTCAGCTTGTCTTTGTGTTTCCTTTCAGACAACTTTTGGATTTTATGATTTATTCGATAAGTAATATTGGGGATCTCCCATTAGGTCTTCATTAATGTGACCAATATGGGTGGCACCCCCAGGTAGCAGTACTCTCCTTTGTTTGATTGTCTTTATGATTGCCCCAGTCTGCTACCTGTCACTCTGGGCAAACCAAATCTTTTTTGTATGGTTTACATGCCTCATCCAGGTATTACCGCCAAACCCCCTTTTCTATCAATAAATGCATAATGTCATTTTTTTTAAAGTAGCAATATAGCTTGCCATACAATGTCAACGAAAGTCCCCACTGTAAGCAGGCACTAAATATACGGTGTGCACCACCTCTTTTGTTGACTGAAAAATGTACAAGTTAATTGGAAGGTGACCTGAATCTGGAAAAACTAGTAGAAGGGTCAAATGCTGCCCGCTTGAGCGCTCCAGAGAATGCTCCATTACTGTAGACAGGTTATTTTCCTGACAATTTATTTCTTTTCCAGTTCGTCCATTTACCAGAGGGAGGGGGTCATGCATCTGCTGGGGGCAATGAGGTGGGACATTCCAAATTGTTCCCTACCAGATATGACAATCTCTTCCAGTCTTCTGTTTTCTGTGTGCTCTCTCGGGATGTTCAATTTGGCTTTTCCCATTGCACATATAGAACATCAAGGACCAGAATGCACTATTATAAGAAACAGGACTAGATGACACTCTGTGAGGGACATAATTTGATTGATAGGAATCCAAGCCAGGTTTAGCAATATTATGCATCTGAATGTATATCTTATTAATAGTTGACTATAATGCTTGAGGTCAGATTCCTCCCGCTTCTAAGACTTGTAATATTGTTGTTATGACCCAATTTAATGGTCTTCATGTCTTCAGCTAGGATTCAACCCTATGCTATCAAGCTGAATGCAGATGTCTGGGACGGACGCCACACTCAGTGAGCTAGATTGCTGACTTCATGTCTAGGAGAAGTCAATGGTAATTTTGGGTTATTTCTATCATTTGTTTGCATGGAAGATCGGACTGTCTAGAACAGTGGTGAGCAACCTTCGGCTCAGCCCCATCCAGCATAGTCAATTGTGAGAGATCATGGGAGTCATATTGTAAAACATCAAGATAGCTGCAGGTTGCAAGCCCCTGCTCTCGAAAATACGGAAACGTCCAAAATGGCAGAGAACAAAAGCCCGAATGCATGATTTTGGCGAATTTCGGCTGTTCGAAAATTCCGAACGGCCAAAAAGTTTGACCAAATCACGCATTCGGTGCTGAGGGTTGCGGGGGTGTCCACGGCACCATTGCTCGCTATATTGTGAGCGGGAGTTGCAGGGGTGTTCCCCGCAGGCGATCCCAAAAAAACACAAAAAAGGAAAGGACCCTGCTGCGCCTGTTCCCGATCACGGAAGTGAAAGGGAACAGTTTCATAGGGACACAGCGAGTAAGCGGCTAAGTGGGGCCGTGGGGCCAAGTCATAAATGTTCATCGGAGAAAAGAGGGTATTTTCTCTCTCGAACATTTCCGTCAGTCTTTCAACCCTGATGCGAAAATACGCATATGCCAACCCTTCTTTTTTAATGATCATTGTCAAATCATAGCTCTTCATGCTTGGCAATCGTATGACCATGGTCTAAGACGGGTTGAAATGTCAGACATGCAAATGATTCTGCCCCAGCCCTACCAGCCTTTCAGAGAATAGGTTCGACTAGAAGCCGTCCAATATCTCTAAAGGCCTTCCTCTGGGAGGCGGTGCATGTGAGTGAGTCAGTAGAGTGAAACCGGTTGTAATTTTTTTCTTCCTCTCCCCCAGGCCACCGGTTAAAAATAATAATTTAAAAACAAAGATTTGCGCAGGGTGCACACCCATTCCTTCTTGACAAGGAGCCGATGGAATGCTGACAGCCTGCCTTATACCTGGTTCCGGGTCCTCGAATTGGTCTGTCAAAAACCCGGATGCTGCTAGCTTCTTCATTTTGTACCCAAGTCCTAGGCCGTTTGCACAGGTAAACAAATGCTGCCTTGCTCTCTGTGTGGAGGCAGTGACAGGTGCCAGAGCACTCGTTTGCTAAAATTGCTTGCAAAATTCACAGCACACGCCATCTTTGGATACATTTGGACTGGACTGGATTTTTAGAGTTTGCTAATGAGATGGTGTTAAGTTCTATTACAAGACTTTACCCTATGCGGTATATCCCAATCACCATTGCAGTGGTTTCAGACCTTATTCTGTGGAGGAAAAGGAGTGGGGAGGATGTAAGAGGATGGGAAAGTGCATGAAATGCAACAGAGCTTGGGGATGGAGGGGAGAGGGTGAAGGGGAAAGGGACGGTTTTGTGATAGCTTGGATCTGTGAGGAACTAGTAAGGTAGACCATAGATTGGCTTGCAGAAGGAAAGGTATGCTCTCAACTTGTTTGGCATCAAGAAGATTGTCTTTTTAAAGCAGTTTAGAAGGGCAAAAGGTAGTTGTTATTTAAGCAATATGCTCGGCAGAGACATTACCGAGTCAAAGACAATTGAGCAGCAGAGACATTACCGAGTCAGTTAATGCCCCAGGGCCCACAGTTATAGGCCCGAGTGAACTGAGGGCCTTAACGAAGGCCCCGGGTATTACCTGACTCGTTAATGCCCCCGCCGCAAGTGGCATATTTCTATTAGTAGCCCGGCCCACAAGATCTGAGTGACTGGGGCATTAAAAGCTGTTTTTTCTGTCCCCGAAACGCTGCAGAATTCCCGGCAGGGACGATGGTAGCCTCCAGCCGTGTGGAGGCACGGAGCAGGGATGGCCCCGCTTAGAGCCTCCTCATTGGCCGATGGGCTGTCACGCCCCCCGCCATGGACAAGGCGGCTGGAATCCCGGCCGAGAATCGAGGGTTTCTCAGCCGGGTAATGACCCGGCGAAAGCCAATCAGAATGCGTGTTGCATTCTGCTTGACTCTCGCCGGGTACTCATTTTATTTAAGCACTCGGCACACTGCATTCAATAATCATATCAAATCTGATATCAAAATCAGTATCATTGACTTGGTACATACGCATAAGAAAGTTAAAAGTCACACTTTTCATACATTACACATTTCGTTTGTGATCCAATGCAGAAGTCTCTGCCTCACGCAGGTATTCACAGACATCTGACCAAATGTCTTTAGGGCGGCACTTGGTGGGCAGCAGTGTCATATATACACCTCTTCCATATCCTTCGCCCAAGTAACATCTGACTACCACATTCCCACCGTTGGGGTAACCCTCTGTGTCCATCTCATCAATATACAATGCTTGGCTAACAACAGTCCCCCGCCCCCTCAAGTTTAAGAATCTGCACTTGGTAATCTACATTTTACCTGTTTACCACAATTTAGAGTCTCGGGGGTACAGTGTGACCTGTTGTTTCACCACATCAAACAGCACCTGGCAAACATGTACCCAAAAGGATGAAAGCTTGCCACGTGACCATTACATGTGTGACAGGTTAGCGTTCTCCGATTCACACTTGGGACATATGCCCTCATGATCTGCATTACATAGTTTAATCTGGGATGAGGTAAAGTGTAGCCTATTTAGAATTGTAAAGTGTATGTGGCGGTACTAGAGTTGATCAAAATCTCTTTAGTCAGTCCACAATTTGCCCCCGATTGTGCATCCATGAAAATCCCCTGTAAATCCTGACTCCATTTAGCCCTGTTAACCGATATGGTTGCCATCCCACATTTTGTATGTGGACATGCTTCTCCCGCAACCCATACTGTTCACTATAGATGACGTGCATGTGTGTGGGGAAGGTTCTTCAGGAAAGTATGGCCAGTGGGATTTGAATGCCGCCTACATGCAATGATAGTATAATAGCTGCAATGGTGTATCACCACCAGCTTCTTTGATATCTTCCCACTCAATAAAGTGGTCAGCAGGGAACATGTCTCCTAGCACAGTTATCTGAGTAGCTCTCCATGCCTTCTTGATTGCACCATCCACGGTTGGGGAAATGACAGGCATACTCCACGCGGGTGCATTTTTGTCATACAGGGTGACGACCCCTGAAGTCAGAGAAGTATTTTCCATGCAAACAATCGTGGCGTCTACCAGGTCTAACAGGCTATCTGTGGGGTAAACACCCCACAGTAGTAGTGATTTCAGGGAATCTACCCACACTGCCAAGTGTTCCAACTTGACATGGGGTGGTCAGGCCATAGTCCAATACCAGTATATCACACAGTGAACCTGCACCACCAAGTAGTATAATTAGAAGTTCAGAGCAGCACTGGGAAAAGTTAGAGTAAGGGAGGCTGATAGGAAGGAGGAGAGAGAGAGACTGGGGAGAGGGTAGAGAGAAGAATGAGGAGCAGTGAGAGAGAGCGAGAGAGACAGAGAGAGAGAAAATGGGGAATGAGGAGGCACATAGCCAGTGGGGAGATAGTGGGAGAGGGGGAGAAGGGGGCTGGTAGAGAGGGTGAGGCCTGGGAGAGAGGGAGAGACTTGGGCCCAGGCTGGCAGACAGACGGATAACAGGCCCACAGTGGTGAAGAGAGAGCGAAATAGAGCGAATGAGAGAGGAAGAGAACAAGAAAGAGTAAGACGGAGCGAAAGGGAGAAAGAGGAAGAGAGAGAGAGAGAAAGAAGGTGAGAGAGAAAAAGAGAAAGGAGACAGAAAAGGAGGAAGAGAGCGACAGACAGAGAAAGTGCAAGAGAAAGAAAGGGACGGTGGAGAGACAGGGATAAAGAGAGAGAAAGAGCTAGAGAGGGGGAAAGAGAGACGGAGAGAGGGAAAGAGAGAGAGAAGAGCAGAGGCAGAGGTGAGCAGGTTGGGGAGAAAATGGTACAAGGGAGGGAAAGGGGAGAAGAAGGCCAGATTGGCAGAAGAGTACCTGCTAAGGGCCTCTACAGCTTCTCTCCCCACACCCACGTGTCCAGCACACCACTGCAACCAACAAAAGAGACTCCAGGGCCTCTCTCAACACACTTAAAGGGCTGTTGCTCCCACCCTCCTCCAGAGCCCGCTCACAGGTTCCAAGGAGGAAGGGGGCAGAAATGACAGGGTGTAGGGCAGACACATGCAGAAACTTGTGCTCTCTCCACAGCTGTCACTTCTCTCTCTCCAGAGCCCGCCCACATACACTTCCATGATAAATATAGCTGTTCCAAAGGTCCAAGTGACAGGAACAGAAAAAGGAATTCACAGGGTGTACGGGGACATGAGCAGGGATAGTTGCCCCTCAATATCTGTTGCTTCTCCCCTCCAGAGCCTTCTGGGCTGTTCCCCAGGGCTCTAGGAAGCTTGGTACAGGAAGGGGGCAGGAATATTACAGGGTGTATGGCAAGTGGGCAAACACAGGACTGGGGAGGGGAGGAAATTGTTCCCAGGAAGGAGATGGAAGGGCCACCCCCCCCAGGCTCCAAGTTACATTGGCTGTAAAAGTTTGCAGCCGTCACTTTGGCTGGGAACACGTTTAGTTCTCAGGGGCGTTGGCCAGGCAAAAACATTTGGGAAAATGAAAAGTACATTGAAATTGAAAAAAATAGAGAAAACCCACAGTAAACAACAAGTGACATACATGTGAAACACAGGTAATGGCTGTCAGGGGTCCACACATGGAGACTGTCATTTCCACCAACGGGTCCCGTACATACAGCATGAAATCAGTTCTGGGGCTCCCCCCGCAGCCTAACTCCTAAATCCTTATATTTGCTCCAAACCAGATCCACCGGCGGTTCTATTACAATGGAAAAGAGCAGCAGAGATAGTGCACACCCGTGCTGCAATCCACCTGCCAGATGGACCACTGGGGATAGTAAACCATTTGTACGTATTCTCACATTTGGCTTTGCATAGAGAAGTGTAATCCAAGATATGAAAGTCGTCCCAAAGCCATAATTACCCAGTACTTGGAAAAACAAAAAGGCCATGACACTGTATCAAATGCTTTCTCCATATCTAATGTTATTGCTACAGCTCAAACCTCTGGTTCTACATTGGACATGACATTATAAAATCTAGGCAAATTCAAAGCCATAGACCACCCACGGATAAATCCCGACTGATCTGGGTGTATCACATGGCATCAACGGTAGTGGTTGGGTCACTAAGGCCCTGGCAATGATTTTGCCATCTACATTTGTAAGTGAGATTGGTCAATAGGAGCCACATTTCTCCACAGCTTTGTCAGGTTTTAACAACAAGGTAATAGCTTCTCGCATCGTATCAGGCAGGACACCCCCTATGCTGCGTCTCCTCCCAAAGCTGGAGCAAACATGGAGAAACAACCTCTAGGTACTCACTGTAAAAATCGGCCACCTGGCCATCCGAGCGAGGTGCTTTGACCCTCAGGCACGTTGACCCTCAGCAGATTACTAATAGCCGCCTTAATCTCCTCAAAAGTAATTGGCGTTTCCAGTTCTTCACAAGCTTCTCTGGACATTAAGGAAGTCGAAATCACCTGCAAGTACTGCACAATCTCTGCCTGAGTTGCACAACCCTTCAGAAAATATAAATCAGAATAAAACAAATGAAAAGCTGCGTTAATACATAGGGTATGTTCTCACTAAACATTTCCGTTTTAACCAAACGAGCCAGTAGACACCACAGCCTGTCCACCTCCACATATTTCCTAGCCATCATTGATTACGCAAATAGTTGCTCTCCCTCTGTGCAGTCTTATGAAAGCAATCCAGCTCAGTTTTAATATCTGCTTGTAACTTGGGAGACTGACTTTGTGCATGTGCAATTTGGAAAGTTTGTAATCGGCCATACATATTAATTAGTAGCACTTCCCTCCTTTTCAGCAACCCATGTACACACAGAAATGGAACATTCTCCTTTATTTCTGTGCCTATAGGCACCTCAATTATGCCAATATCACTCCCAAGTATTTTTTAAAACTCCAAATTCCGTAGCCATGACTATCCCCCTTGGTATCCAGTTAATATGTCAAACATTTTTTTTAGAATGACAAAAATGTTGAAAACATTTTACCGAAATTAATTTTTTCGAATGTATCATTTTTTAATTTACATGTTTTTTTGTTTCGTGAGTAAAAAAAAGGGGTTTATAAAAAAGGGGGAGTTAAGGGGGGGGTTAAGGGAGGGACCCTCATAACTAAAAAAAGAGATTCAAATATTTTTTTTCGGTAACATTTTTTCGACATTTTGGCATTCGAAATTTTGTAATTCGAAATACTATAAACCATCCCCTTATGTATTCTTTAAATGCCTGCGAGAGTGTCAATATAGAGGAGACCAATCCCACGTTGTTTTCAGAATACAAGGTCACATGTTCATGCAAATTACCACAGTGGTTTCTGGGTACCCTCATCTGCCAGATATAACACCAGTGTCACTGGGGAATGGTCAGACAATGTTCTGGGCAACATAACGCAGTTAGAGATTGTATGAAGCAGCCCGGCTGATATCAGCCACCCATCTATCAGGGAGTGCATATCGTGACCTGAGGAATAGTGAGTAGACTCCCTCCCATTGTCATGAAGCACCCGCCAAATGTCAAGTAGCCCCTGTGCGGCCATGTTGCTGACTATCGTGTGTGCTGATCTAGTCAGTGTGCTATGGGTTGTCCCCATTTGGTGCCTTGTTGTATCTAAAATGGTGTTTAGGTCCCCCACCCAAACCACTTTGGCTATCGGATATGAGGCACAGACAAGGAAGACAATATCATAATATTCAAAATCATCAATATTTGGGCCGTACACATGAACTAGTAGCACCTCCCTTCTGTTCAGCAGCCCATGTACTAACACAAAGCGACCGCTCGCATCTATTTTTGTACCTATAGGCACACACTGTAGAGAGCGGTGTATCAGAGTCATCACTTCTTTAGCCAGAGTGGAGAAGGATGTATAATAGCAATGTCCTGCCCAGCTGTGTGCAATTCTCTTAGCTTGTTGTTCTTGTATATGAGTCACCTGTAAAAACAATTTCTTACCTATCTGCCTATTGGCATAGGCAACAATCTTACAGACCTTTTTGGGATTGCACAACCCCTGAACATGTCAGCTTAATAACATGACCCCCCACTCCCGTTCACGTGATTGCATCGTGGAACCAAAGTATAAACATCAGATGTAACAGAGCGTGCAACTTCCAAGTCGTAACCATTACCCGCAACCATCAAGTGCAACCATCAAGTGCATTTTCTAATTTTCACAACAATATTACCAACATTCCCCACCCACACCCTCATTGCCCTCCCAATTACAGCACTGTATTTTAACGGACCCTAAAAATGAACCTACAAACTAAACGCATGCAATTGCATAGGGGCTAACTGCTACCGAGCTTGGCATTACTGAAGACGGGTAGGATCAAAAAGATCTATTGTCCGAGCCCCACATCTCAACATACACTGCGCAGACATACAAATACAAACACCCATACAGACCTGACACACCCCCCACCCCATCTCAACAAACACTGCGCAGACATACAAATACAAACACCCATACAGACCCGACACACCCCCCAGCCCTGCATCTCAACATACACTGCGCAGACATACAAATACAAACCTCCATACAGACCTGACACACCCCCAACCCCCATCTCTACACTGCGCAGACATACAAATACAAACACCTATACAGACCTGACACACCCCAGCACTGCATCTCAACATACACTGCGCAGACATACAAATACAAACACAAACACCCATACAGACCCGATACACCCCCACCCCATCTCAACACGCACTGCACAGACATACAAATACAAACACCCATACAGACCCGACACACCCCCCAGCCCCGCATCTCAACATACACTGCCCAGACATACAAATACAAACACCCATACAGACCGGAAACACCCCCCAGCCCCGCATCTCAACATACACTGCGCAGACATACAAAAACAAACACCCATACAGACGTGACACACCCCCCACCCCATCTCAACATACACTACGCAGACATACAAATACAAACACCCATACAGACCCGACACCCCCCCACACCTGCATCGCAACAAACACAACACAAACATACAAAAACAAACATTCATGCACACCCGACACCCCCCCACACCCGCATCGCAACAAACAAAACACCAACATACAAAAAGAAACATTCATGCACACCCGACAACCCCCACCCCCGCATCTCAACATACACAACACAAACATACAAAAACAAACATTCATGCACACCCGATGCCCCCGCACCCCCGCATCGCAACAAACACAACACAAACATACAAAAACAAACATTCATGAACACCTGACACCCCCCCCAAATACAGCACAAACATACAGCATAACAGACCTGACACACAAAAACAAACAAACAGACCACTTACCAGACGTGCTGGAAGGCAGGCTAGCTGGAACGCTGGCGAGGTAAGTGGAGCGGTACTACGGCTGGCGTGGCAAGCAAGGCTGAAATGCCTTCCGACAATAAGCCTTACTGGCCACGCCAGCCGTAGTGCTGGCCCTCCATTGATGCAGCACACACGCACTACGTGGATCGTAGGAGCTGCGTGGTGCGTGTGTGCTGAGCCAATGAGGGCCAGTGTTTTGTTCGGCCCAGAAGACAACAAAGACTTTCCTACTGGAGGGCGGCCGATGCTGCTTGCGGGCCGCACTCCATTAGGACAGTCTTTGTGCCTCGCGGGCCGGACAAAATGGCATGGCGGGCCGCAACTGGCCCGCGGGCCGTATGTTGCGCACCCATGCAGTAGAGTAAGCCTAGTTTCCTGCATTTTAAAGAATGGTCAGAAGGAATCTCACCTAGAGCCCTATGTACGGGTGACGTAGGCGACAAACTCTGTTTAAAGACAGGTTTAAAGAGGTCGATTCACATTCCAATCGGGATATTTATTAGGGGCAGAAGAGAGCCTCGATGAGCATAGGTGATGGATGACGTATGTGCTCTGTACATTTGTTTATGATTTAGGATTCAGAAAAATGCATTTTCATTTAATTTGAAAAATTGGCATCAAAGCCAGAAATTAAAGTAATCAATAATGGAGAAAAAAAAGGTATAAATATGTGCTCTGGATAAAAGTGCACAGGAGTGCATTGTTTATAAATATGGCAAATGCAATGTTTATTGAGAGAATGTAGAGAAGATTTGAAACTTTGAACTTGTGTAAAAACTAAAATCCAGTAAATATGGGGTTAATTCTTGTATTTGCTAAAAGTAGACCAGCGGAGCTGCTTAATTAACCCCATACGACAGAAAACCGCACTGATTTTATTGCAAACAAAGTAAAGATAAAAACGGAAAAAATTTGAGAAATGCTCCTTTAATTTAGGCTGTTTAACTCACAGAAGAGAGAGCTGTAATTGTACCAGTGCATTTCTTTCTTGCTTAAAGATTAGGAGTTGAGATACGCACAGGGTTTAAGAAGTAGCTCTTGTGCAGAAAAGGAGATTTATCTTTGGAAGTACGTAGCTTGACAGTTTGCCAAGATAAGACCACGCGCACTGCTAAAGGGCAGTGTTGGTTACAACTGACGCAGATAATTTATCTTCGCATTAGCAGTCTTTTTGAGTAAAATGCATTTTCAGGCAGTATGCGCGGAAAACCTGGCAATGAGTAAATGATGAAAAACAGATGCAAGGGAAGCTCGTGTTTGTGAACGGAGCAAGTTAACTCTTTATATGATTAATAAGTTGAAAGAATTGATGTTTTTAAACTGAGGAGAAGTGAATAGGTGAAGTTAAAAGCCATGTGTGGAGCAGGGGAACACCACGCTGACTGTGTTTAAGAATTACAGAAGCTGTTTTGAATTATAAGAGGTTGACTGATTAGGTGGTGAAATCATGATCATGGTTATTTGAATATTTTTGGCATAAATTGTGTTTCATTGTGAGGGCAATGCTGTTGGTCATATTAAACTAGCTGGCAATTAATGTTTTTGATAGGTGCATGTTTGAGAAATGCCCATGAATTATTTGGTTTTGTGTGTGACCACTGGAAGTATAAATAAGAAGAGAAGGAGGCATGTTATTCCTTTTAATAAAATGGGTTTTTATGTGCGCTGTGACAGGGATTTGAGAATGAGAGACATATTAATGATAGCATGAAGTGCAAAAAATGTCAATCTATAAAGTTGCACAAAATTAATGTGCGCAGTAGACAGGTGTCAAGCAAGGAAAAGATGTTCCCAGTGCTTTATACTATGTCTGAGGATTTTGAAGATATTTGGAGATAAAAGTGGGGAAAAGTTGTATAAAATTACACAAGTTGAGAGGAATGTAGTTGAGATTCAAAATGTGTTTTTGTGTGTGAAATTCTGCAAAAAGCAGACCAATGTGCTAATGGAAAGTGGTTGGACCAGGCACAGTAAATAAGTTATGGGAAATGGTAGATATAAATGGGAGAAAACATTATTTGACAGACATTGTTGAGCTATGCAGTTTAAAAGAAGCAGTAAAGCATTGAAGGAAATGCTAGCAAGCTGTGCCTGCATATGCAGGCATCCATGTAGATGCACTGACAAGAGAAAGAAGACACACAAACACACACCCATGCACCCATGCATACATGCAGACCCATTTACAAAGGTGCACATGATTTTATGGAAGTGTAAGTAATCTGTGCACCATGGACAATGCATTTAAGAATGCACATGCACAAATGCAAGCACACACCTATGAATGAACAGAATGTTTTTTTGTTTTACAGTTAAAATGATAGCTGACATAGAACAGCTGGTCCTTTTTTGGAAAACTAGGAATGGCAGAGATTTGAGTATTTATATAAAAAAATACTGAGATTCTTGCAGTACGCAAGCAAAAATGAAGAAAAGCAATTATATTTTACTGTGTTCGTAAGCAAAGACTGTTTGAAGTAGAGATGAAAGCATTTTTGGAACACGAAGGAGTGCTGGTGAAATCGCAGAACAGGAATGTAGCAGTTTTGATCATTCTGAATATGGCAAAGAGAGAAAAGTGTTTGTTCTAGTGGTAGACATTGGGACTGTATGTCCATACAGCAAAGACAGAAAAGTGCTGAATGAATATTAGAAGATTGAGGATGTTTATTGAAGACTATAAATGAAGGTTTTGCCTAGTAAGGAATTAGTAGTCTCTAGAGGAGAGTATGTTGTGACACATTTTTGTTATATTTGTAACAGGCACTTGCCAACGTTTTGAGGAAAGGAGTGGATAACGCAAGCCAGAGCATGATGGTGTTGTTTAGGTCATTAAGGAAAAGCGTGTTTTGTTTTGGGAATGCACCATTTGAATATGGGTGCGTCCATAGGGGCATATACAGGGAAAAAGGCCAGAGAAGATGTTTCTGATATAAAACAGAGGTTTTTATGGTTGTAGCAAGAGCGCGGTATTATAGATAACTGTGTAACATAGTGGAAAAGTGGTGAGAGTATTTGATGAATTAGTCTCAGACCACAGATATTTATGAACAAAGAGGGGGGAACAGATGACCTCCAAGAAATTGGAAGCAGCCATAGAGTAAGGAAACATGGCGAATGATCAAGGAGTGAATAATAAAAATGGTTCATGGAGTATTGTAATGAATCTCATAAAAATGTTTAGGTTAAGTGACGTCACGGGTGACGATATATCTAGATAGGGCTTAATGGAGTATGAAGTGGTGCTTTCTTTAGGAACATCACACATTAAAAAGAAAGGAAAGGAAACATTTTAATATATATGGCAATAATGTAGTAGCATCCAATATAAATTAAAAAAGATTGGAGAGAGTGTCAAAAATGGTAGGTGGACTTTGGGCCTTTTGGCATTGGTCTAGAAAAATGAATTACGAGAAGATGAAAATAAATAATTTACCTTAAACAGTATAAGAAGGAGGATTGCGAACTAGTGCAAAGTGCTTTCACTGATAAAATTCAGAAAACCAGAGATGTTATCATCAAGGCCAGAGAAGCATCTAATAAGGTTACACCCCCTATAGTTGCACAACCGAGACAGAGCGAACTGGCCAGTTTTAACTTTCATTCGATCTCAGATGATGAGATGGTTAAAATACTGGCAAATATGAAACCCTCTTCATGCTCTGAAAATATCATTCCACCCAAAGTAATTTTAGATAACAAGGAACAGTTTGCCCCAGTCCTGACTAAAATAGTCAATGCCTCATTTCAAGATGTTAACATACCTCAATGCATCAAGGAAGTTACCATCACGCCCTTGGTTAAGAAGCCTTGCTTAGATCCTAAGGACTCGGGTAACTTGCGACCAATAACTAACTCAAATTTTATCCTTAAAGTTATGGACAAAATAGCAACTAACCAACTTCAAGCACATGTTGAAGCCAATGATATTCTCCATGAGCAACAGTCAGGCTTCCGTGCCATATACAACACGGAGACGGCCATGTTAGCCATTCTTGACCAGGGCAAGACGGGCCTCTTAATGCTTTTAGATCTAAGTGCAGCCTTTGATCTGGTTGACCACCAATTACTACAGCGGGTCTTGGACAACAGAGCAGGGTGTACCTTGGCTGCACTGGCCTGGCTGACATTATTACTGGGAGACCACAAAGCAAAAGTCCACTGGGGGGATAAATTCCCCAAGGCTTCCCATATAAGTTTCAGGGTTTCGCAGGGTGCCAGTTTCTCCCCTCTACTTTTTAATCTTTACATGAAATGTCTGTGCGAGTTACTAGGAATAGTCAGTCTATTTTTAGGATTAGGATTCAGGTGCCCATGTTTATTCGAGCACAGGGCGCTGGCAGAGCCTTCCCGGTTAGGGCGGCTCAGCATTGGAATAGGTTGCCGAACTCTCTGCGTTCAGAATCAAATTACAGAACCTTTAGGAAGCACCTCAAAACTCACTTGTTCAAATAAAACCTCCTAGAACGTTTTGAGCCTGACTACTCAGCTGTCTATGTCACATCCCAGTTGCGTGTTTCATGTTTAAGCGCCCTGGTGCCTACGGGCTGTCTGCGCTCTATAAGCGTACAAAATAAATAAAATAAGTAAATAAAGAATAAAGAGCTCAGTTTAAAAATGTGGCATCATTTGAATGAAATAAATAAATAAATGAATGGAAAAATTAATGAAGAAACGAGAAGCAAAAATATGAATTTGAAAAAAATTAAACAGCATCAATGAAGGTTAAAGGCCAACATTGAAAGAATTGCGCAGTGCAATAAAAAAGCATTATGAAATTAATGAAGAACCAAAAAAGGGGTATGGGTGACCAAAATTAGGTTAATCGTACAAAAAGGCTGTGTATAGGGACAATTCAAAAGAATTTACGAGGGTAAGTAAAATACAATTATTTTAAGTGTATGTAATGATATTGGTTTATGTTACAGATACAAATCATGGACCTTGCGTGAACATAGGAGGAATGTCTGCATGGCCTTAATAGGGGAAGAGACCGTATATTATGACACAGGTAAGTGTTAGTGAAGAGGGAGAAGAGAAAAGAAAAAATAGTTAGGTACTGGTTCACACCACAGGGTGTGGACACACTGTTGATCATTATTAGAAATAAGAGGACACAGGTGAGTAACAGAAAAAGAGGCAGATAGAGACACAGTGGGCCTCATCACGACTTTGGCGGTAACCCTTAAATCCGGCGGTCGCGCTATTACCGCCGGATTTAAGGGTCTGCCAAATCAGGACTTCGGCAGATTTCGCCCCAGCTCTTGGGAAATCCGCCGGCGGTAGGAGCGCAAATTTTTCCCATTGAGCCCAATGGGGAATGGGACATTCCTGAATGGGCTCAATGGGGAATGGGGGATTACATTACCGCCGGACTCGTGATCCGGTGCTATTAGCACCGGGGAGTTCGGCGGTAGGGCTAATACCACCGGCGGTAATACCGCCGGCGTTACCGCCAAAGTCTTGATCAGGCCCAGTGTCTTCAATTATGTCGCAATTTCTTCTCAAGATAGGTGCAATCAAGGGTAAATAAGAGTAGCATATAGATGAAAGCATGGCCACTTCAGACAGCGCAGGACATAGGAGACGTCAAATGAAAGGTGGGTAACCTTTTATACATTTTAATAGTTGGCAAGATGCCAACAAGGGTAGAGTTTAAACACATATAGAAACATGTTTAAGAAAGGCAAACAATTAGTGTTTTATGTTACAATATGAAGGCACGTAGGAAAAATTGGTGCCATAGTCTAGAAAAACAGGGGTAGACTAGATTAGTGTAGTGGGGTAAGGAGGAGATAATGTGCAGCAAAATATTTTATTTTGTCTCAACAGGATGAAAACAAAGCACAGAAGAAAATGACCATGATCCAACGGGATCGAATGGAAAATGGCGAAGGAAAGGTGAAGCATTCCCAGCAGAGCAGGAAGCATTTACAGCAGAGCAGGAAGCGGATGCAGCAAGGCAGAAGAAAAGGACTAAGTATTAGCCCGAGCCTTATAAAGAGTTAATGAGAAGTATAACCATACGTGCACCAATGAGTTAGGAAAAGCCTATGAGTTAAAAGGCTTGAAAAATGTTAGAAACAAATCTAGAAAACATTTTTTTGTTTGCAGAAATAAGAAAGAAAGAAGTTTAGGTCAGGACGAAACTTGACCCACTTGCCAGTATCCGAATGACTTTTGTCTCTATTTCGATTCTCAACAGAGAACAGGGATCACTGTGAAATGATGTCCTCTTTGCTACGGATGCGCCTAGGAGATGGAGAAGACGACATGCCTTTTTTTAAAATTGTTTAAATGTTTTGAGCACCTCTACATCTGAGAATGTAGATCTAGAGGAAAAAATGAAAAAGTCCCCTGAAGGGGCACATATAATGTGTATAAAAAGAAAGCCCAGATGACATAAGGACAGAAAATTAGATGGGCAAATGTATTTATTACCTAAATATATAGGACACACCTGAATATGTTTATTGTAAAGAAATCAGGTTCCAGCAGGCTGACCACGTACAGTAAAGTATATGTGAAGAAGTACAAAAAAGGGAGCGAACTAGTAGCTTTGGTATACAAAGAACCAAAATATTTTAATTTAGTTTTGTCTAGGAGTCAGGGGTGTTCAAAAAGTATTGTCTAAATGAATTATGTTTAGAAGGCAGGAGAATTTTGACAGGACAATTAAAAAGGATTTTAAGGGGTTGGGAAGAAATGTATTGATAATAAAGACATACGTATTTTTCAAAGGAAACTCATTCAGTTTTATATTACTGGTGGACAATGAGGGATGACCTATGTGACTCAGGGAATGGGCCTTTTCTAACCATGAGCAGAGAGAAGTCACTGAGGAACCCAACCACATGCCCAATTGTAAATCACATTTGTTCAAAAATGTTCTGCAAAAGACTGGCCCAACCTTATGTTCCCTAGCTAAATGCCCCTCTTGTGACTTTTAAATGGAATTATGAACTATAAATACAAGTTGTCTGTGAAAAGGAGAGACACTAGAATACCACAGGATTGGCCTTTGAATTAAAGGGCCAAAGGACATGTTGCAAGGCGACCCAAAAAAGGACAAATTCAACAGGACACAGACAGTCCGTGGATGCCAAACTGAGATGAGTCGGGTAGAAGATGTACCAGTGAAAAGAAAAAAAAAACAGAACTTTGAGAAAATTGAAAAAACGGCATGGGGAATAGAATGGAAGCAAGGAATAATGTCTTGGGGTGGGAGTGACGGAAAAAATGAGTATATATCACATGTGAACACTGTATGATAAACGGGCTGATGGGTTACCTCAAGGAGTGACTGGGCCTCATTACGAGGTTGGAGGTAGCCATGGCGCTATGAGCACCATGGCTGCCTCCAAACTCGATCCGACTCCGCCATGGTGAATGGAGCAATTACCGGTCCATTCCAAGGTTGGCGGGACCGGTAATTCCCCATTCACCAGGGCCCTTCCCCATTCCCATTTGAGCCCCCATAGGGCTCAATGGGAATGGGGAAGGCGCTAATAACGGTACCGCAAATTTTGAAGTCACTCTGCCTTCACAAAGAAATTATTGAAATAATTTCTTTGTGAAGGCAGAGTGACTTCAAAAATAAACTATTTCTTTTTTAAGTCATAGGGCTCCCCCACCCCATGACATGGAGGCCTCCAGCCTAGGGTCTTCCATGCCATGGTGAGGGCACAGCTCTCGGACTTCAAAAAGAAAGTTTTGTTTTGCAGTCACTCTGCCTTCATAAAGAAATTATTTTTGTTATAGAAATAATTTGTTTATAAATGCAGAGTGAATTCAAAAAGAAAGAAAATGTTTTTTTTGTGGAAAAACCGGTGCTACCAGCAGGTTGCCGCCGGACCCGTAATGATTTACCGGCGCCCAACTTCCCAGTAACACCGGGGGATTACAACCCTAGCGGTCTGGGAAGTCAGGCGCCGGCAAATGCTAAGTCCCCATTTCCGTGAAACAGTGCTTCCATGAAAACTATGCGGGTGGGTGCCGTTCTGCCTGACCTGCCGGACAGGACGGCAACCGCCCGCAGAGCTGTAATATGCAGGGCCCAGAAACAATGGTGCTGCTAAGCTTACCGGCACCGTTGTTTCCAGTCCGGCAGAGTTGTAATGATGCCCAATTTCTTTTTGAAGTGTTAGGGCTCCACTCAACCCCATAACGTGTACGTGTGCGAGTGTATGTTGAAAGGGTGCACACTTAAATGTATAGGTGGCTGCCTGTGTGAGTGTATGGTGAAAGCGTGCACACTTAAATGTATGGGTGGGTGCCTGGCTGTGTGTGCCTGCATGGTGAAAGGATGCACACGTAAATGTACGGGTGGCTGCCTGGGTGTGCCTGTATGGTGAAAGGGTGCACACTTAAATGTATGGATGGCTGCCTGGGTATGCCAGTATGGTGAAAGAATGCACACTTAAGTGTATGGATGGCTGTGTGTGCGTGTGTGCATATGGTGAATGGTGTGTGTGCTTGCATTAGTGGTGCAACAAAGCGTACATATGAGGGGCTAACCCTTCAAATGTTGGGAGAGGCGCTAACTTCATCGGTGGTGGGGGAGGGGCAAACTTATTAGTTTGGGGCATCTAATTTCTTTATGCATTTTAATGAGACTATTCTAGTGCAGCTTCAATGTTACAAGCAGTTAACTCTCTCCTTTAAGGTTGAAAGCACCCACTTATGGACTGCTGTGAGAATGAGTGGTGTTCTGTTCCCTCTCTACCCTTCCAATCTCTACCCTGGCATGCAAATATTAAACCCACATCAGGATTTCAATTGCCTAAAAAATTAGTAATTGCTGGGTTCTTGTTAAGTCTGAGACCCAGGTGCCGTTTAACATCTGTGTCCTGTTCTGTCTGGCAACTACTCTGAAGGTCAGCCAGGTCAAATCAACATAGCCCAACATTTCAGGGTGGGGGTGGGGTGCTGAATCCCAGTCAACTCAATGGTGTTGCACCAATACTTGTGTTTAATGCCTGGATTACTTACTGGTAATCTTCATTACTCCTAGCCCTATTTTTCCTCGTCCCAGTGTGTATGAGACAGTACTTGTGTAAAAGGCACTCCACCTCATACACAAGTACTGGAATGAGGGAGAGGTACATGGAGGTAATGCCTGACCTAGCTACCTGTAATCTTCATTATTCATAGTCCCACTCTTCCTCATCCCACTACTTACCTATGAGGCAAGGAGCCTCATCTGCAAGCTCTGGGGCAAGGAAGAGGGACATGGAGGTAATTCTGGGCAAGGAGCTGATTTTGGAGGTTGGGGTGGGAGGGAGAAGGGGTTTGTGGGGAGGCAGGATTGTACGACAAATCATAATGGCTGTCCATGTCCAGGCTAAGCAGGAATGATATGCGGTATTAGTGGCTAGAGAGGCATTTTGGTGCAGCCAGTCTAGTCATTCCTCAGTTTGGTATGACTTTTCTTTAACTGTGCATTTCTGATAAAGCAGTCCTGCTAAGTGAATTGTCTGGCTAGACTGGCATTTGGGTGGTGCCAGTCTAGCAGTTTCTTACTGCGGCATTGTATATTATTCTGGGCATCTGTGATCAAATGATATGATACAAGTCATTTATAATGCGCCTGCACACAAGTGTTTCTAGGCGCGACAAGACAAGGGAGGGAAGATAGAGGGAGGACAAGACAAACGATCTTACTAGGCCTTGTGTCATTCAGATCGTGCAAGTGCGAGAAGTGCAAGGGGAAAGGGAGGGGGAAGTGCAAGGGAGAGGGTAAGGAAAAACAGGGCAGCAATGCTCTGAGTAAGGGCAGCCAGGGCAGCGCGGCTCTGGGTAGTGCAAGGAGAACAAGAGACTGTAAGGTTACAGTTACAGCCCCTAAGTGCATGGTAGGCCCAGAAGCAGTGCAAGGTTGACTGATCAAGAAAGAGTCCGGACTCAGTGATACTCTGAGGGTAGCCAAGCAGCCAGTCGGTACAGCAGACAGGTAGGTCAGGTAGGCCAGAAGGGGAGGGAGAGAGAGAAAAAACAGGAGAAGAGGAACGTTTTGAGCTGCTTCCGGAACTTCAGGTGGTCTGGCTCAAGTTTCAGAGGGGCAGAGAGGCTATTCCAGAGGGAGGCACCTGCAGAGGAGAGAGATCTACCCCCCACTCTCTGCCTGGAGAAGCGTCTAACCCTTAGAGAGTTGTAGGTAGCTGAGCGAAGGGCTCGAGAAGGAAGATATTTTGGAAGAGAGCGTTGGATGTAGTGCAGGCCCCGAAACAGAAAGCCTTGTGGACAATGCAAAGGGTCTTGAACTTGATAGTTGCAGCAACAGGGAGCCAGTGGAGAGATTTCAGGGCTGGAGAGATAGGATCCCTGGGCTTGAGGCCAAGGATAAGTCTCGCAGTCCCGTTCTGGATTTGTTGCAGAGGCTGGAGAGTAGAGGAAGGCAGATTGAGAAAGAGGTCTTTGTAGTAGTCCAGCCTAGAGAGAACCAGGTCTCTGTAGACAGTGAGCTTCTGGGAGAAAAAGAGAAAGGGAAGA
The DNA here is from genome assembly GCF_040938575.1 of Ambystoma mexicanum. Lineage (NCBI taxonomy): Eukaryota > Metazoa > Chordata > Amphibia > Caudata > Ambystomatidae > Ambystoma > Ambystoma mexicanum. The sequence continues at coordinate 465,235,422 of NC_090929.1, forward strand.
GTCCTTTTGCGGAGGAGCAGCTGGTACTGGGACGTCTTGGCGACGTCCGAGATGTGAGGAGAGAAAGAGAGTGGAGTCAAAGATGACACCGGGGTTGTTTGCATCACTGGAAGGCAAAGGAAAAGGGCCCAATGACGGGCGGCCAGAGTGAGAGGGAAAGCAGGGGCAGGAGTTCAAATGAGAAGGATCTCCATCTTACTGACATTAAGGCAGAGATCGTTGGAGGCACACCAATCCTGAATCGCGGATAGACAGTCGGGAATGAGCGAGAGAGGAGAGGAGCCTGAGGGGAGCCTCAAGGAAAGCAGAGTGTCATCCGCATAACACTGAAAGTTAGAGGAGACTGTACAGATCAGATGGGCCAAAGGGGCCACGTAGAGGTTGAAAAACCAGAGTAAGAGGATGGAGCGGAGAGAAAGGGACCACGTTGGACCTGGGAGGGGCAGTCCAAGAGGAAGGAGGTCAGCCACTCAAGGGCCTGATCCATGATGCCCAGGTTCTCATGGAGTCGATTGATCAGGATTGATCAGGATGGCATGGTTGACCGTGTCGAAAGCAGAGGAAAGATCAAGGAGGATGAGGACAGAAGGAATGCTGGAATCAAGGTTAGAGAGCAGATCTTCACAGGTGTTCAGGAAAGCATTTTCCGTTTCTCTGGCAGCTCTGAAGTCAGACTGATGGCCATGGAGACAACCAACAGATTCCGTGTGGAGAGTAAGCTGGGAGATGGCCAGCTTTTCCAAGAGTTTGCCCAGGAAAGGGGTATTGGAGATTGGGCAATAGTTTGCCGGGCAGGCAGGATCGGCAGACGGCTTCTTGAGGAGTGGGTGCATAAGGGAGTGCTTAACAGGAGAGGGGAACGTTCCAGTGGCGAAAGAGTGATTACAGCAATTGGTCAAGGCTTTAAGCGAGGGTGTCAATATGGTTCTTGATGGTTCTGGTGGAGCAGGAGAGCACCTGTTTAGATGACACTTTCATAGATCAGACTGGTCTAGAAACCTTGTCAGGTGTTGCCAGAGAGAAAGAGGAGAAAGGAGGAAGAGAGGTAGAGATGGCCAAAGGGGGGCAGAGAGAGGAAGAGGGGGAGGAAGAGGAGATGAAGGACAGGTTGTCCTGAGTTTTAGCGGAGAAGTGAAATGACAGAGCCATACAGAGGGCTTGGGAGGGAACGGGAGAGGTAAAGACTGCAACAGGATTGACCAGTTCTTTTCAGATTTTAAAGAGTTTGGCCGTGTTTGTTTGTTTGTTTGTTTTATCTACTTTTTATGCACGCCAGACCCTGGGGTAGCAGGGCGCAGCGATAAGAAAATGTGAAGCTTACATGGTTACAATAATGGCCTGAAATCACAAATAATTGCATAATATACAATGTACAAGGAATGGTCAAATTGGAATTGCATAAAATATACAGTGGAGATAGATGCAAATGATTACAGTGGGATGTAGATGACAGTTCAGCTGAGGTCAGTAGAGGTTAGGAGCTGAATAACATTTTTTCTGAAACAGAGGTAGGGCAAATCCACTCTTAAGTCTTGTGGCAGTGAATTCCAGGTTTTTGCAGCCTTTACAGGGAAGCTATTTCCTCCGATCGTGGTGAGTCTGAAGTTAGGAATTGTCAAGCAGTTGGCGTTGACAGCTCTGGTCAGTCTGATAGATGTTTGCCTATGGAATTTGTCAATGAAGTATCTAGGGGTGGAGTTGTTAAGGGCTTTGTGGGTCAGAGATAGCATCTTGAGTTGTATTTTATTGTCAGTGGTCAGCCATTTGTGATGGCGTCTAGCGGAGGAGATATGGGTTCTTTTATTTATACCTAGTGCTGCTCTCAGGGCATTATTTTGTAATATTTGTAATCTTTGAATTATTGTTTTATTATCTCCTGAATATAGTGCATTGCAGTAATCAATTCTGGAGAGTATTAAGGCTCTGGCCAAAATTAAGCCGCTATTATTGGAAAGGAATGGTTTACCAGCTCTTATCAATTTGCAGGTGTAAGCCGTGGAGGAGGCCAAGGATTTTACCTGTTTATCAAGTGATAAGGTGGAATCAAAATAGAGTCCAAGGGTTTTTACATCCTTGGACACTTGGATGATATTCCCGTCTATATTGAAGGAGGAGAATTCCTGGCCTAGTTTTTTTGATATTGGCTTGGGAGCCCAGGATTATCAACTCAGTCTTATCATCGTTCAGACAGAGGCCATGAGTAGCCATCCATGCCTGGATGATAAGATATACTTTGTTCACCAATTCCGTGTCCTTTTCATGATCCCCAGAAAGCGGGAGGAAGATCTGTGTATCATCTGCATAGTTAGTGTAGGTGATACCGAGATGGTCCAGATCATCAAACAGGGGCTTGGTGAAGATGTTGTATGGAGTTGGGGAGACACAAGAGCCCTGGGGGACACCACATGAGATGGGGGTGGGATCTGCCGCTGCTGAGGGAGAGAAGACTCTCATTGTTCTTTCACTCAAGAATGACTCAATCCATTTAATGGCTTCCGGGGAAAAGTGGGCGGCAGAATCCAGATGACTACAAAGGACTTTATGATCCACGTGTTGTTAGAGGCCACACAGACACGGGCTTGAATGTGTGTTCTCTTCTTGATGAGTGTTATTGCTTCGACTGGCATTTTGGTGCAACCAGTCTAAATATGTCTAAATGTGGCATGGCAAGCTTTACTATATTGTTATTACATGTCTATACATTGTGCAGCCAGTTCGACATGTTTTCATTGTGGCATTGCATTTTTAATAGCAAAGCATTAATGTTCCTGTGCACTGTTGGTGACTTGCATCTATTGGATTGGTGTTACCTTACAAAACAATTGCAAACACTCTGGCTTTTTAGCCAATTTTTCTCAGAAAGTGTGCTGTATATTATATTGAAACGCATATGTATATCTTTCTCCTAGTGCCGTGTGTGATACATATCCCTTAAGCAGCCCGTTCGTGCGTATTGCGTAAATGTGATAATCTAGGCCATCCCAGAGTGTGGCGTGACCCTTGATTTGTTGATTAGTTGGGGGGGCCTTCAGCATGGCTCACAGGGGGGCCCTCACATTTTGTGTTATGCCACTTGTCGGGTTGATCAATGACTTTAAATGTTTCAGAAATTAGAAATAGTAGTGCTGTTTAGAAATGCACTTTGAAGGGTGATCTATTTTATGAGGTCAGAATGCCTTGCAAAGTGGAGAATATATAAGGTAGTACATGTATATGATAAATTATCAAACAATCTAGATTCAAAATTGAGTAGGGACTAAGCTATGGGCAAAAATAAGTTGGTCAGGCACTTCATAAGTGAACAGCCATTTTGGGGATGGGACAAAGTCAGGCAAATGCTAAGATAATGCTGGGCATACAAATAGTGGATTTCTATAAAACCATGCTGAAATGAAGAAAGAATTACCTCATGGTAGTTCAGTGAGAGTTCAGTAGTCAAGGACATGGTGTCTGGGCTTCTTATCTCTAATCTTGACAGTGATGAGCCGTGGGAGCGAGGTATCAATCAAGGGAAGATAGTGAGTGTTGCATGCAGCTGTTTCAATGAGCAGAGAGGGCACAGTGGATGCCCATATTGCGGCTTCTGGGTCAGGAAACCATGATGCTGTGCTAAGATTATCTCAGGATTGACGTCACTAATGTTCCCATTTTAAAGGCCAGATACATTTCACAGAATCTTAATCAGTTGCATGCATAAATGTGACATGCAAGCTTTTGTGCAGCTCAGTCAGCCAACCCTAGAGGAGGAAGGGGCTTGTCTTTGAGTGTGTGCACCTATGAGAGTGTTCTGCATCATATATAGGGAGCTTAGTTCACCAAGAAGGGCATATAAGGAGGCACATTTTATAACTTTGAGAGGAGTTCTAGAGATGTCCTTGCTGTATGATGTGTCCTGCCTGCTGTAAGAAAATAAAAACTTGATGTCTTTGAAAATCCTGCTTCATTTTCCTGATGTGCTTCAGTGTCCCTTTCCTCATCCAGGAGTGCCAGGGCCCAGAGAGATGGTGTTGAGACAATATTTACATATTTAACAGTAATGCTTGGCAACTTTATTGGTGCTTCACAACATATAGGCGTGTCCTTTCTCCATGACCTGCAGTCAATATAGCAGCTCCTTTTTTGTAATGTATAACATACCTGCAGGCTCCCACTCATTTTATCTACCCTTGTTCCTTCACTTGACATGGGCGGACTTATGAGGTGGGCCTTCGGGATGAATTTGCTTCCTCTTGTCTCTGTCTCTGCTTTCTCACATCCAGCGCAGAGTCGCTCTTGACGTCTCATACTGTTTGATGCTCAGCGTCGTTCTGCTGAGGGCAGGTTTTGTTCCTCCCACTCCTTCTGGTTTCAGTGTTATTGATCATCAGACTCTGAGCCTACCAGAGCTTTCCTGTGGTCATGCCACCACTTCGGACAGTCTCCAGGACTCTGTCCTTGCAATGGTTTCCCCACTGTTCTGTTATGCCAGACCTTCAGCGTCCTTCTCTGACATGCTCTCCCTCACGGGATGCCATGACTCTGCTACTCCTCACTGCTCTGCCCCTCCATGACCTGACTATATCATAGGGCTCCCCCTTTGTGGTTCTCTCGCTCTTCTCGATCTGTTCATCACTATTACATAAAAGACCCCGTTCAATGGGGCTTTCTGTTTTCTTTCAGGTGTCGTATTTGAACCAACATTACTGAAGCCAAAGGCGAGGAAGGCATATTACTTGTTATGACAGGCAATCCCATATATGGAGATAGTGTTGCTTGCATAGGGAGTTCAACGTGGGAATGAGAGTCCTTTTCCCCTAGAGGGGAGTCACTACCAGTGAGGTCCCACTTGCCTAGATGCCTCAGGAGGGTCTTGCTAAGCGGGCCCTCCTCCTTAGCCTCACGGGGGGTGGCTCCCCCCTGGGGAGAAGGGACGAATACTCTCGATTCGTCACAGTAGTTCATCTCACATAGCATATGGCTGCGTGATGGGCTTCAAATGTGCAGCAGCAGCCCACTTAAATCGTGGTGACATTTTGACCTAGGATTACATTTTAAATTCTTACACAAGACACACTCCTGCATAGTAATTCAGCATTGCAAAGCTGGGAGGCCAGATGCAGCTTAGTCTACAATAGATTGTGTGCAGGGTAAATGTGAATGGAGAACAAACAGTGTGTCTCCTATGGAACTGTGGGCACATTCTAGGATATTTTGCAAGCCTGGCACCCAGAAAGAGGTGGGAATAGTGTGATATTCTGATAAAATATTGCCTGAGGCTATAGTCTCTGCCCAAGACAGGTTCCTGTACAAGGGGCTGCCTGTGTTGAATGACTTATCATAATGCAATGGCATGCCTGTTCGTTTAATAACGCTTTATTGGGCAATACGTCCACCTCACAGCACTGAGGAGTCCAGATGGACTCTTTAAGACAGCAAGCAAACCATTTAATAACCAGTGTGCCCACGCATCAGTGCTGAAGAGCCCATGAGCCCCAAATGGACACTTCTCTGCTAGGGATAAGTGGCTGACCTTTCTGTCAATTAAAGGTCAGGGTGGCTTTCAGTAAGCAGGTCATGGGGTGGCTGCTCCAGCCACCACTGGGCGCTGCCAGCAAAGCATTGCGAATTCCTGGGGTGGTATGGAAACTGGACACCACTTAAGCGATTTCTGAGCTCCTCTGGGATTAATCTGCATATAAACCACCCCTTTCCAACCACTTCCTTGAGCTGCAGTTGCCTGGATAGGTGAGGAGATGGCAGTAGGGGGAACACAGACAGCTTTAGGAAAACAGCTCATTTTACTGGACAACTGCTCTTTATACAGCAGTGAGCATTCTCCAGGCCCAAAGTCCAAACACAGTCTGCAGGCTCAAAGTAGAGAGAATGTAATAGAAATAGAAATTCATTTTTTTCAAAATGAACTCATAGGCAAAAGGAATGGTGACAGGGGTAGCTTATACATTTGGAAACCCTTATAACAACAACAATTAGGATTGGTTGTATGTCAGAAATACGAATCGCTATTGATTTGCGAATGTGGAACATTGTCACTTTTCTGAGTTTGGCAAAATGTTACATTTTTCATTTGTTATGTCACAAAGTTTTGTTTCATTGCCAAATCACCATTGTAGAAGTCTCAGAGCACCTGGGCTATTGGTTTCCAGTTCAAAGTTCACAAGGAAAGGGAAATGAGCAGGCAGAGGAGGAAGAGACAAACCGGTAGCAAATAAAGGAAGAACCGGGAAAGACATAAACTAGTAGCTGAAATGGAGAGGGGTAATGTTTATGAAAGTTCAGCCTCATGATGCTCAGATAAGCCTGGAAGATGTAAGGATTGTGCCGAAATGTATGAATAAATTCAAAGGTGTCTGTAGGTTAAGGCCTAATTTAATTGAGAACAGGTTTAAAATAGAATAATCCAAATTATAGTGTATAGCTGCATGGTGGAATAGAGATGTGCTTAAATAGCCCATCAAAGCGTTTTGTTGTTCATTGCCCTGGAGTGTGTTTAATTTCACCCATCAAATAAACCTAATAACAATAATTCTGGGACTGCCCAGACCATTGGTCAAGAGTAGCCAAATAAAGGATAGAGTGTCTGAAAGGTGAATGTGAATGGTGACAAACAAGATAGGTAGAAAGAGACGCATCAGATGTCTGTCCTTTTGAATGCAGTAACACTCTGGTGGCCCTTTATGAAATAATATAAGAATGCGAACGTTAGCACAGCTTTGTGAGGGTCTGGGTTTTATACCTTAAAAAGCGCTTGGGTGTCATTGTGAGCCTGGGCATGAAGAAACCATGCACAAGGTTACATGTTTGCAAAGTCATTCAACTTTGAAGAATTGGGTGAGGGGGTGTAGGAAAGAAAAAGAGCGAGAGAGAGAGAGACTTTGCTTTATTTTCCAACTACATATATTTTGACGATTCTAAAGCCCTCGCAGGACAAGTCTGCGTTGTTGAGCGACAGAGGTGCGCATGAGACGCTGCCCGACGAAATGTAGCACGTTTGCTACATCCTTGCTTCCGAGCCTATATAATATGAGGTTCGGACCCTCTGTGGCAAAGCCCTCAGAGGACAAGTCTGGGGTGTTGAGCGGTGCAGGCGTTTGGCGGCGATGGGGTCTGCGGCATAGACAGTGATCGTGGACGACTCACCCTCCTGTCTGTGGCCGCCAAGTAAGAAGTTGTGGGGAGTTAGCTTGCTCTGCACTTCTTAGCCCTGCTGACTACGTCATTCCCCCCCGACCTGTGTCCCCCCTCCCCGGAGACTTTCCCCTCTGCCTGTGCCCCTCCTTCCCGTGTGGTTCCATCGCACTCTTCCTGCGTAGCACTCCCTTACCCCTTCCTTCCTTTCTTCCCACCTCTGCGTCCTCTGCCCGTGTGGTTCCCTCGCAATCTTTGATCGCGTGTGCTCTGCATCCCATCCATTCTTGGCTACGCTCCCGCCTGCACAGCCTCTGCCTATGTGGTTCCCTAGCAATCTTTGATTGCGTGTGCTCAGTGCCCCATCCATTCCAGGATACGCTAACACCTGGGCATCCTCTGCCCACGTGGTTCCCTCGCAATCCTCGATCACATGTGCTCTGCACCCCTTCCATCCTTGGCTATGCTCGCGCCGCATGTCCTCTGCCTATGTTATTCCCTCCCAACCATTGATCGCGTGTGCCCTGTACCCCTTCCATCCTTGGCTATGCTCAGGGCTGTCACAAGGTGTGGTGAGGCCCAGGGCAAAATATTTGGTGAGGCCCCATTACGATTTTTTGCACTGGGTCAGCAGTGGCACCCCCGCAAACAGGAGACGCAAGAAATCTCCCCTTGAGTTTACGTGTGGAGGAACCCAAATTTGGTTGGTTACTACAACTGCAAATCAACTACAGCAAAGTTAGATTTCTCTACTGAAGAAAGGTTTATGCCAGACCAGCTTTTGTATAATATGCATGAATATATATATATAGGATGGCATGACGGCATGTGGTTTGTGACGCCAGCATTACAGAGCAACCCTGCCCCTCTGAGCACATTAAAACACACATCATACACAGTGACAGAGAGATGATGATGTACAGTGGAGGCTGGTGAATTTTTTAACAGAAGAGGCTTAAATGTTTGCGCCAATTATGCAGGATCGCAGAGCAGAGTTGGGGAGCCCAAACCAAACAAGTGGTGGTTGAGAGGGTTTCTCACTCCCAAGAAAATGTTTGAAACATTGGGTTCAAATGGTGCATTTTACAGCACTTTCTTTGAAAAATTGGGTAGAAAGCCATGCAGTTTGCAATTGGTATTGTACGGTAGCACATGGAAATACCCAGTAGTTGAAAGTCACCAACCATGCACAAGAACATTTTCCAATGAATGTCATGCTGCCTTTTCCCACAACATATGTCAGTATAAATATATATTCATGCTGGCTGTTCCCATGTATATCCATGCAGGCTGCACGAATATATGCAAATATTACTGTAGAAGGACTCCCAGCCAGTAAAAGTGCCATGCCACTGAACGTATACCCAGGCTGGCTGTGCACCATAAGTGGTATTACTGGCTAGACCGGCCTACATTCAATGTGGTCCAGATAAGCCATGTAGTAACACTTTTGTTTGCTTTACACTTGATGCATTGTCGAATACATCATGGGTAAAGCAAAACAATGGTTTGCAATGCCAACGGTTTGGGCTTTCTTGTAGGCATGGGAAAGGCACTGCTGTATTGGTATTAATTGGCCTTAATGGTTGCAGGTGCAAAATGGTGTGAGTACCCGAGCATCTAATAGCAGTGGTTGGCAAATGCCTAATACTTGTGGACAAGCCAAAACTGTTGGCTTTGCCAATGCTTGTTATCAACAGGACTTCAGTGAAGGATATGCATAGTACTTTTTAATCGAGTGGCTGAGCGCAAACCAGGTGAAGACATTTTTATTACACCAGTGGCATGTTTACAACTCCATTTAAGTCATTACCTCTCAGACGACTCCTTAGGGAAAATACTGGCAGACACTTGGAGTGCAACATTTGATGGTAAGGATTGATTAAAGTTAGCTCAAAGAGTTCCCATTGGGAGGTATTTTGGGCGTTGGGAGTCAGGAACTGGGTGGGAATTGCCATAGGTATTAGCATGGCCATGGGCAGTCCTTCGGTGGACAAACAACCAAACAACACCTGCAAGCAATGTGTCCTGCTTCATATGCCATTTCTCCCTATCTGTTTTCAGGATTGATTTTCCTGTATCCCAGATTCAGCAAAACATGTCTCCCCAGATTTCAGATCAGGCTCCACAATCCTGGGAAATCTATGTGCACTATACTTTTTGTTTAGAATACTGTGGTGCATTTGTGTTTTAAACTATGTCGGGCAGGTATTTGAATTGTGAACGCTAGGTTCAGAAGTGAGATACTTCGTCACAAGACCACTTGAGGGTTTGAGTAGAAACCCAGTGAAATACCTTGTCAATGTTGCACTGTACTGGAAATATTAATGTGCATTTTAAGGGGTGCAGATTTTGTACTTTGCTGACATTATAAGAAATTGCTTTATTTTCCAGGTGTTCATGATAAATCTTCTGAGGGGCTAAGAGGAAAATGTTTATGGTGGTGACTAAAATACCCGTCTTACGCTTTCCCAATCAGGGCCTTTCAACCTTTTCAAATGAAAGGATCTCAGGGTGTCCCCTAGCAACTGCCACCATATTGCCAGTCAGCAGTCTTGTAACACGGCAATATATTCCTTATTATATCTTTGTTCTGGGGCTTACAATGTGCTGTGTTTCCTGGAGCCTTTCTGGCCGTCACTTCCCACGCGATTTACAGAAGTGTTATCACCTCATTGCCTCCTAACACTGGTTCCTCCACATCAGCAACTTGCTGAGAAAGAAGAGTTTACAGTTCTTCAGTGGACATTTAGTGTTTAAGATCCCTGCTGGCTGGTCATCTCATGATAATAGACAGCTATTAACCTAATCTTTGCCGCCATGGTAATGTATGCACCCCAGGGGTGCTGCAGGCTGTTTTCACTCTAAGCAGGGGGCACTGACCCATCATTTTGAACTGGGCCCCCACACATCTTCTGCCGGACCTGCTCCCAATCCTCCGATCCCTGGAACTGCCCCCATCCCCTGTGCTGCACCAGCAAAAAAAAGTCCATTTCCACCACTGTCTGTACTCCAATGCAATCGTTTTGGCTTATTGGTGGCACTTTCCACCTAATAGCCCAAACAAAAAAGAATTTCTATGCCCCCACCCCTACACTTAGAGGGCAGCAGTGCCGCAAAATTTAAGGGTGGGTCCGCCACACATACTTACAACAGACTCACCCAGCCTCCATCAGTAACACAACTCCTTGCATGCACACATATGAAAAAACAAAAACAGCATTGACACACACACAAACTCCATCATACATGTGCACAATCATACACATACACATTTAATGTAAATACACATATATACATATTTAATTTAATCTTACCTCCATGCACCTTTCAAAAGCGTCTGAGCAGCCACGGGAGGACCAGATGGCCCTCACTTCACTCTGACACGTAGAAACACTGCCTGACAGGCGAGGAGTCATCTCTTGTCATTCAGCGTGTAAACGCTGTCAGCTGAATAACTGGAGGCAGCAGAGCTCACTTCTGAGCCCTGCTGTCTCCCATTATTTTGCTGTTTACTGCAGACCCAAAAGGCTCCTCAACAAACGGCAAAATCATTGCCAGGGCCGAGAGTCGGCAGCACACTCCCCTGTGTGAATAAAGAACATGGTTGGACTGTGCTTCCTTCTACCCAACGGAGGGTGCCGCGAGGCCCGGGCACTCCTGCAGCACCCCCAAACGCTGTGATCGCCATGCTCCCCCCCGTGTCGGCCCTGCCCACAGAACAACTTTCCATTGTCTGTCGAAGTTCATCCATTCCAACGCACTATGCATAATGTAAAGCACTTTAAATGTAAGCGCTGCATGAAAAACAAATTATTGTTATTAGTCTATCCACCCCCCAGTCCATAAACATTTAACGCATGCACAAACTAACTATCCCGTCCAGCATCCGTCCACAAACGATCCCTGTGTATATTCACCCATCAATCCCATCTGCCATCCACAGTCAAATTGTCGCTGCAGTGTTTCTCAAACACGCCCCAAAATAAAATAGATTATTACAATATTTGCCAAGTTTGCACACATAATAGGAGACATCCATTGGTAAAATGATACTGTGAGGAAACATATTTAATGAGTACTTTCCCTAAGTACTTTGAAAATCGCCACCTCATTTTGTAGGATGCCACATAAGGCATTGCACAGCAGTTTAAAAAATAAAAACTGGTACAGCAGGTCGGGCTGGTGAAGAGTAGGGATGAGACCTAGCATCCAGCATCGGCTGCAATAAAGTGAGAAGGTCGCACGCACCTGGCCAGGGTCGGACTGGGGCACACAATTGTCTCGGGCACCAATGAAAAAGTGTCCCACAATTGCAAATGGCAATTCATTCCTTTTGTGACAGACTGTTTGAATAGTACCCAGGGGGGAGGTTTTTGATAAAATGTGTTGCAAATTGTGCAATTTAAAGAATTTGTATTCAGCAACAATGGTCAAAATGACTAGCCGCATAGTGAAGTAACTCATCAAACTGGCCCACATAAGACCAAAGAAGTGCCCCACTTTGACCCAAAAAATTGGCACACACTAGCATTTTGTGTTTTTGGTTCGGGTATTGCCCTACAGGCCAGTCCAAGCCGGACCACAGGTATCAGACTGCAGAACATTTTGATTGTGTAATATTCAATGTTTCCAGTTGGAGTTTTGTGCGAGCCTGTCTTTCCACGCATAGATGTTCATAGATTGCATATACAAATATTTTCTGTGGGCGTTTTGTACTAGAACTCCCATGAGACGTGGCTAGCATACCCAACGGTGATGTATCATGGGAATTGTTGTCAAAAACGGAGGGAATCTGATACTGACTGGAATACCACAACTAGCATTGCCTGTACTCCAAATGATTACAATTGAGCTCGCATCCACCAAGGCTGTGTTCCATGTTCTTCCAAAAACCTGTTCTAAGCAGGGGTATCCTAGTCTGCTCATTAATGACCGGGAGTGCCTAGTCCAGATTATGTTTTCAATGTATTTCATATGTTCTTTCTGCTGCTCAACGACTCTCCCAGCTCAAAGCCACACCTGGAATACCTTGAAAAAGTGTGGTGCGGTACTAGGGTCAGGGTGCTAATGGAGTGGGGGAAATTAAGCAATCATTTGCAAAAGCTAGAATAAAGGTCTAGCAAGCCGACTGTTAAGCCGTCCATGACGGAATGGGAGGTTCAGGCTATACTATTGGAAAGCTTAAAGTAATAGTAAATGAGAAAGAGACTTATTGCACCGAATGATATCTGCTTGTAAACAGTTTGCCAAGGCCCTGGGGAGAGCAGAAGAGTGTTTTGCGCATAGAGAGAAGCACAACCAGCAGGCATTACTGGCATTACAGGCCTGTATAAGGAAGCAAGTATTACACGCATTGTACATTGATTGGTTTAACAAGGCAGCGGTCAGAATCCATTCATCTCAGAAATCCGGATTGATAACTGCAAAGCTGATAGACCACTGGCCACCAAAAGAAAAAGTACATATAATTAACCAAGGTGTTCACGGCACTCAGGGGAGGGTTCCCTGAGGCCGCTCACAAGCGCAAGGCCCAGGGCAGTTTTCCCCTCCTGCACCCCCTTGTGATTGCCCTCAACTACGCTTGCATGTGCGCGTCCTCTGCCCGCGTGATTCCCTCACAATCATTGATTGCATGTGCTCTGCGCCCCTTCCATCCCTGGCTACGCTCGCGCCTGCGCATCCTCTGCCCACGTGATTCCGTCACAATCCTCGATCGCCTGTGCTCCGCATCCCTTCCAAATTTGGCGCACTCGCTCCTATGTGTCCCTGGGCATCCCCTGCTCCCCCTGCATGGCACTTCCCCCTGCCCTTTATTCCCCAGACCAGCCCCTGTTGCTACTTTTTGCTCTGCTGGTTTTCTTTATTCTTGGCCACTTTTTGCTTGCCTGCACCGTTTTTTGGGTCTGCTATCCTAGACTGCTGTATACTTGTTCTGCCTACTCCTGTATGTTTTTGACTGTTCTCCTTAGGTTCCCTTGATCATTGATCAGTTACTTAGCCCTCGCGCTGCCTGGTTGTTCCCGGTTGTGTTCTTTCTTATGTTTCTCACTCTCCTCCTTAGGTTCCCTTGATCATTGTTCTGTTACTTAGCCCTCAGTGTGCCTGGTTGCTCCCTATTGTGTTCCTTTTTCTTTCAGGTTCCCTCATTCTTACTCTGTTAACTGGTTTGTTTTCACATCTATTTGACTGCTCTTATTTGTCTCATCAAGTCAATTGTGTATTTTATTCATTTGTTCTTGTCTCTTGCCCCCCTCCTCTTGTGCCTGCCCTAGTGCCTCCTCCCCCTTACTTTTTCCCCCTCCTTTCTCCCCTATCCCCGCCCTCTGAATCCTCTATGGTGCTCTCTGTCTCTCCTATCTTCTCTAACTGCTTCTCTATTTACTATCATGTCCTTCTTACGAAGTCTGGTAGAAAATGTTCAAAAGGAATATCCTGGTCTCCAACCCTGGCCTCCCCATTGCTGATACCTACTCCTCCAGACAGACCCTCACCAACATCCTCTTTGTCGTTCCTTCGCCAGACCTCTGGACTCCACATAAGGTCTCTGTGCTCTCTCCATTTTCCTGCTCTCCCATTAATGGTGGAATCCGATGGGAGGGCCTCCTGTCCCCCTTCCACTCCTCTAAGACCATCATTAATGCTTACCTTAATGGCACCATCTTGGTCCAAGGCCCTCAGGCCAACGTCCTCCTCCTCTTAGATAGATGCGTCTTGCGCCTCATGAATTTCCTTTCTTCTCCTGCTGTCCCTTATTTTCCTTCTCCAGCTCCCTTGACCCCTCCTCTGCCACCTCTCTGGCGCCTTCATCCTCCTCCCTCCTTGGCTACCTTGCCCTCTCCTCCTTCCTCTTCTACCCACCCTTGGGCTCCTTCTGCACTTCCGTAGGGCATACCTCTGACCTGTACCCCTCCACAGAAGTTTTTCAAGGGCGGAAATCTTCTCCACATTGCAACTCTCGCTCAGCTGTCAAACACTTCTCCGACATCTGCCATCTCCTGGAAGTACTCGACCTTGATATTCTCGGTCTTACTGAGACATGGTTCATGGCCAGATCTGTCACAAGTTTTGACACTCTCCTTCCTGGTGGCTACAAGATCCTCTCTGTGCCCAGATCCAGCCATACCAGCGGAGGTGTAGCCTTGATCATCCCAGAGTGGATCCTTGCCTCTATCATTCCTATGCAGGCCTACTCTTCCTTTGAATGACTGGTCTCCAGGCTCTCTCTCTCTCTCCTGGCTGCTCTCTGACTGTGGCTATCTATCTACCGGCCACCTGGTCAGGTAACCTCCTTCCTCTCCGAGTGGGCAGACCTCGCTTCCTCCCTCCTGGACTCGACCACTTAACTCATCCTCCTCCTCCTCCGAGACCTCAACATCCTGCTGGATGCTTCCTGTCCCTCTTCTGGACTCTTTTGCAACCTCCGACATTCTCTTTCTCTCTCTATTCTTTCCTCTGGCCCGACTCACTCTGCAAAGCACACACTGGATGTTCTGATCTCCTCAGACTGCCCCCTCTCTAACCCTCTCACCACTCCTCTCTCCTGGAGTGACCACTTTCTCCTCTTCTCTCACTCTACTACTCAGGCGGAGCAAACCCCTGCACTGCCACCCACTTTCTCAGCCATCTCGATCCATGAAGCGTGTTTCAGCTGAGGCTTTTGCTGGCACTTTCTCTCCCCCTCCTACACATCTGACTGACTCATATCCTGACAGAGCCTTTCCAACCTCCATTCTTCTATCTCTGACACTCTTGATGTACTTACCCCTGTCATGAGGATCCGCTTGAAACCCAAAGCCAAGTGCAGCAAGACTCAGACCTTGTCACCCTTAACGCAAGTGTAGGGGGGCTGAGATGAAGCGGCGGGCAACTTGTGAACCCTCTAACCAACTGCCCTGCCGCCTGCTCCAAAGGCAGTACAGACTCTCTGTCCACACTAAGAAGAGAGCTCACATTCAAGCCTGACCCTCCCAGGTCCAACTCGGGTCCTTCCTCTCCACCATCTCTCTCTCTCTACCTGTGGTGTTCCCCAGGGGTCTAACCTCTCTCCCTGGCTGTTCAACCAATACCTGGCACTTATTGCCCACCACATTGCCGCTCTCTGCCCTAACTTCCAGTGCTATGCGGATGACACGCAGCTCCTTTTCAGGCTCCCTTCTGCCACCTCTTCTCCTTCTCTTATTTCTGACTGTCTGTCTGCTATTCAGGAGTGGTGTGCCGCCAATGATCTCTGCCTGAATGCCAGTAAGACTGAGGTTCTCATCATTGGCACACCTGCTCCCTCCTTTCTTGTCACTCTCTTTCCGGCCTCTCTTGGCCCTATTCCTGCTCCCACCCTTGAGGCTAAGAACCTCTGGGTCATCTTTGACTCTGCACTCTCCTTCTCTCCTCACATCACTGACGTCTCTAAGAAATCAAACTACCAGCTGCACCTCCTCAGAGGTATTCTTCCTTTCCTCACTTCCCCCAGAAGCTCATTGTCTCTAGAGCTCTGGTTCTCTCTAGGCAGGACTACTACTACAGCCTCTTTCTAAATCTACCTGCCTCTACTCTCCGTCCTCTACAACACATCCGGAACAGGACTGCGTGACTTGTTCTTGCCCTCAAGCCCAGGGAGTGTATCTCTCCAGCTCTTAAATCTCTCCATTGGCTCCCAATGGCAGAAAGGATCAAGTTTAAGACCCGCTGCATTGTCCACAAGGCTTTCTGGGGCCTGGGACCGCAATACCTCCAACTCTCTCTACAGAAATACCTTCCTACTTGAGCCCTTCGCTCCTCCAACTCCAACTCATTGAGGGTCAGTCGCTTCTCCAAGCAACGAGTTGGGGGCAGATCTCTTTCTTCGGCTGGTGCCTCCCTCTGGAGTAGCCTCCCTGCCTCCCTGCCTCTTTGAAACTTGAGCAGAACCATCTCCGGTTCCGGAAGCACCTCAAGACCTTCCTCTTTGCTTCTGCCTTCTCTCTTCCTCTCCCCTGCTGATCTCCTGTCTAACACTTGCACTGGTCACCTGGCTACCCTCTGAATTCAGGCCCAGGTCCCTGCCCATCCAACTGCATACCCGCACTGCCTCTTGGCACCCCCTGCACTTGTGGTCTGTATCTATAACCCTACAGTCCACTTTCCTGCACTTATTAGACAACTGTTGTCTGCTCTTCTAACACTCGCAATTGCCACCTGTTGGCTGCACTACTTGTTATGTTAATTCCTTGTCCTGCACTTGTCCATCCCTCCAATGGCACTCTCCTCTCCCCTACATTTGTGCAATCTCAATTTCACTATGCCTAGTAAGATTGTTGTTTTTTTGTTCACCCTCTGTTCCCATCCCTTGCCTTGTTGTGCCTCGAAACAATTGTGTATATGCGCGTTATAAATGCCATATCATATCATAAGGGGATGTCACTTCGCCCCAGGCTGGAGCCCTTTTCCATGAGGCTAGGGAGGTACGGCCACTACCCAATAGGCCCCCTAGTGGTGGTTTAATGCAGGAGGACCTCATGGGGAGGGACTCCCTCTCTCGGGATAAGGACGATCATCTGGGGTTCAGCCCAATGAATGCTGCGGCTCTCCGACATACCTTAGCCCTCCCTAATGTCCAGAGCCGCTATACTGAAAGCGAGCCTATTTATTATTTTAACATAGGGCCTAAGACCAAAAGTGCTAGGACGAGGAAGAACACAAGGAACATACAGATCATTGACTCTGATAGCACTGGTATGAGGTGGCCCCAAGGAGGCATGAGGATTAAGTCAACAACCAAGAAGGACTTGTGTAGTTCGCATGGGTGGAACTGGATACGAACAAAGGACTGTTGATCTCTCCTCCGCCTTTGATACCATCAATCACTCGGTCCTGCTGGAGCGCCTTGCTTGGGCAGGCCTCTCTGGTCCCATTTTAGCCTGGTTTGGTTCTTTTCTGTCCGGCCAGTCTCAGTCACTCTCACTTCCTCCTTTCCGCTCTGCCCCTTAACTTCTTAGTTATGGTATCCCTCAAGGGTCTGCCAACTTGTCCCTTTTGTTTAACATCTACGTTCAGACCCTGGCCTGACTCGTATCCTTTCATGGCTCCCTGTGCAATTCCTGTGCCGATGAAACCCAAATCATCATGCATTTGGACCTCTCCTTGTTGGAGACTGCATCCAGATTTAGGGCATGCCTGTCAGCCGTGGGAGAATGAATGAGTAGAAACTGACTCATGCTGAATGGTGACAAAACCAAGATGTTGGTGGTTGCCCTCCATCTGCTGCTGCCATGTGGACACCTTTGTTCTGGCCTCCTCTTGGACCTTTCCCTATCCTGGTTTTCGGTTGTAAAGGACCTCTGAGTAAAAATATCTGCCAGCTCATCTACGAAAAATCAGGTCAGCGCAGTGTGCCAGCTAGGTGACTTTCAGTTAAAAATTCTCAGGAAGGTCCTCCCTTTTTATCTACGCAACTCAGGGCCCCTGTGGTGGCCTCTTTGGTTTTATCTGCTTTGGATTGCTGCAACGCGCTGTACCTAGAGCAGCCTGCCTATCTTAGGTTCTTCAGAACTCTGCAGCCATGGCGGTCACTCTGGCTCCCCGCTATTCTCATGTTACCCCAACCCTTCGCTGTTTGCATTGCTCCCGGTGGCCAAGCAGATTTCCTTTAAATCACTCTGCTGGGTCATTGTGCCTATGATGGTAGGTATGCGGAATATCTACATCAAATATTCTGTCATTATGTCCCTACCGGTGCCCTGCGCTTGGCCATTCTTGTTTGGTTGTGATCCGCCCCGCTAATCTTGCGCGCATTGGCGGTCGAGCCTTTTGTATCGTGGCTCCTAAAATGTGTCATTCTCTTCCTTTGTCACGCTGCGTAACTGAGGATCCCTCTAGGCGTGCGTAGAAAACCTACCTTTTTTGACCTCTCGTGATTTCCCCATAGTCGTGGTCAACGCCAAGATGCCCTTGTGCGAATGTTGCGCTTTATAAGTACAATTATCATACCAGATGAGAGAAGCCCAGCAGCTGATCTCAAAGCAGCCAACATCCAAAGTCTCCAGAGCGGGAGATTCAAACACTGACCTACAGTTGTGGAAAAGTGGAAATTGGCAAGAGGATGGCAAGGAAACTCTCCAACCGCCAAGTGTAGGCGGACCAAATACAGGAAGATGCTGCGAAGAAGTGCTCCCTGATCCCAGGATGTCCCGGCAATGTACCAAAGCCCCGTAATAGGTAAGCGGAAGTACATTAGAGCAGGAGGGGACCTAGTGATTGACACAGAGGCTAAGGCAGCTTTTTCCCTGCCCAGTAGTAGCAAGGACGTTAATGGGCATGACAAGGAAGGGTCTGGGACCCCAGCAGTGAGAGGGCTAGCATCAGAGGAAATCTTCCTCGGCACAGTGGTAATAAGGAAACCACTAGCCACCGGAGAGGCTCTTGAACCCCAACAGTGGGAAAGACCCATATCAAACAATACCAGGAGAACAGAGTCATTCCCCTGGTATCCGACAAAGAACTGCCGTAAAGATGCCAGGGTAAAGGAGTCATTCTCCCTGGCCATGTTGTGAACTTAAACAAATAACACTGGGAAAAGGAAGTCATTCTCACGATGCAGGCCCAGAACTTGCATTCAAGACGCCAGGGGAAGGGAGTCATACCCCCTGGCCTTCTAGTGAACTGTACAAAGTAACACCAGGAGAAAAGAGATATTCTCTTGGCAATGGTCTGAGAGTTGTACTGGTAAGCACGAGGCGACAGGAGTCATTCCACCTGGTTCTTTTGTGAACTTCATAAATTTATACCAGAAGAAGGGAGTAATTCTCCTGGAAATTGCATAAAGACTGGGTGAAGCCCGTAAACCAGTGGAAGGGAGTCATTCACACTGGTATTTTCTGTTGATAGAACATTTGTTAGACATTGTTCAAGGAGCAAACGGAAGGGGGGCATTCTCTTGAAGAAGAAACTCTTTTTGTTTATTTTTTAGTTATAGTGTCAGGGCTAGAGTAGGATTTGACATAGTACGTGGAACTTTGATTTGACAGAAAACCTGACAATCCCTTTAGTCTTAGTTCACGGCAGGGAACCCCCTCTTAGAAATAGGGGACATTGAGTTTTTCTATTTGAGAAATAAATGTTTATAACCAAAACTATGCCACCTTTGCGTCAGCTTCCTTCTTTTACACCCTTGCAATATATGATTGGCATGGAAATCCATTAGAATGGGGTCGGGAAATCTTTTCGAAAGTGAGTGGGATTACATTAAAACCAGCCAAAAGGCAAATTCGTTTGCTACAAAGCTAACTCACAGACTTAGGTACATTGCCAGCAGCAGAATACAGAGGGATATGGGCAGCAAAACAGGCGTAATTACATCAAAACCTGTAGCAACAAGTGTTAATTTGCTCCAACGCTGACACCCTCTCTTGAACCGTTCCCAACAGCAAGGAGTAGCAAATCTTAGTCCATTCGGTAGAAAAATGTCCAAATACCATTATGATATGATATGGCATTCATAACGCGCCTATACACAAGTGTTTCAAGGCCTGACGAGGCAAGGGAGGGGGAGCAGGGGGAAGACAGACAATGATCCTACTAGGCCAGGTATCATTCAGATCGCACAAGTGCATCGGAAGGGGGACAGTGCAGGGGTGAAAGGGGGAGTGGACAGTGCAGTACATGGGATAATAGAATAAATAACAATAAGTATAGTAAGGCCAGCAGGTGGCATGTGCAAGGGTAAGTGCAGGCATCAGGTGTGATGTGCTTGTAGTGGGACTGTAGGGATACAGAAAACAATCCCCAAGTGCAGGGTTGCCAGGAATGCAGCGGTGTGCAACTGGCCGGGGAGGGAACCTCAGCAGAAGATCAGATGGTGGCCAGGTAACCAGTGCAGTTTCAGTTTCAGCCAGGAAGCCAGCAGGGGATAGGAGTAGAAAAAGCAGAAGCATAGAGAAAGGTTTTGAGGTGCTTTAGGAACCAGAGATGATTTGCCTCAAGTTCCAGGGAGTCAGGGAAGCTGTTCCAGAGGGAGACCCCAGCTAAAGAAAGAAATCTACCACCAACTTGTTGCTTGGAGAAGCGACTGACCCTGAGGGAGTTGGAGGCGGATGAGCGAAGAGATCGAGAAGGAAGATATTTAGGAAGAGAGAGTTGCAGGTATTGAGGTCCCAATCCCCAGAAGGCCTTGTGGACAATGCAGAGGGTTTTGAACTTAATCCTCCCAGCCACTGGGAGCCAGTGTAGAGATTTCAGTCCTGGAGAGATACGATCCCTAGGCTTGAGGCCAAGGACAAGTCTCGCAGTCCTGTTCTGGATGAGTTGCAGAGGGCAGAGAGTAGAAGCAGGCAGATTTAGAAAGAGGCTGTTGCAATAGTCGAGCCTAGAGAGAACCAGAGCTCTGGAGACAGTGAGCCTCTGGGGGAAGGAGAGGAAAGGAGGAATACCTCTGAGGAGGTGCAGCTGGTAGTGTGACTTCTTAGAGATGCCAGAGATGTGAGGAGAGAAGGAGAGTGTGGAGTCGAAGATGACCCTGTGGTTTTTAGCCTCACAGGTGGGAGCAGGAAGAGGGCCAAGAGAGGCCGGCCAGCAGAGTGACAGGAAAGGAGGGTGTAGGTTTGCCGATGAGGAGAATCTCAGTCTTACTGGCATTAAGGCAGAGATCATTGGCAGCACACCACTCCTGGATGGTGGACAGTCAGAGAGAGGGCGAAGAGGTGGCTGAGGGTAGCCTGAAAATGGGCTTAGTGTCATCCGCATAGCACTGGAAGTTAGGGCAGAGCGTGGCAATGCGGTGGGCAAGAAGTGCCAGTTATTGATTGAACAGCCAGGGGGAGAGGTTAGACCCCTGGGGAACACCACAGGTAGAGATAGAGGAGAGGAAGGACCCACGTTGAACCTGGGAGGGTCGATCAGAGAGGAAAGAAGTCAGCTACGCTAGGGCCTGACCAGTGATCCCCAGGTTATCATGGAGAGGATTGAGCAGGATGGCATGGTTGACCGTGTCAAAGGCAGAAGAGGGGAGAATATAGAGTGAGAGAGAGTTGCAAAGGTCACGAAAGAGTCCAGAGGAAGGACAGGAAGCATCCAGGTGGATGTTGAAGACTCCAAGAAGGAGGAGTTGAGTGGTCGAGACCAAGAGGGAAGAGGAGAGGTCCGCCCACTCAGAGAGGAAGGAGGAGATCTGACCAGGTGGCCGGTAGATAGTAGCCACAGCAAGGGAATGGCTAGGAGAGGGAGAGAGCCTGCAGACGAGGCATTCGAAAGAGGAGTAGGCCTGAGTAGGAATGACAGAGGCAGGAATCCACTCGGGGAAGATCAGGGCTACACCCCCTCCGGATCGGTTCGACCTGGGCACAGAGAGGATCTTGTAGCCATCAGGGAGGAGAGTGTCAAAGCTTGTGACAGAGCTGGCCATTATCCATGAAGGGGTTTCACAAGAGTGATGGAGGGGTGCAGGGGCATGTCGTTTTCTTAGTATGTGGTAGAGGGAGAAAGCACACAGGAATTTCAAACCCCTCCCTCTATCTTTCCCGCACCCTCACACATTTATCTACATCCCAGATGCAGCTTTTGCCTCCAACTCAGCAGCAGAGGCTTCAGTTTTAACTTCAATTTGCTATGTCCGGTCTTTATGGAGAACAATTGGAAATCCAATTTGCACTTCTGAGATGATGTCCATGTCAAAGGTTTTTTGTTTGTTGCTATATTAAGAGTTGCCTCTATTTTATACTGTGCCAGTCACCATCATAGTCGTGTATCAGCACCAAGGCTTGCCTGGAGAGTGGCATACTGTGAAGCCCCCAAGGTTTATCCAGACCTGGGTCTGTGGGAGAATAGCAAAGGCAACAGAGGAGGGGGAGGGCAAAGGGGAAGAAAGGCAAAACACGTATGTTATGTTAAAAGGCTTTTATACTGCACCAAAGCACCATTCATTAATCTCAGAGCTCCTGGAGTTTGGCAAATAGTGTGCCCGACCCAGGGATCAAGACTTTGGTATGCAAAGGAAAAGGTGTAGGGAGAAAATAAAGTTCGGGAAAGCGGGTGAAATGCCACAGACTTAACTTGGGGACGGGGTGATGTAAAAGGGGAAAAAGGAATGGTTTGCGATTGTATGGGTGCACGTGAATCCATTAAGGTGGACCTGATATTGTGAATAGAAGAAGGAAGGTATCCTCTAAACGTGTGCAGCTTCAGTAGCATTGTCCATGTGAAGCCTTTTTAGAGAAGCAATAGGCAGTTAATGTCAAGTAGTGTTTAGCTGCATGATGGGCTTGACATGTGCTCAAGCTGCCCAGTTAAATCCTGGTGGCTTTTTGACCTGGGATTACTTTTGACCTTTTTCAGAGGGCAAACTCCAGGAATAGTCATTTGGGACAGCCAAGCCGTAGGGTAGATATGGCCTGGTCTAGAATAGACTGTGTTGGTGAATGTATTTGGAGAACAAAACGGTAGGAAGGGCTGCTACTGAACTGTGGACACTTTCTAAGATGTGTTGTCTCGGGAGGATAACCCAAGGGCAACGTGCTCGCCTTGGAAGCAAGACCACACGGAGCAACACAGGTTCGATCCCGGGTCCGCGCGTAGAAACCTCTGGGTATTAAGCGTGTTACAAATAACATATTATGTGTTGAAAGCCTGGAACGCAGAAAAAGAGGGTAAGGGGGTAGTTTGCTATTCTGATAATACATTGTCTGAGATTACAATTGCAGCATCGCTTAGGGTTCTTGCGCAGCGGGCTGCATGTGTAATATGACTGTTACTGTGGGGCTATGTCACGTGTTTTGGTTGTGTAGAATATGCTCAGTAAGGCCACATCACAGCTCTGAGGAGCGGGGAGGGAATCTTTCAGAATGAAGCCTACAATGTAAGTAAAGCACACCCAAAGATCAGCACTGCTCCTTTTTTTAAAATCCCTGACAAATTAGCAAAATGTTGTATTTTTATTTTGCCAAAATGTTGTTTTTTCCTATATGTTATGAAGTTTTAGGTTTTAAACTGTGCCAAATCACCACCATGGGTAATCCCAAAGCACCTAGGGGTTTTCTGATGAAAAAAAGGTAGTCACTCTGTTTATTTCATTTCCACAGCACCTCTATTAAGAGGAGAAGGGGTGGGTGGAGAAAATGGAAG
Organism: Ambystoma mexicanum; assembly: GCF_040938575.1. Classification (NCBI taxonomy): domain Eukaryota; kingdom Metazoa; phylum Chordata; class Amphibia; order Caudata; family Ambystomatidae; genus Ambystoma; species Ambystoma mexicanum. The sequence continues at coordinate 465,258,636 of NC_090929.1, forward strand.
TAGATAGCTGCTTACATGTCACCTAATCATTTTTTAAGCGAATTCACATCACTCTAGGGAAAGTTGACGAAAGGTTGGTAGTTTGGTGCGGGAGTGGAGAGAGCAGTAAGTAGCAGAGAATGAGGTTGGATGAGAAGTTAGGAGAAAATTACGGCATATGTTGAATCACACTTTAAAATGCACCATATCCCGCAATTGCTCCCAACATATGTGCCGGGTCCCCATATACTATGGCAGTAAATTCTGTAATAGTTACGATTCGTGAATGAGGCCCGTTTCTTGAGTCCGTGGCTATTTTTTGTCCCACTCCAATGGGCCTGCTTTTCTGCCCGACACCCATTAGATGGAGTGTTGCTTCATTGCTGGCTTAATACTAATGGTGCATACAGCTTAGTACTGAAGGGACTCACAGCGACATAGATTAAAGATGTGCCCATGGGCAATATTGTGGGCCAACGCCTAGCTAAAATGTATGTGTGCAGGTTTAGCATCCATGTGATACAGGTGATAATGGAGCCACACTTCTCCTTTACTGCCAGATCCCATCGTTTTAAAAAAATAATTAGTTAAGAGAGTGAACTAGGTTGTTAGGATTGGGCACAGATTGCAAACATTCACGAATGCATAGATCCATATTTTAGCAACCAAAGGAATAAACAATCACCCCAACATTCGTCACAGCAGCGGGGGACGGTAAGACTACGGTGTATCCATGCAGAAGTGCAGGATGGGCACGTGATACAGCAGAAACTGATTAAGAACATATTTGACTTTGAGTTCTACTCCCATGTCAATTACAAGAGCTAAAGAGTTCTATATGCAACAAATGTGCTCAGTAATTCTTCTTTTAACAAAGCTAGTCTTGATAAACAATATTTTAATATGAATTAATGTCAATAAAGTACAGTCAATCATGAACCACTACCTTCCCTAGGAACGAGATTTTTTTTCAGAGGGTACCACTTCTAAGTAGCATCATCAATTAATGTCATCAAATACTCTGTAATAGGAAAACAAAATCTGAATTGAAGAATATCTCAATACAAAGGAAAATACCAGACTCATGGAAACTAGCCACAATAGTTCCCATCTATCAAAAAGGGGATAAGACCAACCCAAAAATTATAGAGCTATCGCGCTGCTTGACGTGATAGGAAAAATGTGGGGTCCCGTTTACTGGCAAAATTCGGGGACTGGACAAATGCAGTAGATGCAATGGATCCTTTCCAAATTGGATTTTTTAAATCAGTTGGAACATCGGTAAACCTTATGCTACTTAGCATACTCAAAAGCAAATCACACCAAGGAAAGGGGAAGATCTTCATTGCGTTTGTGGACTTTGTCCAGGCATTCGATCGAGTGGATCGCAAATTGTTATGGGCCAAGTTGGAGGAACGGCAATGCCCGAGCGAGGTAATGGAGCCTTTAATTGCACTTAACACAGATAAACAGATCAGAGTTCGTTTAAATCGTGCAGGCCTTCTTTCTCCTGCTATTCCAACAGCTCAAGGGGTAAAGCGCGGTGCCCCCTAGCCCCGGCCATCTATAACATTTATATATCAGATATTCAGCAATTTGAGCCCCGGCTTAGAACCTTTCCACCAACTATCGGGGAGGACAAGATCACATGATGGCTATACGCAGATGACCTCATTTTGATGGATCAAACCAAAATAGGTCTACAAAGGCAGTTGGATAGTTTACAGAGATATGTAACTCCAACTCACTCAAGATTAATCAATCCAACACGAAAATAATGTGCTTTCAGCAAGGAACCTCGAAAAAAGAACCTTTCACATGGATGTTGGAGATAAACACAATAAAAATTGTCAAGACATTCAAGTACCTGGGAATCACGTGAATAACTGTTTCGCTGAGTCTCCGCTGCAAGAAAACTTATTGGAGAAAGCAAAGATCTTGGCGACCAAAGCAAAACTCATGGATATCAAATTTGGTCCTTTTTTCCTTGATCGCGGCCTTAAAATTCTATAAGGGAAAGGTGGTGACCTCACTCACTTATGGTATGGAGACAACCCTGGCCATCCCAGAGAGGATATGGCCATGTCTGGAGGCCATTATTTGGAAAAAGATTCTCAATCTGTCGAAGTCATCTCCCAATTGCAATAATACGCAGAGAACTGGGTATAACATCTCTCTATGCATTTGTCGAATGGACAAGGTTGGCCCTCTTAAGAAAAATAACCCTCCCGACAAGTCAGTTGGTTTTGAAGATCATAAATCGAGAGATAATGAAGGGGTCCTCTCCACAGCTGACACAGTGGGCCAACAATAATAGGAAGAGATTGGATGACCTAGGCTGTACAGAAGAGGACCTAAGAACGAATCCCCTGAGAGTGAAAAGAAAACTCCTTGGACTGGATTGGATAAATACCCTGGATAAAGCAGGAGCCTGTAAACTCATTGGAGATATACCATCCATACATATGAAGCGGAATCGGGTATGTCCATACCTCTTAAAGTTTCCAAATAGATTATATAGAGAAACCTTTATGAGAATGCACTTCAATATGATTGAAACAAACGAGAATAAGGCAACCCGAGGCACCAGCCAATCCAAGGTTTGTAGGTTTCGTTTTGAACCAGCAAAAGTGGAAACAATCCGACATGTGATGATGAATTGTCCAGGACTGACCAACCAGCGTGAACTTCTTCTCAACCCGCTCTTTCAAAACTTCCCAACAATGGACGATGACTGCAGTTGGACGGCGCTGAGGAGTGGTCTCAAAACATCCTGAGTCATCGCTGTGGTTTTATTCGTCGAGATGGTTTTTCCATTAGTGACTGCGAATAAAGCATCCAAGAAACATTGATGTGCAGTGCAAGATGGAGATAGAGGCTGAGGAGGAGAATGTTACTGATTTTACAATTCTGAATATAGGAGGACAAAAAATGTTGATATGAAACATGGAGGAGAAATTTGTATTTTTGTAAAAATTGCGATGCCATTGAATCAAATAAATAAAAAATAATAATAATGAAAATAAACTATAGTGTGGCCTACACATGTTTTGTTCCTATTGTGGTAATTCTTTACAACCACAAAACCAAGCTTCTTCAGGGACACCGTATTCCAATCATAACAATTAACCTCAATTTAGTTATTCCAACTGAAACGGTTTATCCGGATCTTGATATAACAGTAACATTGTGAAAGGAGAGACAAAGACAAATATAAGGGAAAACGGAAACAGAAAAAAGAAAATGAACTAATTAATCCCCTTATGAATCAATTATTGTACTACTAATAAATACTCTTTTCAGACACCAAAACAATACTTCACCTCAACCTACTTACTTTGGTTTCTGTGCAACAACAAATCTCATAATTGTTGGGATGCGCATTGCTGTACTGATCGATGCATGCTAGTCTGGAATGTATGAGGTTAGAGTGAATGGTGGAATGTTGGTATGTGGATGCATGTGTAGAGAGGCAGATATGCACATCATCTTTAGAGCCTACTCCCTCACCTCTATCATATTGGAAGAACAGCAAGAGAACACTAAGCATAACACCTGGTATCATCCCAATACCACATCGAAGGTATGAGAGACATTATGCACCGAGACAACCTTATCGAATGTACCCTCAAACTGATGCAGTAGACATGAACCTGCAGACGCCACTGGACATAGAAGAACTATAAGTAATGTCTGACAGGTGTGAAGTGATGTCATGAAGAAGAGAAGATACGTAGATGCACTAAACCTGATTTATGTATATCTAGAAAATGAAGATGAGACGGAGAATGAAGATGAGACTAAGGTGGCGAAGTAAACATGTATGCGAATATGAAGAAAACTATAATGAGAAGATAAGTAACAAGAGATGCAGCAGATTTATATACGCAGAAACGCAAGGTAGATAAGACAATGTAGAAGCTTGCTAAAGTAGAAAATATAACACGAGTAAAGCAGCCATGTTGAGAAAATAGACATCGGCATCGTATAATAGTAATTGAGAAGGCCCGCGGACAAAGACCAAGGCTGCATAGCTGACAGGTGCTGGAATATAGATTTGTGCAAGAACAGCAGATATTTGTTTGGCTCAGAATCAAGGATGCTGCAGTCAAAGAGGATAAGCTACATACACAGGACATATTTCTCTTAGATTAAGTAAAAGAGTGAATAATTGTGAGTGCCAAGCATTGAACAATCAAAGATCCAGAAAGCACATGCAAGACGGAGCAATCAAGTCTCCAGAGGCCGAGGAGAGTAATAGCACCCAATCCCAATATAATTGAACAAAATAGCACAAAATAAAAGGACAGAATGGACAAAATCATGGTCTCCTCACACGTGGTACAAGACCAGAAGACAAGGCCTATTCACGAGGAGAAAGATGAAGATAGCAATGTACCTTCACTCCCTTTAAAGTTCAGAGAAAGAGAATAGTCAGCAAAGTCAACTATAGAGACGAAGCGTTGGCTTAGAGCCTAACTGATGATAGATGGTAGGCAGTTGTCTGACGTTGTTCCCTTGCAACTGGGTTCAACTGGGTTTTGTAACTTACGTGCTGCTAACAAGCCGAATGTCCAAGGTTGGAAGAGAGTGCCAATTAATCATGAGGGCCTATGTAATGGTGGACCATACATTAATGGAGAAACCTATCCACTGCTCGTATTATGCTATTATCAGTATGTTATGTAGTTAGAGGTTGGTCAAGGCATGTCTAACAAATGAGGGGCAGCCAATGATGATTCTAACACTTATATGAACTATAGACATATATGCTCCCTTAACCAATCCCTCCGCCAGATAGGTTTTATTGTTTGCCACGTAGAATGACATCATAACTGACGTACATCAAGGTATAAAAGCTTTCGCGAAATGCGTTGAGAGTATGTAAGCTACAATCTGTTTGTTCGCCAGGTTTCCCTACTTTATTGAACTGATAGCAAAGTTGTATTTTGCCATATTCTTTGAGTCTGTCTGGTTATTTGGGCCTGAGATCATTTACTTGGTAATCCCATTGGGCACTTGGGACACTCCAGGTGTTACTGCACATTTGAGTGAGAGAATGTTGTGTCGCTGGCGTTCCACTAGAGGCAGTTATAAGATGTAGCCTGGGTGGTGGGAGCCAGTGGGTTCTTGCCTTCCATTTTATGGACTTTACTATAGCTGAAAAAAGGCCAGAACTTTATGGCAACATACCTTGACGTGTCCAGGAGCTTTCTTCATAACAATATTCGTCTATATTTTTTAATGAATGTCTCTATGTAAACTGTGTTATACATTAAAAATACATTTTTTTGCAGTTCTTGAATAATAACCATTCTTTATATCAACATCACTTCTCTATATATCTTAACCCGTATTACCACCTAACTCAAGTGTATTAACTTCTTATTTTCTATGATGTAGTAGCTCTTCCAGAGAGCCCACCCAGGAGAGTGGACAATACCCTATGAAAAGCCAGATCACACAGCCCAGTTTGATGGCTGATGGAGAAGAAAAGGTACATAATTTGGGAGGGGGGAGGGGTGACCAGCAAAAGAAGGAAGAGGAAACTAAACTGGAGGAGGAGAACGAGAAGTAAAGATTGGTGGAGGAGGAAGGGTGCAGCACTAGAGGTGGGAAGAGACAGGAGGAGGATAGGAAACATCAGAAGGAGGAGGGTAGGGAGCTGTTGGAGGAGAGCGGAGGATAGATAGTTGGAGGAGGTTGTGAGACATAAGAAAAAGGAGGGTGGAAAGCTTCTGATGGAGATGGCAGGACATGTAGGGTGGGAAACATCAGGAGGAGGGTGGGGGGTTGTGGGAAGAGAGGGGAGGATTGTTAGATGAGGTTGGGAGACATCATAAAGAGAAGACTGGATACAGAGGGAGTGGAAACCGGGAAGGATGCTGCTCGGTCAAGGATGAGACCCCAATCAGAAGGAGTGGATCCCAACGTGGGTGCAGGAACGAGCATGCGTCATGGCAGCGAGTGTTATAGGCAAGGATCGTGCAAAAGAACTATACAGCGCAAAGTCATATCCGGTTGAGCGACTCCAAACCTGAGCTCCCCAACTGAAGGGCTCAGAGGTTTCCACTCACAGTCAGACGGTCTCTTGGGCGCGTTGTTGGAGAGTGCTGATGAATAAGCTGTCTTGAAAGAGGGCAATGACAGCTTGCGGGAACGGAGGGTCTGAGAGGACTAGCGCATACACCCTGTTTTATTGGGGAACTGAAACTTTCGTGTATTTTGAATAAACCCCCGTAAAACACATCCGTTGGCGTCTGTGCGAGTCCCATTTTATGAATAGGGACAATGCAATGGCACCTCACAAGCACTCAGCTGCGCAGAATGCTTCCATCAAGTGCTGAAAGTATTTTGTTCTAAACTTGAAAACTTAAAATAAGTTAAGATCCGTTCTGTTTATTTTAATATATATGATAGCAGCATGAAAGTGATTTTTGCTGTGCAGATTTAGGCTATGCGAGCGCCCAATTACAACGTTTTGAGAACAATCCCTTCCTCAAGTAGGACTAGAAGAAAAATAAAACACAAAAAAAGAGCTTTGCAAATGCAAACTACACCTCTTAGTTGCATTAGAATTTTTTTTTTTAAATCACCAATGGCAAATGTTGTTACCGATTAAGGACAAGTGAACAGCTCTGTGACTCTTAAACTAACTGCTCCTACTCAAAATGCAGAAGAATGGGATGTCGTGTGATGGTATCAAGTGGTTTCCAATATCAAAGCAATGGAAAGGGAAAAAATACTTTGCAACAAAAAACAAATCTAGTACCATCTATGAAATGCATTTAAAAAATAATTAAATAGCATTAACCTATTCGGTTTAAGCGAGACATATGTCCTTTACATGTAATGTCCCCTGATAATATCAGAGGTTGAGAAATAACAATATCAAAACGAACATTGGAAAAAAAATATTGGTCAAAGCTAGTAGGCTCTTACATGTAAACATGCAACCTTCACCTGACACCTTCCACCTCCACAACACACATGAACTCCCACCTCCATTGCACCTGCAATGTCCCATCTCCCATCTCCCAAAACTCACGACCTTAAACCACCCTCCATCCCCATCCCAAAGCATCAACAAATTATCCAGTTTCTTCTCCTGAGTGCACGTTCTACATCCCGAAGACATTGATGGAGTGGATACCCCAAGGCTCTGAAAGGGCCTTCGGTAGCCCCCTGCAACAGACCCCCTCCATTGGGGTGGCCGAGGTGAAACTACTTGAGTCCCGTCCAGGGAGGTGTGGCAAGGTCAGGGCCATGACCCGCTGCATGGTCTCCATCGCTTCTGAAATCGCCTAAGCCAATTTCCTCACCCTTTGCCCCAACACAGTGATTGCTACTGCGGCCTCCAACATGTGCATGCACCTGTTACGTTCTGGCCCGGTGCTGCAGCAGCCGGGTGACAGAACATTGGAGGCCTCGGGAGTAGGCCACAGTGGCGCAGCTCCAGCAGGAGCTAAATAACACACACCCACACGTTGCTGGTTTCACTGCCCTGGAACTGCGGGGGCGGGGCTTTTATTATACGCCCTGCGTCACCGCGTAGCGGGACGCAGGGCGGATACAACATTCCTCCTTTATTTTAACTTAACTCGAAATCAGACAAAACATGTCATACATATCTGTAAATACTTCAACTACAAAACAGGGTGCCTCCCCTTCTTATAGTCCTCGTGGGGCTAATTACGAGACATAGTCTTTGAGCCGAGCTGGCGGCTTGGTGGCGCTTCTCAAACCATATCCCCCACCCCTGGAACTGGGCCCCACTGTCTCATTGGGTGTCTCACCTTCCATGTCCGGCTCACCCATTTCAGATTCATTCCACATCTCCCACATTCTGTCATCCACTTCTTCTTCTCCATACGGGTGCTCGGGTTCTCCCTCGTCCGGCAGGTGGTCGTCATCTTCTCGAGGACATTCCCCGTCAGTCCATAGGTTTCTTGGCACAGCCTTGAACCACGACACATTTCGTGTCACCTGTCGGTGTCCTCTTTGCGCAGTTATCATGGTTCCTTGTCTCTCACTGACAGTCCATGGGACAGACTCATAGCGAAAGTCCAATTTGGATTTCATCGGGTTCTGCAGCATGACTACCTGGTTGCCCACCTGGTGGTTGGATGGTTTCGACCTCCTCTTTGCACTCATGTGGACATTGGCTCCCGTTCTCCTTCTTTCTGTTCACTCATTGTCAATCCTGTCCAGGCTTCTGCTGGGATGGTGCGGTATGGAGGACTTTATGACTGTACCAAACATCAGGTCTGCTGACGGGAGGCCAGTCGTGCTGTGAGGTGTGACCATATAGTTTAGCAGAAATAGATATAGGTCAACTTTCCAAGGACTCGCATTTGCTCTTGATAACTTCAGGACTTTGTTGAGTGTCCTCATGAAACGTTCCACATCCCCATTCGCCTGTGGCCACCTTGGCATAATGTGGTGGTAACATATGTTCAGTTCTTGCAGGTATTGTTTGAACTCCTCCCCTTGGAATGGGGGGCCATTGTCACTCTTGATTCTTGTGGGCAGTCCATGCGCCGCAAACATTTTCTCAATCGCAGGGATGACCACTTCCGCTGCCGTGGAGTCTACAATCTCGACTTCGAGATATCGGAGTGGTCATCAATGGCCACTAGGAGGTACAGGCCTTCTCGTAGTTTGCAGAAATCTACGCTTATTGCGTCCCATCTGCCAAGTCCTCGCGCTGCAGAGCGATTCGGTTCTGGGTCAGGTGGAACTTCGGTTATCTGGCATGGTAGACAGGTGTTAATTACCTGCTACCTTTTGTGAAATATTTGTACGGAACTTGGGGTTGGTCACCCTAAGTTCCCTGGGGGCAACCAGACGTGGTCTCCCTGCTCACTGTGCTCAGAGAGGCACAGCTTCACCTCACTGTTGAGGCCCAACAAGGATGAAACACGTGTATGGGGTTGCTGTCGGTACTCTCGTTCAGAGAGGAATTGCCATAGCATTTCGGTGCTGGACTGCCCATGTGGGCGGGACAAAGACTGATATGCAAATGGATATTTCCCATCTGTGAAAGGTACAGTGAGCAAAAAGTGTGTGCTGCAAACTCTCACCACAGAACAGGTTATCATGCCATGTTCTCTCTGGAGAGGAGCGCCTGCTACTTTTTGTGAAATATTTGTATGGAACTTGGGGTTGGTCACCCTAAATTACCTGGGGGCAACCAGACGTGGTCTCCCTGCTCACTGTGCTCAGAGAGGCACATCTTCACCTCACTGATGAGGCCCAACAAGTCTGAAACACGTGTATGGGGTTGTTGTTGGTACTCTTTTTCAGAAAGGAATTGCCATAGCATTTCGGTGCTGGACTGCCCATGTGGGCGGGACAAAGACTGATATGCAAATGGATATTTCCCATCTGTGAAAGGTACAGTGAGTAAAAAGCGTGTGCTGCAAACTCTCATCTCAGAACAGGATATCATGCCATGTTCTTCCTGGAGAGGAGCACCCGCTACCTTTTTTGAAATATGTGCCAATGTATGTGTATTTGGCACCGTGTCTGAATATGTGAGCACCTCTTGCAGTGTGCCTCTCACACTTGTGCATGCCCGTCGCTGTGTGCCTGCCCCCTTTGGTGGGGATCCATCCTGTTACTGTGTGTGCCCACCACTCACTGAATATCATAGTGACAGCATTATTAGGCTCAACCCCATGGAAATAACTTCCTAAATGTGCCCGTCACTTTGTGTTTTCATGCCTCACATGTCGTGTGTGCTTGCATATCACAGAGTGTGCGCCCCTGTGTGTTTGTGTCCTTGTCATGATATGAGAGCCCCTCCCGAGAGCAAGCCAGGCCCAAAAGCCACTTATATGGGTGTGTGCCCACTCAGGAGGGCCTCAAAAGAAATACACTGTTTGGATTGTTTTTGGATTACTTCTATCTTGTTTTCAAGTTTCGTATATTCTTGGCTTTATTTAGGACTTTTTCAAGCAGCCATTGTTTTAACTTAAATTGGAAGATTTATTGTGGAATGGTAAGGACGTGGTTCGCTGGTAAAAAACAATCCAGTGACACCAATTTACCAGCCAATGCATTTTTACTGGATTTATTTTACAAGCAAGGATTGTTTTATCTTACATTGGAAGATTTATTGTGGATTTTTAACAACTTGTTTCTCAGTAAAAAAAACAATCCAGTAACACTAATTATCAGCCACACATTTTTTACAGGATTTAGTAGTTGGGGAAACAATGTCAACCTACAGTTTCAACATTCTTGTTGGAGTTATCTAGGGTTTTAATAGTTGGGGGGGAAAAAGTTGCTGAGTTTTGGTCTGAATTATTTTAGATTTTCTTGGTTTATTAAAGGTTCAACTGCACTTATCCATCTCTTGAGCAAATAATGGTTGTATACTACATAACACCATCCTGTTTTGCCATCCCGTTTACTAATTTACATATGTAGCCAGTGTGCTGAACAAAAAAGCAACCTCAAAAATTCAGTTATTGTACACTAGCATTTCGCTAAACGCCTATTATGCTTGCATCACTGAAGGCTGATTTTGATGACACTACTTTGAACATAACAGCAGGAACTACTTCTCCACATCTCTGCAGTGTTCTGCAAGCCAATTTGACAAGGACAATCCCTCCTCGCATAGGGTACAGAGATGTAATTCTGGGAAATGCTGGCCACTTTTATGGGCTACTGGGGTATTCTCCTGCATTTGTGGTACACATTTTCCCTTCCACAAATTGTATGGTACTAAAATGCCCCTGTAGGAACAAGAAACCAAGTGTAGTCCTGTTTCAGTTATAAAATATGTTTTCAGCTACCTCAATTGAAACAGAGACTACATTATATATAATATGATTATTTTTCTTTTTGGGTTATGTCCACTTTTGTGTGATTATAAAAAATATTCACACATGCAATTTTAATTAATGAATAACTTTCACTTAGACAGCAATCCTTGTGCTAGGTGAAAGCCACGCCGTTCCTAGGTCTCAACTAGAGATGCCCAGCACAACCCTCCCTGTGGACAAATCTGTACATACACATGAATTACTCCACAACAATAACAATCCTATTGCGTTTGCTCTGTTAAGAATGGAGTAGAACATTGAGAAATAAGATCTTCGAGGTAATACATTTATCATTTTGAACAAGCTGGAGCCCAGTTAGTGAAACAAGTCGGCTAACCATTTCACATCGCACAAATCAATAAACCGCTTTACACCACCAAACGATCTTCGAAGCTATCTGTTCATGATTTTGAATCTGCTGCTGTCATTTTGGTTTTTAGATTGGTAAGGAGTTGATAGCCCTAAAAGAGTACCCAGTTAGTGAAACAAGTCGCTTTACACCAACAAATGAGAATTCTCTACTTGTTTTACATATGGACTGTGTAGGTTCAAACTGCATAGAATTTTATAGACTAAAGTTCAACTTATTCGGGACAGAGCCTGTGTTCCATATATTGAGCTGCAGCAAAGTCTAAGCTTTATCTTCAGGGTATTCTCAAACGAACCAATTTGCAGCAGTAGGAATACCACTCCATCCATTGTTTTGCAGGACATTGCATTTTTAACATGTGTGAATTTGCTTCTCTGAAAACTAAAGCTAATTTGTTTTTACGTATGGGTGTAGTCAGCCTGCAATATTTTCCAACACAATTTGTATGACTAAAAAATGAAATGCTTAAATATTATTTTAATGAAAAATTCAGACTGAATTCAAATCTTCATTTAAAACAGTTTCAGTAAATTTTTTGAATATTTGTCATTTTCCAATCGTACAACATTATGTTTGGTAGAAGTGAAAAATGTTTTACTTAACAATCTGGGTACTTGAATACATTTTAACAATGTGTTTTTTGAAGCAGTTTTTGTGAACCCCCACTGTCATTTGAAAATCTGTCAGTAGTACAATGTAGAATGGAAAATTGGTGCGACAAAACTTTGTGAATGCAGTGTGGGTTTCATCATCCAATTAAAACAATACACTGCTTTATTAATCTAAGGTATATCGATTTGGAGGTGTGATTATATGTTTCACTCTCTACTTGCACCAGGTTGCAGGCATTCATTATGGCACTTACTGGCACAGTATCAACTAAGTGAACCTTGTCTACATTCCACAACTGCCCAGTGCTTCCAATCGTTTTGGAATCATTGATCAAAGCAATTTATATATTGCTGAATACACTTGAAACTGTAAAAAGGAAATTTTCAATTCCAAACTCAAGCTGGTTTCCCTTTATATAGGATACAGCACTCTGCGATCTCTTCTTTAATCTGCAACACTCTGATCCGTAAACATAAAAACACCTTCTGTGCATGTTTACTCTTAGGAAGTGTTTTGCAGTAGCTTAAAGTGATCGTCATTTTAATTCTTTCCAAAAAACTTTCCCCAGTGTACATATGCAGAAATCGATTTCTTTACATTTGTCTGGTAATCTTGTAGAAATGATTGCACTATGATATAGGTCTATTATTTCTTCTGATAGCTTTGTATGGTGTTCTTCAAAAAGCAAGGTTGCCACCTTCCAAAGCCCAATTACTGCATGTCAACACCTTGTTTACCATGAATATTTTTATAACAAAAAGCCATTAAAATCTTCAAAAATAAAACAACTATTGATATAAAACGTGCCTGTAAAACAGAATCTGTCAGATGGATCAGATTGTGAGGGTTAGGAGTCATTCCTCTTTCGCATACAACTGTTTGTATAGTTGTACAAACTTGATCAAACACGTTTCAGCATCAGATAACTCCTGATCGCTAATATCCTCTTTTGACAGCACATAAATAACTTGTAAAAGTAAACAAATGTTTACAAAATTGGAACATGTAAGTACATTTTTTTAATATTGGTACATCCCAGTACAAAATAAAGTTTAAAAACTCTGATGCTTTCCAATGTACTAGGTCCTCTATTCTACGTGGTACCCTTGTCACAAATAGTGTTGGCTTACTTTTTTTTTTAAAGCATTTCCGACATATTCTTTTTTATCAAAAAGGGAAATACTTCATCCTTGTTCTCTTTTGAGCACCGATTTTATAATAAAAAGGTTCCTGACCCCCAATCACACTCCATGCATATAATCGATGACACAGCTGTTTCTTGCATCTGTATATTTTAAGTCCAAAAAACAAAATGGAACCTTGTTGCCCCGTATTACATAGTCTGCATCATCGGTTTGTTTTTTACCAATAGCTGCTCCAGAACACTATTGCTGAGGAGCTGCTGCTACGTTCCGCATTCTTGTGACTGATAACTCACGGAAAAACGATTACATCATTGCTTACACTGACTTGCTGAGTCTTTCCTTTTCTTGCATCACGGACCTTCGCAGACTGCTGAGTCTGCCCTTGCTGTTTTCTACCTGGACACTCCCCCTCCAGTTGCGCCCGCACTGAAAGCCACCCCGAGTAGCGCAGCGGAGTGTGGTTGAGTGTCAGGTGTCCGATGGAAGAGGCCATGCTCCAGAGGAGCTGTAAGCAGCTGACAACGGTTGGCCCTCGGATGCCTTCCTTCACCTGAAACCCTTCTTCACTTCTACTTTCCATCGACGCGGACCCTCTTACTAAAGAACAGTCGGTGAGTAACCTAAACCCCACAAACTCAAAAGTAACTATGCAGCCTTCACGGCCTTTTGTTTCTCTTATCAAAACACATTTGGTTGAACCATTATTTACCACTGAGATAAGCGACGGCCTAGAATCTGAGGAACCTCTTTCGCCGCCTATCGCTTTGTCTCCTTTAAAACCAGCTGGTAGGTTCCTGACAGGTGGCCCAATCGGATCTCCAGAGGAAGTACACGCCAGGCAGTCTGTGAAGGGGGGCTATCTACAACTTACTGCGACGACCCTCCTGTCCAACGCCTTGGAGAAGCCAGTGCAAGGGTTCACGCCCGTGGTTATCGAGCCTGCCAATATTTTGGACTCAACCGAGCAGGCGAACCAGGCTAGTGCTCCCCCACCCTCTTTTATTGTCATTGAGGCCCTAGTACATACCAACCATCCACCTACCTGTGATCCTCGGCAGGCTGGTTCACCTCTGCGATCAGGTACGGCACCAAAGGACTGTGAACATGACGTTTCGCCTGCTCCACTACTGTCCACCTCACCCTGTCTTGAGGACAGGCTGGCTGAGCCAGCCCGGGCTACAGCCCTGGCCTGGGGTTGGATGTTTCAGAACCCACGACCAGAGTGATTAACGCTGGGAGTACCCCAGTGGGGACAAACCAAGGGTTAAATCAAACCAAGAGGACATCAGGACGTGCTCTAAAGGGGCTGCTTCACATACAAGGGTTCTTTTGCCCAAACGCTCCCAGGCTTCTAAAACAAAACCTAAACCCATATCAAAACCACCTACGAACCTGGCACACCCCGTTCAAACTTTTCACAAATTAATAAAACGAGGTGTGTCCCCGGGCGTCTCCGTGCCCTCTATGTTTACAAAAAAAAGACAATTTTCTCCCCTCTCCCTCTAATCTGGGCAACCTATCAGACGCTGATATTCTGGAGGGAGTGGAATCCTGGATTTGGCCCTCCAGAGACGTAGAGGACCCAACAGTGGAAAACGGGGTGGCCTCAACGCTGATAATCCCTTTCAACTTCACTGCATCCGCTACCATACTTGAATTTCCGCTGTTGTTACCATCTTTGCCAAAGCCAAATGGGCGGAGCAATGCCTCACCGCCAAGTTCCACCAAGCCTTGCTCCCCGATCCGGAACCAGTCTTCAGATCCAGCTTCGGAACTCATGAGTCTGCCTAGGCTCTGCTCGTCCCCCCTTAGTGGTGCCAGCGAGGAGGGTTTAAACGAGGCAGAGCCCCGGAAGCTCCTGACATGCAGCCCTGAGGCTCAGGACATCAAAAGCCTCGACAAGTTCCAGATGAGTCAGGGCCTACCCCAGTCTCATTGTTGCAACTAGAAGGGGAAGCAGCACCATTGCATCACCAAGCCGAGTTCGACTGTAGACCCCATGTACGAAGGTGCACCCGTCCTGTGGACTCACCTAACGACTCCCTTGGTACTCCCCCTTGCCCTGACTTCAATCAACACACGGCTCCCAGGAACGGGGCTGATCCGGAACTCGCTCTCAAAAAACTCCTAGGGGGAACAAGAAAGAGAAACTGGACCTGTTCTCTATCATGTCCACAATCACTATCGCCCTCATGCCCTTCACCAAGTTGTACGAATAATTGAATGACACAGGAAAGGATCACAACACTGTACTGGTCAAGATCATTCCAAACTCATCTACTTGGAGGGATTAATCACTGCTATGGCTAAAATGTCTCCAGGGTTGACTCCCCAATGCAGGCCACCGAACTTGCCCCAAAATACAGAGCGGACCACCAGCTCAAAGTCTCTCCAAACAATTCCCGTCTCTCTTCCGGTGGACATGACTGGTGATTGTCCAGATAAACACGCCCTTCCAAAAGCTCCAACAGCAGAGGCCGGGAGAAGCGGCCTGTGTGTCTCCAACGACGAGAACCTTCAAACTATCATAGCAGCAGGAGAGCCGGCGGGGGCCTTACGAGAAGAGGCCTTCACGATTTTCACTCAACCAAGACAGCCTGCAGCTAGCAAAAGGTGTAAAATCTTCAGCAAATCATGCCCAGCAGTCCAAACCCTGGCTCAAAAGTCGAGCGTAACTAGCCGGATTGGTGCTCCTCACCTGGCACCTCGAAAATTGCCCTTAGGGCAGGGGCCACTAGCGTAGCCTGGAGCAAACTCCTTGCCCAAAGAAGCCGTGGACTCTCTTTCCTCGACTTCTCCTCTGCCCAAGCCCTTGAGCCCAACCTCAATGGCCTTGTTGGACGTATCCACTTACTCACTGGACCTCTCTATGAACAGCCAGACACTGTAGGAGGAGGAGAAGTCGGCAGGACCTCAAGGAGAACCAAGTGTTAACAAGGAAGGGACATTGGAGTTAGGCCAGCATTCACCTGTATTTTTGACAATGGATGAGAAGCGACATCGAACAAACTTGAACGTTCAGTCTAACATCCCAAGGGACCAGCAGCTCGGATCTGCCCCTTCCCTGAAGAACAAAACCCATCAATCTGTAAAGGAAGACCAGAGAAGGTGGGCGACACCTGGGCCTTACGTGCCAAATAGGAAAACTAATGGCCACCATCTCAAATTACCCCTCCAACCCTAAGAGGAAATGGAGGGGAAAGGTTGGACAACGGGAATCCCCCGGTCCAAGGCCACTCCAGAAAGATCAACCTCTGTTATGGGCAACAAAGAGAACATCGTCGCTCCAATCCCGTTAAACGTAAAAGGGGCCACCCCAGTTTACCCGCCAACCGCAGCAAATTACAAGGATCTGTTGGGTGTGGGCAGAGTCCTATCCGGTCCGGCGGTAAAAATAAGTGTCTCCTTCAAAACACAATCTTCAACTCGTCTAGTGGAGTGTGTCGATCTGGAACCCAACTCCAAAAAATCCAGTCTGGCTGGCGCCGATTGGTCGTGGCTTTCTAGCGCTCTTTCTGCCCAAAAATCTCTGTAGCAACCCAAGAGTAACATCAAGGGTCAATTGAGGGGCTTACTGACCACTTTCGCCTCCCTGCTAAATCCATCCAACATAAACTTGTGAGACTACGACCTGATCTGCTTGCAGGAGTCCCGGCTGCGGGAGACCCCAGGTGTGGACGGGTACAAAATCACCATAAACCCAGCAAAGAAAGAGAACATGCATCATCCCTCTGCGGGTCTTTTGACTGCAGACATGTCAGGTAGTCCCTTTAATCTTCAAATCTCCACAAACAAGAATTTGCTAATCCAAGCATCGACGATCGGCTGGGATACAAAGGGTGACACAGATTGGCGTAAAGACCTCGGTGCACTTAAGACTAATCAACGCGTACTGGAACCCTGCACTGATCGGAAACGAGGGTTCATAGAACAGATTGCTGAGCTTTTGGATGACTATTCTATCCACCCAGAGCCATGCGGGGACCTTAACATCTCGGACCTAGCTAAAACCTTGCAAGATAAGCACAGGAACCTTGAAGATCCTTGTCACGCCAGATAAAACAGATGGAACCATTTTATGGATGCTCGAGGCATGCACTTGTTGAATGGTAATTGCACAGGCGACATTCCGTCTCAACTGATGTGGGAAAACTGGGGCTGCGTATCAACCATAGACTATATCTACGTATCAAAAAGTTTCCTACCTTTGGTTGAGAAATTTCAAATTATTACAACTATGCATAGCGACCATAATCTTCTTCTGCTGGAATGGTCGCCAATGGGTTTTCAACCCCAAGTTCAATTTCCAACAGCCCTTGATACATGCAATGGGGGACTGCGCCTGAAACTGTCATCAACAAAGATCCTAGTCCTGTGAGCTGAACAGGGATGAGATCGAGCAACGGTCAACTACCCTCCCTTGCTAGAGAAATTCCATCTTCGCCCACAAAAGGGTAAACGGCCTCGTAATCACAAGCACGTTTTTGATCTCTAACTGGTGGTTCGAAGAAAACCAGCACGGAAACTGGCTTGCAAAGCAAGGAGGTCTGACCTACTAGAAGACCATTCGGCAGCTAAATTAGCCAAGTTTAGATACAGTTACTGGCTCCGTGAATATAAACATCTACGATACTAGCGGGATGCAGAGGCCATGCTCTCAGCCCTAGGGGGGGTAAAGACCCGTACAGATTCTGGCCATTAATCAAGGCGGACGAACCGGCATTAAAGGCAGACCAAATAAACCCCATCGGCGAAGACTCCTGGATCGCCCACTTCCAAAAACTGTATGCGTCCGCTGGTGGAAATAAAGACACCTTTGAGTTCAGTGAATGTCTTGATCCTTGGGCCTCTTGCACCAGCCCTAATGACATCTCAAAACTAATTATGACTCTGAAAGGCTCAAGAGCACAGGGGCCTGACGGCCTGTCGAATTGCATGCTTAAAAGGTTTCCTGATGATTGGGCTACGTTCATAGCGATCTTGTTTTCTTGACAAATTCCAAACTGGCTTCGTCAGAGGTCTGGGGACATCAACAAACATTCTTCTTCTCCAATTGTTGAAGGGGAACCTATGCCCTTCTGAACCAAAGATCTATATGGTGTTTGTTGATTTAGTACAAGCTTTCAACCAGATCAACCGATACAAGTTATGGTCAAAATTGGAAAAGAAAAACTGTCCGACTCCAATTCTGGCAATGCACTCTGGCACCATGTTACGAGCAAGGATGAAGAAAGCTGGCATGCTTTCGAACGAAATAAAAACTTTCAGAGGAGTCAAGCAGGGATGCCCCTTGGCCCCGGCGCTCTTTAACTTCTTTTTGGAGGACCTTCCAGAAGCCTTTGTGTCTACTAGGTCATTCCCCCCTAAGGTTGGTGGAGCTCAGTTGCCTCGTCTCCTTTATGCAGACGACATCATGTTAATCGATCAAACACCAGTCGGCCTGCAAAGGCAACTTGACAATTTACACTGTTACATCGGAAAAAACGACCCCCAGATCAACAAGGGGAAAACCAAACGTTTGACCTTTTGCTCTGGTAAGAGAGGCCTGAACCGACATTCATGGCACATTGACGGAGAAGAAAATCGACCAGGTGCTATCCTTCAAAAATCTAGGGGTAGGGCTGAGAAATTCATTTATAGAGGCACCAATGTCATCCTATATTCTAATTAAGATAAAAACACTCTCCAGTCAAGCATCTGCACTTAATAGGAAGTTTGGATGCTTCTCAATTGTACCAACACTGAAGCCACCATGGTACCAGTTCTAAGCTATGGGGCAGAAGCATTGTTTAATCTCCCAGACTCCCTCTGGAACCGCCTCGAGGGGGGATTTTAGAAAAAGGTTTTAGGCGTGCCCCTGTCTACTCCGATTGCGATCATCTGGAGTGAGCTGGGCCTGAACTCCATGAAACTAACAGTCACCTGGAACAGGCTAGCACTGTTTAGGAAGTGTTTTGAACCCGCCCCCGGCGATTCTGGGCATGGTGCACAAAGAAATGCTCACTGACTCAAACCCGACGCTGATGCAGTGGCGAGCCTCTACACTTTCTCTCCTAGAAGAAACTGGTTGTTCTCTAGACCAACTTTTGTCTGACCCTGAATGGGCCAAAAGAAAAATCAAAGAATATGACAGGATCCAAACTCAAGAGCAAGCAGGGAGCTATCAATTAGTTGCAGAATTGCCTTGAAGAGCTTGTACCCTCAATACCCCATGTGAGTAGTTGAAACAGTTCACTGACAAGCGGGCGAGGGACCACTTTCTAAGGACACATTTGAACTTTCACCCCACCAACGACATCCGAGCTATCCCGGGCTTGTCCGCGGATATCTCGTGTCAGCACTGTCACGACGTGGAGAAAGTAGAGTCACTGTTTCACCTGATAGCTCTTTGTCCAGCCTTGAAAGAGCAGAATTCCAAACACTTCTGTTCTTTATTCTCCGACTTTGCACTTGCAGAATTAGGAAATTGGTGGCCACCCTTGATGTCCGGTCAAAAAACCAGTTACGTAATCGCAGGAGTGAAGTTCCTGGCCAAGGTTCTTCCGGAAAGCAGAACTTTTAAAATGTCTTAAATTTCTCAGCTTCACGTCGAAAACTGTATAGTTTGTCATTAATGCTGTGAAAAATTGAATTCTGTTTTGCTAAAAAGAATTGTTGACTCAATTTTAATGCAAATACATTTTTTTTAAATAGCTGCTTCAGCATCTGTACTAATTTTCCTCGGTTCTCATTACTTGATTCCCTTAAGGATCTTTTTCATCATAAGGAAATATGTGGCATGAGCCTCCATTTTGAAACTTATAACGCTTTCCTTTTTGTACGCAATGGCAACAGTTGTAGTACCCCATTACATTATACACGGTTATAAACTAGAGCCCTTGCTGGCAAGTCACATGTGAATGTTAACAGAACACACCTTGAAATGAAAGGTCCATTGACATCATTAAATTTATAACCTTTTACAAGCAACGCATGTTCCCCATTAAAAGGTTTCAGAAATGACTACATTGGAGGTATGTGAATAGATATGGATATCACATAGAGCAAAACACTGGCCCTCATTCCAAGTTTGCCGGTCCGGAATCTGGTGTTACCGTGATAGCGGTGACACCAGTTCCGTGACCGCATGGATGCAGAAACAAGGAAGAATTACAGTTTGGCGGCCGCGCGCCTCAGCGCAGTGTGAAACTGGTGACACTGCCATCACGGTAACACCCACAGAGACGAATGCACCGGGAGAAATGCCAGCGGTTCATCCGTATCCGCCATGGCCATGCCGGTATCAGCAGAGATGGAAACACTGGTGCCGGAAATGCTGGCATCATGAAAACTGGAAAGAGTGCGGTGGCCATTACATAAATCACAATCCACTGCAATCCTCTGGAAACACAAGGCCCACACCTCCTGTGACTGCCTAAAATACTTCAGGAACATGACATCAAGGATCCCAGCCAGCCGACAGCGAAAGCCCGGGTTCAGTGAGCCTGAACTCACCGTGCTCGTTGAGCACATTGTGCAGAATGCTGCAGAACTATTCAGCGCAGACCAGAGGCGCTCCACGCAGCAGAGAAGGAAGGCTATATGGGCAGAGGCTGACCAGAAGGTCTCAGCTTTAGCGGTGACTATGCAGACAGTAAAGGACTGCCATAAGAGGTGGGACGACCTGCGGCTGCGGGTCAGGAACCTGCTGTCAGCCCACAGACAGCAAAGTTGTGCCATAGGAGGGGGACCACATTCCCCACTGAAGCTGCAACCGTGGACAGGGCTGTCAGAAGATGTGGTGAGGCCCGGGGCAAAACATTTGGTGAGGCCCCCTTACAATTCTTTGCACTCACCCATCGGTGGCACATCCGCAAACAAGAGACTCGAGAAATCTACCCTTGAGTTTGTGCGCAGGATCCCAAATATGGTTTATTACTACAACTCCAAATCAACTACAGCAAAGTTAGATTTCTCTACTGAAGAAAGGTTCATGCCAGACTAACTTTTTTATCATATGAATAAATATATATAAGATGGCATGAGCTCTCCACTGCGCCACCTCCAATTCTCTGAGGGTCAGTCACTTTTCGCAAAGAGTTAAGGGCAGATCTCTTTCTTCGGCTGGGGCCTCCCTCTGGAAACAGCCTCCCTGCCTCTCTGAAACTTGAGCAGAACCGTCTCCGGTTCCGGAAGCACCTCAAGACCTGTCTTTTTGCTTCTGGCTTCTCTCTTCCTCTCCCTTGCTGATCACCTGCCTGATCCATGCACTGGTCACCTGGTCAAGCTCTGAATTCGGGCCCAGGTCCCTGCCTGTCCTCTTGCAATCCCGCACTGCCTCTTGGCTCCCCTGCACTTGTGGTCTGTATCTGTAACCCTACAGTCCCCGCTCTTGCTCTTATCCTCCACCCGTGGGCTGCACTTATGAGTACCCACACTTGCCACCCGTTGGCTGCACTCTTGTTTCTCCTTTGTTACTGCACTTCTGCATCCTACCCCACCCTCGGCACTTCTCCCCTCCCCGCTTCCCTGCTCTTGCGCGATCTGAATGACACAAGGCCTAGTAAGATCTGTGAGTGTCCTACTCTTTTGTTTCTCCCTCCTTGCCTTGTCGCGCCTAGAAACACTTGTGTACAGGCACGTTATAAATGCCATATCATATCATTAAGGAGCACCTTGCCCCTGTGTGCGCAATAAAACACACATCATACACAGTGACACATGATTACAGTGGAGGCTGGTACATTTCTGAACTTAAGAGGCTTAAATGTTTGTGCCAATTAGGCAGGATCAACAGAGCACAGTGAGGGAGCCCAAACCAAACAAGGGTTGCTTGAGGGGGGTTCTCACTCCCAAGAAAATGTTTGAAACATTGGGTTAAAAGTATGCATTTTACAGCACTTTCTTTGCAAAATTGGGTAGAAATCCATACAGTTTGCAATTGGTTTTGTATGGAAGCACATGGAAATTCCCAATAGTTGCAAATCACAAATTGTGCATAGGAACAATTTCCAATACATTTCATGCCGCCTTTCCACGCGAGATATGCTATTATAAAAATATATTCATGCTGGTTGTTCTAATTATGTCAATGCAGGCTGCATCAATATATCCCATTATTACCATGTACGGACTCCCAGCCAGTAAAAATGCCATGCCACAGAAAGTATATCCAGGCTGCCTGTGTACCATAAGTGTTATTACTGGCTAGATTGGCCTACATTCAATGTGGGCCAATTTAGCCAAGTAGTATGTTTGCTTTAACCTTGATGCATAGTCCTGTGCATCAAGGGTAAAGCAAAAAGAGCACTGGCAATGCTAACAGTTTGGGCATTTGTGTACGCATGGGAAAGGCTCTTCTGTATTGGTATTAGCTGGCCAGTGCAAAATGGTTTGAGTACCTGAGCAGCTACTAGTAGTGCCTGGAAAATGCCTAATACTTATACACAAGCCAAAACTGTTGGCTTTGCCAACGCTTATTTTTGAAAGAACTTCAGTGAAAGACATGCAGGGTGTTTTTAAATTGAGTGGCTAAAGGCAGACCTGATTAAGACATTTTTATTCATCCAGTTACGTGTTTACAACTCCAATGAAGTCGTGAATTCTCAGAAGACTCCTTTGAGGAAACACTTGCAGGCACATTGAGGGCAACTTTTGATGGCAAGGCATGTTTAAAGCTAGCTCAAAGAGTTCCAGTGAGGAGGTGTTTTGGGTGGGGAGGGCAGGAACTGGGTGAGAATTTCCATAGGGATTAGCATGGCCATGAGAAGTCATTTCACTGTTAGCACCTGCATTCATATCCATACATCTTTAAGTAATTGAAATCGTGATGTGGGGTTAGCACTTGCTACTAGGGGAGTGATTAGAAGGGAAGTGGTGACATGAGATATCTCATTCTCACAACAGTCCTTAAGTGTGAAGTTTCAGAAATGAAGGCAAGAGGTAGCTGTTTGTAACATTGAAGCTTCACCAAAATAGTCTCATTCGAAATGTGGAAAGATGTTAGGTGCCCCCACACCAGGAAGTTTTCCCCTTCCTCACAGCCTCAGACGTTAGCGCCTCTCCCAACATTTGAAGTGTTAGTCCCCTTTCCCCCTGACATTTTAGCCTAGGTGCACCTCTGATGCCATGAACCCACCCCTTAATGAAGTGGCTACATTTAGGGGTCGTGCTGAACACACACTCACAAAAAACACTTTCACCCATGCATTCATCCACCAGTTACACAACTCCATACATGCATGTATACATAAAACCAAACACAGCATTGACACAAACACCAACATGCACGCATGAATTCATACACACACATATACATACTAATTTAATTTAAATATACATATACACTTTTAATTTAAAATAGAAAACACTTACCTTACCTCCATGCACCCTTAAAAAGCATCCCTGCAGCCGACACATAGACATGCTGCCTGACAAGAGAGAACTTCTCTCCCATCAGTCAGCATGATCACGCTGACAACATGAACACACTGGCTGACAGGAGAGGAGTCCTCTCCCATCAGTCAGCGTTGTCACGCTGAGCAACGTGAACACACTGACTGACAAGAGAGAACTCCTCTCCAATCAGTCAGCGTGATCACGCTGACAACATGAACACACTGACTGACAGGAGAGGAGTCCTCTCCTGTCAGTCAGCGTGGTCATGCTGAGCAACGTGAACACACTGATTGACAAGAGAGAACTCCTGTCCCATCAGTAACTGACTGACAAGAGAGAACTCCTCTCCCATCAGTCAGTGTGGTCACGCTGAGCAACTTGAACACACTGACTGACAAGAGAGAACTCCTCTCCCATCAGTCAGGGTGATCACGCTGACAACGTGATCACACTGACTGACAAGAGAGAACTCCTCTCCTGTCAGTCAGTGTGGTCATGCTGAGCAACGTGAACACACTGACTGACAAGAGAGAACTCCTCTCCCATCAGTCAGCGTGGTCAGGCTGAGCAACGTGAACACACAGACAAGAGAGAACTCTCCCATCAGTTAGCGTGATCATACTGACAACATGAAAACACTGATTGACAAGAGAGAACTCCTCTCCTGTCAGTCAGGGTGGTCATGGTGAGCAATGTGAACACACTGACTGACAAGAGAGAACTCCTCTCCCATCAGTCAGCGTGGTCACGCTGAGCAACGTGAACTCACTGACTGACAAGAGAGAACTCCTCTCCCATCAGTCAGCGTGATCACGCTGACAACATGAACACACATACTGACAAGAGCGAACTCCTCTCCCATCAGTCAGCGTGGTCATGCTGAGCAACGTGAACACATGACTGACAAGAGAGAACTCCTCTACTATCAGTCAGCGTGATCACACTGACAACATGAACACACTGACAGGAGAGGAACCTCTCCTGTCAGTCAGCATGGTCATGCTGAGCAACGTGAACACACTGACTGACAAGAGAGAACTCCTCTATCAGTCAGCGTGATCACACTGACAACATGAACACACTGACAGGAGAGGAACCTCTCCTGTCAGTCAGCGTGGTCATGCTGAGCAACGTGAACACACTGACTGACAAGAGAGAACTCCTCTCCCATCAGTCAGTGTGGTCACTGTGAGCACACTGACTGACAAGAGAGAACTCCTCTCCTGTCAGTCAGTATGGTCACGCTGAGCAACGTGAACACATTGGCCCTCATTACGACCCAGGCGGTAAGTTACCGCCTGGGTCGTACCCTTACCACCATGGCGTAAACTATGTTTACGCCATGGTGGTTGGCGGATTTACCGCCCATTCCAAGGTGAGTGGGGCGGTAAATCCCCATTTCCCATTTTACCCTTCCCCATTCCCATTTTCGCCTCATAGGGCATAATGGGAATGGGGAAAGGCGATAATTAAGGCACCGTAAATTACGGCGCCGTAATTATCGCCAAGGTCCCTTTGCGGCATGGATTTTAACGGCTGTAAAAAAGCAGCCGTTAAAAGCCATCCCGCAAAGGGAACCTTGTAATCAGGCGTTAAGGGTCGGCGCCGTTCACGGCGCCGTAAAACCCTTAACGCCTGAGTCAGAATGAGGGCCATTGACTGACAGGAGAAGAGACCTCTCTTGTCATTCAGCATGGCCACGTTTTCAGCTGAATGACGGGAGGCAGCAGAGCCCACTTCTGAGCCCTTGCTGTCTCCCATTATTTTGCTGTTTGTTGCAAAGCCAAACGACTTCACAAGAAACAGCAAAATCATTGCAGGGGCAGCACAGTCCCCCGTGTGAATAAAGGACACGGGATACTGTGCTGCCATCCACTTAGGAGAGGGGGCCGCGAGGCCCCCAGCAAGTGCGAGGCCTGGGGCAGTTTGCCCCCCCTGTGCCCACCTCGTGACGGCCCTGACCGTGGGAGGAGAGGTGAAGCAGCGTGCTGTGCAAAGACATGAACGCGAATGAAGATATACCCCCCAGCAAGTACACAGAGCCACATAGCAGGGTCCCCATCAACCCTACCACACCCAGCACCCCCATTACCCCCCTCCCCCAGCAAGGCACACAGAGCCACATAGCAGAGTCCCCATCAACCCTACCACGCCCAGCACCCCCATGAACCCCCCAGCAGGGCACACAGAGCCACATAGCAGAGTCCCCATCAACCCTACCACACCCAGCACCCCCATGACCCCTCCCAGCTGGGCACACAGAGCCACATAGCAGAGTCCCCATCAACCCTACCACACCCAGCACCCCCTTGGGACACCACCACCAGGACAGCCAGATGGCAGGCAACCGACTGCCACCCCTGAATCACACACCTGAGCGCAGCAACCACCAATGCATGTACCTGCAACTAGATGAAGCACAAGGAGTGTGTTGCACACACACCCTGTGACACCACTAACGGCATGCCTTACAATCCCCCACAGGATCATCATCCGACAGTGACAGGGGTCAACAGTCGACGCCAAGGGGGACTGCACGTGGCTGTTGTCAGAGACCACAACAGCAAGCCACTGCTACCACCTCCGACACCCGTGCTGTGACTATGGTGCCGGTACACCACTTTCTGGAGACCCACATCTCGGCAACGCCCGTAGACCAGCATGCACCGCCAGCAAATCCCCCTGCTGCCACTCCAACTGCACCTGCAAGTGCTGCAGCACCACCAAGCTAAGAAGTCTGATGATGTAGAAAGCGCCCATGACCAACAGGCCGCTGAGGTACCAGGGTCAGGGAATGAGGGGTGCACCTCCACACCTGAGCTGCTGGGCACATTCAACACGACCGGACTGCACAGTCCAATGCGCTCACCCACACCATCCCTTCAGGAACTTACCATCCGACTGCAGCGCATTGAAGAGCGTCAGGACACGCTGATGGGACTCGTGGACCAACAGCTTCAGGAGTCAAGGCTCCAACGTGAGGAGGCCAGTTTTCAGCAGGAGAGCAACGCGGCCTCCGTGGCCTCCGTGCAGCACCAATCACGCGCAATAGGGCGTTTTGCCACTAGCAACATGGTGTTGTCGAGAAGGGTCAGAGAGGGCAACAACATCCAATCCAACATTGCAGAGTCAATGTCGCTGGCCCTGCAGGCCATCATTCACCAGCAGCACTCCTACAAGCTCTGTGACCAGCAGCCCCAGGATGAGGTCATTGCGGCTGGCTGGAGCAACTGTAAAGGACAATCATGGGCCCAAGCGTGGGAAAAAATACGGTGTAACACGGAAGTCACACATGTCGTGATGTCCTGGTTGGGGGGTGGCCTGGTGTACGTTGGGGAGGTAGGAGTCGTCCATAGTGGGGTTTTTAGTAGGGGCCTGGAGGGGGGGTTTACGTTGAGGAGGTGGGTGTGGTCCACAGTGGTGTTTGTTAGTTGGGGCCTGGTGGGTGGGTTGGTACGTTGAGGAGGTGGGGGTGGCCCATAGTGGGATTTGTTAGTTGGGGCCATTACGTTGGGGAGTTGGGGGGGTCACGTGTGGACATTATACCTAATTACACCTGTTCCATATGTTAATTACCTAATACACTGGTGTGCAAATGCAAATTACGAGTGGACAATCTTCTTTCTTGTGTGTAGTAATCATTTAATGTAAGTGTCACAAATTGAAGTGCACTGTGTGCATGTGAAGTAGATCAGAACAAATTGTCTACGAGTGCTCCCCGTGCATGTAGGCCATCAATGGCACCCCGGCTTGGTTGTACACCCATCCCATCATCATCGTCATCATCATCATCTCCATCCTCATCTGCTAGCTCAATGTCCGGGGACAGTGCAATGTTCCTGCGTATGCACATATAGTGCAGCATGGCACATGCCAGCACAATTTTTCGGACCTTCACCGGGCTGTACTGCAATGCCCTGCCTGATCGGCTGAGGCAGTGTAACCTGGCCTTCAGCAGTCCAAAAGTCTGCTCTATCACATCACGTGTCCGAATGTGTGCCCGGTTGTAGGCCTCCTCATGCCTGTTCCGTGGCCGTCGGATTGGCGTCATGAGCCATGGCGTGAATGCATATCCAGCATCACCTGCATGGGAGTGACAGTAAGGAGACAAGTTAGTGTTTGTGGTATTACCGCTTGTATAAGATTGCATGTGTAGACTCTCTGTATGAGATCAGCACAGTGATCACTACAGCCCACAGGTCTCCTATCTGGTATTCCTGTGTTGGACATTTCTATTCTGCACACTTGGGTCACACATTCCTACAGAGACAGTTTTGTCTGATGGTTCCATTCATGAAGTGATGGTAGGCAACTACATGTGCACATGGGTGTAGCTACTATTTATTCATTGGGGGAGATACTCACAACCACATGTTGGCATTGCATGTTGTGCCACTTCATTGGTATGGTATTCTTAATGATCGCCAGGGAATGTGTTACCGTTACATGGCATACTGCCATTTGCCAGTTGCAGCAGTAAGCCTGGGTCACTGTGGTGCTGGTCTACCCTCCCCCCCCCCAACTACACAGGGGCCATGCATTGGCAGTTGTACTCACCCAACAGCCAGGTCCTTTGTCCTGCATAACGTGCCATGTACCGTGGCAACATGCAGTTCCGCAATACCACCGAGTCATGTGTGGACCCCGGGAAATGTGCACAGCAATGCGTGGTGATCTGTTGGGCATCACAGACCATCTGCACATTGAGTGTGAAATTGCTTCTGATTGCGGTACACCGCTTCATTTGCATGTCTGACAGTCAACTCCACATGCATTCACTCTTATGAGCCTATGCAATTGGGCATGCTGGAAAAGTGCATGGAAGGTCACTTTGGTAGCATAGACCTGGGCAGGGGTACGGGGTAGGGCAATGTGGTCGGACACATGGTGCAGCAGCGCATCCAGTACCTGGAACAGTATCCGGGAAAAACAGGGTTGTGACAGCCCGTGCAGCCCCCCAACAGTGTGCTGATAGGTTCCAGTGCCAAGAAAGTGCAGTACTGAGACTACCTTCAGCAGGGGTGGGATTGCAGTCCGGATGTTGATGAGGCTGCTGATGTCTTCTTCAATGAGGGTGACAATTGATAATATTGTGGCCCTGTCAAGCCTGTATAATGTATGTATTTGACTTGGGGTCAGGATCCAGGATGAGGCCCTGATGCAGGGTATTGCTGGCTGCCTGCGGGGTGGTACCTGCTGTACATTGATGTTTGGGATGGCCACTGGGTTGATCATTTGTCTCCTACGCCGCCTCCTCCTCTGCCTTAGTGCTGCTTCTATCTCCACTGCTGCTTGCAGGTTCCCTATCCCAATTGCTGGTAGGGCGACTGACAGCATGTGTGTGTTAGAAGCTGGCTTGGGTGTGACCCTTTTGTAGCCTCCCAGTGGCCTATCATGTGCAGCTGGCCTAATTGTGCACACATGTGGCTTGTTGCAGCTCACCTATTACTGTTTAACGCCTAGTCCGTGGTGCCAGTGTTACAGGCACAGTGTTTTTGATAACACATTGTATTGATTTTTAAGACAAATAAACAAGTACAAGCACACTACTAATGAAAAGGTCATCATCTGTTTACCCCCAGTACATGCAAATAGTTGAGAATGAGTCTACATATTACAAAAAATCATACCCCATTCCTCTGTTATGAGCACACAAGAAACACCAAGATGTGCCCCAACATGTCCCTTCAATCAATTATTCCGAGTTGTATTTCAGTGGACGTCTTCCCATCTTTGCCATACTTTTTGCTGGGCATCCTCTGGCCGTATACACCCTGCGCTCCATTGCAACACAAATGTCCACATCTGTCACCCATTGATCATAACTCGGTGTCACTTCCGACCCCCATTTTTGTGCAATGTGCCTTTTAATTAGTGCGGTGGTGTTGAACAGAAACAGCTTTTCATATCTTGACAGCTCAATTTCATCCTCCATTCCCAGCAGTAGTAGTTTTGGGTCTCTAGGAATAGATTTGCCCAGGACTGTTGATAATTCATTGCAACATGCCTCCCAGAATTGTTGAATGTGGGCGCAATCCCACAGGATATGGAAGAAGGTACCCTCTTCAGTTCTGCACCGCAGGTAGGCTGGATCATTTATCCTTCCCCACTTATAGAGGGCTACTCTAGGGTAATATACCCTATGCAGTATCTTTAGTTGAATCAGCCTAAGTCTTGACGATATAGCCACTTCCCTGGGAAACATCAGTGCAGAGACCCATTCCTCTGGTAGTATAGTACCCACATCAGTTTCCCATTTAGCTTGTAGCCCTGACAGTTCTGTTGTGCCGAAGGAGGTTATGGCACTGTACAAAACCGATGTTACTTAGTGGGTGATTCGTTCTGGGAATAGGTTTCGTTCTATTGGGGTGTATTCCGGCAGGGAGTTCATATCGGGGAGGTTGACCTGTAGCGCGTGATGCAGCTGGGTGTAGTGGTATTGTTCGGTTTGTAGGAGGTTGAAGCGGATTGCCAGTTCCGTAAATGGAATTATGTTGCCTTCTTTCACGACATCGCCCAACGTCAGCGTCCCATGCCGTGCCCATTTCGGTCATTTGGGAAGCGTGTACACTTCCGGGAGGTTCTTGTTGTTCCATAATGGCTGTGCTTGGGATCGCTTATTTTCCCATCCCACGAATTTATGTACGTCTGCCCAGATCTGGGTTGTGTGTAATTGCATGGTGGGAATGGTTGTTCGGGTTTTTCTCTTATTGAGGTATTTCATGATGGGTTTTTCGGGAGTGTCCGTCTCTGGTGGTCTGTTATGTGGCGCAGAGGTATCTGCATGCAGTTTATCATTCACGACTGCCATTTGGCTGGCCCAGTAGTACGTCTGCAGTCGGGGGAGCCCAATTCTACCCTCCCATATGGACCTCTGGAGAGTAGCGAGAGCCATGCGTGGGTGGCCGTCATTCCATAGCAGTTTCCGGAGTGTTTGATCTATTTTCTAAACTCGTTTGGAGGGACATGTAACAGGGCATTTTGTAATATTTATTTATTTATTTATTCAGATTTATAGAGCGCACGTCAGCCCGGGAGCATCATGGCGCTTGTTACAGACATATCTTCGTTGCATATACATGAGTGATACATAATTTACAGGAGCAAGTATGACATTTGTACATACTTACAGTGCAGTGTATTTACAAAGTTAGCGAGTGTCACATGTTATTGTGCAAGGAAAGAGGTCTTCAGTTTTCTATGAAAAATCGGGAGTGAGTTCTCCGCTCGAATGTCAGCAGGTAGAGCGCTCCAGGACTTGGCAGCAATATAGGGGAAGCTTAGGCCACCGGCTTTGGCTTTCTTGATGCGTGGGATATGTAGTAGGTTGGTGTATTGCGTCCTGGTGGGACGTCAAGGAGGAGGGTTTGGAGATGGTCTCTGAGAGGTAGGACGGGGCGGAAAGAGAGAGGCATTTGCGCTGACTTGTCTGGTCATTGATAGTGAGGAGTCTAGGTATGCCCCCAGTGTCTTGACAGCTGTGGATACGGGGAAAATGGAGTTGTCAATGGAGAAGTTGGCGTACAGTTTGTCCAGTTTGTCTAGGGTGCTCTGTTGTCCTAGTATCATGATTTCAGGCTTGTCTCCATTAAGGCAGAGGCCATTGACTGCCATCCAAGCCTGAATGATGGAGTAGATTGTGTGAAGTGCTTTGGCGTTTTCGTGGTATGAGCCTGAGAGAGGTAAAAGTACTTGTGTGTCGTCCGCGTAGTTCGTGTATGTGATGCCATGTGAGTCAAGCTTGTCAAAGAGAGGCTTAGTGAAGAGGTTGTAAAGTGTGGGTGCAGTGCAGGACCCTTGAGGGACCCCGCAATGGATTGTCGTGGGTTTGGCGTTAGCAGTGTCCGAGAAGACTTTCATGGCTCTTCCCTCGAGGAACGAGGTGATCCAGCGAGCTGATTCTTTAGAGAAATTGGCTGAGTGCGTGAGGTGAGGGTTTTGTGATCAACCAGATCGAATGCGGCTGAAAGATCTAGGAGGAGCAGTAGGGCTGGCTTTCCTTTATCCATGATTTGGTGATCTGATTCTTCAGATTCACCAGGGCTGTTTCGGTGCCGTGTCCTTTCCGGAAGCCTGATTGCCTGGTCCCAAGGATGGAATGGGTTTCTAGAAAGTGTTGGATTTGGCAATGTGCAGCTTTGTCCAATAATTTCAAGAGGAATGGCACCGTGGTTATCAGTCTGTAGTTGTTAGGTTGTAGGGGGTCCAGGGTGTTTTTTTATAGGATGGGGCGAACCCAGGCCTCTTTGAGGCTGGCTGGGATAATGCCTGATCTAAAGGACGCATTGATGAAGGCTGTGAAAAGCGGCGCAAAACGATCTGCACAGTCTTTGCTGAGCTTTGCCGGGCATATATCGCCTTTACAAGGGGAGGGTTTGAGATTTTTTAGTAAGTTGATAACTTCTGGTTCAGTGACGTCTCTGAAGGAGAAGTCAGGTATGGCGGGCTTAGACGAGGCGGTTGTGGAGTTGGTAGGCTTGGTTCCTGTATTTTGAGGTAATGCTTTGCAATGGTCTTTGATTTTCTTTTGGAGAAGGTCAATTTTGTGTAGCATGGCAGCTTGGATACTAGCACACCAGGCTTCATCTTTGATTATTTAATCAGGTGTATTGGGGGGGAGATGAGCTCATTAAAGATGGCAAAGATTTCTTTGGAGTAGATTTGGCATTGGAGATTCGTGTGTTGAAGGCGTTGGCTTTGGCAGCGGTGATGGCTGTTTTGTATTGGTGGGAGGTGAATTCGTTTTTGACACTGCTGCAGGGGTTAGTTTGCCAGATTTTTAGTGCTGCTCTTTTGCGGGAGCGTATTGAGTGCAGTTCTTCAGTGAACCAGGAGTTGGTGTGTAGTGATTTTTTGTCTTTTTTCCATTGGAGTGGTGCTTTTTCATTAATAGCTTTAGCGATGACATCTTTGTAGATGTCTGCTAGAGTATTGGGGTCGTTAGCAAATGGGGGTGCTAATTCGGGGGTGTTGAGGTAAGGGCGCAGGTGGTCCTCTTTGAGCTTTTTAGAGCTTCTGACTTGTGCAGCGACTGCAGGGGTCAGAGTTTTGTGGTTTTTGGTGACAGGTACCGAGAATTCGATTCAGTTGTGGTCTGTCCAGGGCAGTGAGGTGTTAGAGATGATAGTAGAGAGGCAATTATGGTCCGTGATCCAGTCTAGAATGCGGCCTTTAGAGTGAGTTGGGTTTACTAATTTCTGGGTGAAACCTAAGGCACTAGGTTCCTTGGTGAGGGTGACCGCAGGTTTATCTTTAGCATTGTTGAATCCCAGATTGAGGTCTCCTAGTAGAAGGGTTTTCGTGGAGCTTTTGATATTATTACTGAGAATGTGGATGATGTTTTCCTGAGAGTCTAGGGTGAGGCCTGGGGGACGGTATAGTAAGTGAATATTTATGGTGCTGTTGGGTGACAGTGTGTGGGTGCGATTTCTCGCCGTCACCAAAACCAGTACAAAAGGGACCCTATAAAAACTCAAACAGAAAAGAGTTGAGTAAACATTGCTTTATTAACACACAAGCATTCGCGAATGGGCCACAAGTTCAACCGTCTCGCAAAGCAAGTCGTCAAAGTGCCGCCCTTTGCCCTGCACATCGTGGTCCTTTTATACCCATCTGTTTTACATTGTCATACATTGCTGCACATAGATTATGTCCACCACAAGGCGGTTCCTCCCAGTCATGACTTTGCATCAACGGTCAACAGTTCAACATCTGCTATTGTGGTTTCCTGTTATCTGTTATTCGCTCTCTTTCGTGCCCCTCTGTGTCCTTATCTCTGTACACGAGGCTGTGCTTACTCATTCCTTCCCCACCCGTAATCTGCAGATAGTTTTAGCAGGCTCAGCATGCTTCGACATACAGTGACCAAACACAATTCTTCTGTTAAAAACAAGTTCTTGCCAGGTCAGCAGGTCTTAAATGCCGCTGTATAAAGAGAAGGCCTCTTCTTTTAACAAAGGGTACATTCTTTTAACACATATGGTGATTAGTACAAACTCCAAGTGTGAGCACAACATTACATATGTATGCGTACCTTCAATCCACCCTTTGCTCACACTTGAGCATCAATCTAAACAGTCCTAGCATAAGCAGATGGCAGGAAAGCAACATCATCACATACTGTATGTACCATAATCTTCTCCAGGCCTCCCATGTCAAAAAATTCCTGTTGTACATGGCTTTTATCCATAGGATTTAGGCGCGTTATGCTGGAAGAACACATGGAAACACAGCACGACACACATACCGGGAAACATTGGATGCAGAGACAAATTCCTACAACTATTGCCGCTAGAACCAGTATAGGCGTAAGAAGTTGCCATCCAATTTCTTTCAGGAGCTTCATCCACCAGCTATCTCCTGACCCTTCCTCCTGGTGGATGCTATCCGCCACTTTATGCAGTTTGTTTACTCCATCCAGGATTCCTGTACTCCCTTCTGGTATGTAAACACAGCATTGGGATCCCACCAAAAAAATAGACTCCGCCCCTTTCTGCAGTGAGTATGTCTAAGACATACCTATTTTGGAGAGCCACTAGCCGAATTGCTTTCATTTCATAAGTGATGTTTTCCATTAGGTCTGCAGATTCTTCGATTACGAACTCAAGGGCCCTGTTTAGCTTTTGGATTTCTTGACTGTTCATAAAGATGCCCGCTGGAGGAACCAGGACCCCCATCAGATCTATAAACGTTTCCCATCCTGTAGGTTGATACGTAGGAATTTTTGGGTTTACTGCTCGTTTATTTCTGCTGTGTATTTCTTTATGCAGAGTAGACGGGGCATATACCATCACAGCCGGCATTATTCTGGCTATGTAACATACCCCAACAAAATCTTTGGCTAACCACAAATAAGCCCTCTTGTTACAGACGTAGGCATGTCCTTCAATCTGTAACAATCCCTTCGTGTAGTTATTTAGATTCACCATTTGACTGCACCCCGAGATCATTCTTTGATTACCTCTTGCGCTCCTCTTAAAACATATATTCTTTGGCCTAAACTCTTGTGTGATGGTGATAGGGGGAGGAGGTTCTCTTACTATCTGTACCATAGCAGGTGCAAGCCCGATTCCCTCAGTTTTGATTTTATAGCATATCTTTTCCTTTAGAAGGGTTTTGTTCTCTCCTCTAACATAACAAGCGGTATTCGGTATCATGTATTGCTGTGCTGACACTATTCTCATGTAAATTAATGTACACCCGGCATCCTCAGTAACTGGCGATGCGTACACTGGGATGCCTTCACTGCTATGTCGGGGCATGTGGGTGCAGATCCAGCAATCAGTTTTATTCACTACCCCATATGTTGTGTTTATTATCTTCACGTATTCATTTTTAGCATAGTCTTCCGGGTCGTGTTGGTCATAGGCATCTCGATTCCTGCTCTTGACCCAATCTGTTCTCCCTGTTTCATTTGACTCGGGCAACAGGTTCTTTAATTCATATCTAGATGGATGTTCCAGATACCAGAATATTATGGCAAATGCTATTAGTACTACTATCGTGCATACAGAAAACAAAATTTTGCCTCTTGTGGTACAAACTGGTATTTTCCTCTTACCTTCTGTGTTTGAGGAGCATACACTTATCCGTTCAGGGACTAAACCAGCATACACGGGTGTAGACATAGTTCAGTATATGGCTCAGTATACAGCGTATATCAGTTGCAACCTAGCGATATAGCAATATCCCCTATTTAAAGCACCAGTGTCCTTATTACTCTAATAGTGGTAGGTCTCACTGAAAACCTTCATCCGATCTGTCCCACGTCTCGTAGTGCCTGTCCCAGGAGGGGAACGCCGAAGGCCCTTCAGGCTACAAGCCCGTCGTCTTCAGTAAGGCACAATTCTGCTAAAACCAACAAGAGAGTCCAAATGTTCATCTCCCTAATGATCAAAGTTCAAAACAGTGTCCTTACACGTTGCTTGGCACATACACGTCACGGGATCGGAGACGATGGGCACACCTACTAATGGCGTCTGGCAGTACTGTTGCAACCTGGGGTTGGTTGGTTCCCTTTTCTGGATTCACGTGGTACCAGTGCGATTTGCCATCAACTTTTACCGCAGTTTGTGTTGCGAGGAGCACCTGAAACGGGCCCCTCCATCTGGGTTGCAGTCCGCTGGTGCGATCGAAGGCTTTTATAACAACCCAGTCACCAGGCTGCACGTCGTGACCTTCTCCTATCAGAGGAGATGGAGCTACTGCGTTCACCTGTGCATTAATAGAAATCAGTCTATTAGTTAACCCAATACAGTACTGTTGTAATGCAGGCCATGCTTGCTCAGACAATCTCTTAGGTGATATGGGGGTCCCAATACTTGTTGGGCGCCCCATAACAATTTCGAAAGGAGATAAACCATGTGTACGCTTAGGCATAGTACGCATACTCAATAATGCAATAGGCAATGCATCCGGCCATTTCAGTCCCGTTTCAGCACAAGCCTTTGCCAGTTTGTTCTTCAGTACACCACCTCAAAAGGGCAGGTGGGTAACTTACTGTGGCCCGCCGGGGCCGGTACACCTTTCCCCACATTATATAAAACACATATTTCACATTGTTTTGCCCATTGGCGACAATACATTCCCATTCTTTTGTTGTACCACACAGTACTTAAAACTTCTTCCATAGTTCTTGCGTTAACGTGGGTTGGACCATGAGCCACGCTCACTATCACAGGTAAGTATGCGTCAGGTAGTACCCAGGTGTTCGTTTTGGTATGTGCCCATAGCCCATCTACCGTCTCCTCATATTGATCATCCTTGTGCCAAGATAGTCTTTCTTCAATGGTTGCATCTGCTTGGATTTCCTTTACGCGCTCCTTCGTCCCTTCCATAGTCACATCCCTCCCCACTATGAGCTGTCGGGCTTCCCACCGAGTGTCCCTTGTGGCAGCTAGTTTAGCCATCTGGTCAGCCAAAGAATTTCCCTGCGTGACATAATCCAGTGTTTTTTTATGCGCTGAGCACTTCACTACGGCCACCATTTTGGGCAGCGTAAGGGCTTGCAATAATTCAGCAATCAATCGGGCATGTTTAATAGTATCACCTTGGGAGGTTAAAAACCCACGCTCTCCCCAGAGTTTACCAAAACTGGAAACCACCCCATGAGCGTAGGCTGAATCAGTATAAATTGTCACTTTCATACCGCTGCTTAACACTAATGCTCTCGTTAGCGCAATTAATTCTGCTGCCTGGGCCGATTTTTCACACACTTTCCCACTCTCAATCAACCGTTCCCCTGTAGTTACTGCATACCCTGCTGTTGTCTCCCCATTTGGCAGTTTGAAACAGGAACCATCACAGAATAATATACCCTCATTATCAACCAGCGGGGTGTCTTGCAGGTCTGCTCTACCCTTAGTGTGTTCTTCCATTTGGATCACACAATCATGCCTAATGTCATCAGGTGAGGTGGGCAAAGGAAGCAGTGTCGCTGGATTCAAAGTGTTACACCGTTCAATTTTTACATTACTGGCAAACAGGATCATCTCATACTGTGTGAGTCTAGCTGTAGTCAAATGCTGTGTATGCACTCTATTCAGAAGAACATCTACCGTATGTGGAACCTTTACTGTTACTTCACTCCCTAGGATGATACCTGCACTTTGTTTTAGGGCTGTCGCTGCTGCAGCTACTGCTCTCATGCATGGGGGTAGGCCTCGAGCTACTGAGTCCAGAGTGCTAGAAAAATATGCACATGGTCTCTGTTTACCCCCTTGTTCCTGTGTCAAGACTGACACAGCGCAACCTTCCTGTTCATCAACAAAAAGGCAAAATCTCTTAGTATAATCAGGTGTGCCTGTTTCCAGCTCCCGTGTCTACCAGACATCTCAAGTTTCGGTGGGGGCCGATCCTAATAGAGGCATAAGGCCCCCTTTGGTCTATAGGAACCTGCACCACTCCCGCTATCTCATTCCGGCATCCTCAGGACATATCGCTTGTGTTATCCTGAAAATCATTGTTATAGTATACCCCTTCTCCACATTCTTCACCCTGGCATACACCTTGTACTTGTGTCGTTTGTTGTGGCTGATACAGTAGATTGGGGGGAGGCGGGGCCGGCCAGGGAACATCCCCTCTTGCTTGTCCGTCAAAGGCATTGGGTTGAGGGGGTTTAAACATTCTATTGTCTTGGTTGCCGTACCCACCAGTCCTATTTCCTGGGGCAAATGTTGTCTGTGAAGGGGGCCGTACGCCCCTTCCTCTCCCACCACTCTGGGGACACTGGGATTTCCAGTGTCCGGGTCTCTTGCAGAAGGCACATACATCTTGGGGTAGCCCATCCCTCCTCCCATATAGCGCACCTTCTTGCACTGTACCTCTTCCTGTCCCTTGGCCCCCTATCATGTTGCTACTATAGCCCTGTGACGGGCCGTTATAATTGTAGTTATACCTGCCTTGGGGCCCTTGATGCAACTGTTGCATCAACACTTTGGTTTTTAAATCCTTCTCTTGTCGTGCCTTTTGTTGTCCCTTCACTCTTTCCCCTCTTTCGTAATACCTAGCCATTTCGAGGAGATCCCGGGGGTTCCTAGTCATCCATGTACTTTCTGCCCTCCTAATGTTCTCCTGAATTGGCCCGTGGAGCCCCTCTACAAAGTTTGTGGCAAAGTACCGTTGGCCCGTTTCAGACCCTATCTCTAGCCCACTGTGCGCTTTGAATGCTGCTTCATAACGCAGAAAGTACTGTGCTACTTCCTCACTTGCACCCTGTATCACAGCGGACAGTTTCTCCACATTCACATCAAATGGGGGTAACACCTTTTCTAGAGCCCTCAGGACTGCCATGCCATGCCCCCTTAGGGGTTCAGGATATTCCTCATGCAGTTTTCTATTTTTGCTCGCATCCATTACATCTTTCCATTTTATTGTTTCATTGTCTTTGGCACGAAAGGGGGTCCATATTTCTTCTGGGACAATGGCTAACAATACGTTATCTACATCCTCTACGGTAAATAACCCTGGTCTGAATAACTTTCCTACTTCTTTGTAGAATCCTGCCGGGTCTATACGGGGGTCGGGGATGGACTTGGTGATATGCATTAATTCAATTCGGGATAAAGGGACATACACATAGGTGCGCATCATGTTACCAGTGGCTGCCTCTATGGTGGGTTGGCACTCTCTCATTGGCATTAATAGTAACTTTTCCGTATTTGTTTGTTCACTCACAGGGGCCTGCGCTGGTGGCGAAACAGAGGATTGATGACTAAGAGCTTTCTCTTTTATTTTTCTATAATCTTTTAATAGTTTCTCCACCTTAGCCATCCTCCATTCTTCCGCCCCTGAATCATCCACTCTTATATTAGATAGCAGTTTCTTATCCAATTCCGTCCTAATCCTATTCCACTGGGACACATATCTAGGCTCCTTTTCCTCTTCTATATCATCCATCCTAATAAGAAGATATTTAATTACGTTTACTTGTATAGGCCAGCCAAGGCCCTCCATCAGACTCACCAGGGTGGACATGGACTGCGAGTGTATGGATGCTATCATACGATTAGCTACGTTTTGGCCCGCCTGGTCTGCATCTTTGAGTTTAGCCTCTCTTTCCCTCACCTCTCTTTCCCATGCCCTCTTTTCCTTCTCCCATTCAACACCGCCCCTTATGACTTCTGCTATTATGTCGGACATACATCCCCATAACTGAACACTTGACGCAGTCACTGGTAGTAACACGACAGCGTCCTGATATGCTGAGGGCAGATCCGCAGTACTCTGTCCTCTCAATTTACAGTTACCCTCATGAAAGGTATATAGTTTAGTGGCCACTGTCCTAAATTCCAAAGGTGTCAAACGCCCCAATTGGTCCCGTAGGCTGTCATTGAGGGGTGTGCCATACAGCCCGGTCATAAGGATTTGCAAGTCTCCATCTCTATCCTTTTCTACAGTAGTCGTTCTCCTATGGTCTATCAACCTATCTGGGTCTCCATACTTCATTGGGAATTCCACCCTTTCACCCTCACTGTCTGCCAGTGGAGCTGTAGCTCCTGGAAACAATAATTCAGTCGTTGTTTGTTCTGCTTCTAGCCCTATCACATCTTCATATCGAGGCACCGGCACGGCAGGATACATACCCCCACTGTTCTTAATCATCATATGTCTATCCAACTGATCTAGCCTCTCACCCTTCTCTTTTATCTCTAGATCATGTAATTTTTGATTTACCGTTCTCTTCTGCTCCCTTGCTTTTTGTTTATTCTGAGCATTGCGCCTGCGCATTGCTTCTACCCTCCATAGTCGTATAGCCTCAAACTGTGCGGGTCTAACCCGTCTTTTTACTAATTCTATTTCTACTTTGGATATGCGGTCCACATCAAAGGACCCGGTGTCTGGCCATTTATGCTCAATCAAATCTTTTGTGTATTCGGACCATTCTTTTAAGAACAATGTTGAATTCAATCCATGTTTAATCAACATATCAAATGCAGGGGTTCCTTCAAGGGGGGCATAGTGTCTCTTGCCTATACCTCCCTTGTGGGAAGCCGTTTGACCCATCTTGGCGGTATACCGCAATTGCCTAAAACACTCACCTTTCCCAAATATGCACCTATTGGCTAACAATAATAATACATCCTCCTGGCGTATCTAACATATCATATCATCATTTCAACATTACTTCTTCATAGACGGACTTACCACCGTCCTCTTCACAAACCCTGAATCATTATTTCCTTATTCCATCATGCATTCGTCCATACCACTTATCTTAAGGGTCCCGCCAGAGTGTTCCGGACCCGAAGGGCGACAGCCTGCTGTTCCACCGCCAACGGAGCCGGAAAAACAAGGATGACGCGTTGGTTGCAATCAAAGGTGCGGATTCAGTTGTTGGGGCCCCGTGATCAATTCCTTCTCCGGTTCCGCCGCGGTGTTCCTCACCCAGTGACGGACTGTCGCTCCTTCGCGTCCCACTTCTGACACCAAAATTGTGGGTGCGATTTCTCGCCGTCACCAAAACCAGTACAAAAGGGACCCTATAAAAACTCAAACAGAAAAGAGTTGAGTAAACATTGCTTTATTAACACACAAGCATTCGCGAATGGGCCACAAGTTCAACCGTCTCGCAAAGCAAGTCGTCAAAGTGCCGCCCTTTGCCCTGCACATCGTGGTCCTTTTATACCCATCTGTTTTACATTGTCATACATTGCTGCACATAGATTATGTCCACCACAAGGCGGTTCCTCCCAGTCATGACTTTGCATCAACGGTCAACAGTTCAACATCTGCTATTGTGGTTTCCTGTTATCTGTTATTCGCTCTCTTTCGTGCCCCTCTGTGTCCTTATCTCTGTACACGAGGCTGTGCTTACTCATTCCTTCCCCACCCGTAATCTGCAGATAGTTTTAGCAGGCTCAGCATGCTTCGACATACAGTGACCAAACACAATTCTTCTGTTAAAAACAAGTTCTTGCCAGGTCAGCAGGTCTTAAATGCCGCTGTATAAAGAGAAGGCCTCTTCTTTTTACAAAGGGTACATTCTTTTAACACATATGGTGATTAGTACAAACTCCAAGTGTGAGCACAACATTACATATGTATGCGTACCTTCAAGTGTGAGTTTAGCCGATAAGAGGTCAGAGTTGCTGGTCGAGGAGTGACTGACGAGTTGGAGCTGGAAGTTTTCCCTGTAGATGAGGGCTACTCCGCCTCCTAATCGTTCAGGTCTGTCTTGCCTGAGTATTGTGAAGCCTGGTGGTAGTGCAAGTGCAACGGCGGGGCTTGATGCTTCATGTAGCCATGTTTCAGTGATGGCTAGTAGGTCAATGTTATTGTTGGTTATGAGGTCATGAATATCTGATGCATGAGCTGGGAGGGAGCGGACATTGAGGAGGGCACATTTGATGTGAGGTGTGTGTAGTTTGTTAGTGGAGGCGTGAGTGGTGGATGTGTCTGATAAGTTATGTGTGGTGACGTTGTGGGGTATGGTTTGGTTAGTGGGTGGTTGTTTGTAGGTTTGAGGATGTTTAGTGCGAGGGATGTGTTTGGAAGTGGTGCGTGAGCTCAGTCTATAGTTTCTGTGTTCTATGGGAGGGGGTTGTGTGCTGAGTTCTGCAGTCAGTGTGCGAGCTCTGAGTCTTTTTAGTCTATACATTATTGTGATGCAGGGTGCACCTGTAAAAGGTGAGTGTGTTTGTGAGGTGTCCGGGGCAGTGTGTAGATTGGGGAAGGGGCTTTGTAGAGTGGGTGTGAGGGGGCGGAGTGTGGTGTAAAGGTGGAGAGTAGCGAGTGTTGCAAGGAGAGTGAGCAGCATGGTGGTGGCAGCAGTGAGCTTGCAGGAAGCTATGGGCATGATTGTATGCTGGGAGGGCCAGGTGTAGTGGTGGGCACAGACAAATTGGGTTGGGTGGGCCTGGCCAGTAGTAGGCAGGAGCAGATAGGTTCAGAGTGAGCTAAAAAGCATCCTGTGTACAAAGGAAAGGGGCAGGGCCATCATTTTGAAGAGGGCCGTTCTGCCTAATGGTGTTAATGGAAAGGTTGACCAGTGTCGGACATCTTCCTCAAATTTTGCCATTTTGCCGGGTTTAAGTTCTTAGGAATGCAGTCGTTCAAGTTGTTCGTGATTTGTATACCCAGGTATTTGAATTGTTCCATCTCTACTTGGTAGGGGCAGTTGGATGGTATTGTTTCTTCTTCCTGTCCTAATGGGAACAGTATGGATTTGGCCCAGTTAACGCGTAGGCCGCTAAACGAGCTGTATCTCTCCAGCACAGTAGTTACTATGGGGCAGGATGTTACTGGGTCTTTTAAGTATATAAGCAGGTCGTCTGCGTATAGGGACACTTTGTCTTCCTAGTTTTCCGACCAGTGGAAGCCATTCCATGTCCCTGTGTCTCTTAACACTATTGCAAGGGGTTCTATTGCTATCGCGAAGATCATAGCTGATAGAGGGCATCCCTATCTTGTCCCTTTTCCTAATTCAAAGGGGTTAGATACATAACCGTTCACTTTTGTTACTGCTGCTGGTGATGTATATAGTAGTTTGACCGAGCTTATGAATTGCGGCCCGAATCCCATCCTCTGCATTATTTCCCAGATTGCTTCTCAGTTGACTGAATCAAACGCTTTTTCAAAATCCACCGCCAGTAAAGCTAATGGGCCCTGAATAGTGGTCGCTTTCTCAAATGCTGTGTGTAACGTGTGTATATTCATACGCGTGGATCTTTGCGGCATGAATCCACATTGATCCGGGTGGATCAAGTAGGGTATGATCTGCTGTAGTCGGTTAGCTAGTGTTTTTGCTAGGATTTTGGTTTCGGTATTAATGAGAAAGATAGGTCTGTAAGAACTACATCTGTCTGGAGGTTGGTTTGCTTTGGGCAATACTACTATAGTGGCTTTCCTAAGATCCTGCGGGAGACATCCCTCTCTGCGTGAGGCTTCGTACATCCTCAAAAGGTGGGGCGTTATCGCATTTGGGCCTATTTTGTTCCACACTTCTACTGGGAGGCCATTGGGTCCCGGGGTTTTCCCAGATTGGAGGTGCGTTATGGCTGTGGTTAGTTCATCTTCTGTGATATCTTTTTCTAACAGAGATATCTGGTCAGGTTTAAGGGTGGGGGGAGATTCCAGTTAGGATTGACGTGTCAATGGGGGAGGTTGGTGTTTTATAGAGTGCCGCATAATAGGTTTGCGAATCCTTCCGCTATGTCC
This sequence comes from Ambystoma mexicanum, assembly GCF_040938575.1. Classification (NCBI taxonomy): domain Eukaryota; kingdom Metazoa; phylum Chordata; class Amphibia; order Caudata; family Ambystomatidae; genus Ambystoma; species Ambystoma mexicanum. The sequence continues at coordinate 465,301,610 of NC_090929.1, forward strand.
CGATCTGCTGTTATTGGTGCGTCGTCTTGTATTCTGATTGCCCTTACATGTCTGAGACCCTCATCCCTCCTCTCCAACCATGCTAGCATTTTGCCCGCTTTGTCTCTGGTTTCATACACTCTGGCTCGCATTGCTGTGTGTGCCTGTTTGGCGCAACCTAGGGCAATATTCTGTAGCTGTTTTTGTGCCAGCTGTAATGCGCGGTGTGACTCTGGTTGGTTTAGGATAAGTGGGTTGCCTACGCTCTTTGTACTTGCGTTTCAGCTTCCCTGAGAGATTTTAACTGTTTTCTCCTGTGGGCTGTGATCCAGGAGATGAGTTCCCCTCTTAGTACCAGTTTATATGCCTCCGACAGCACTGTCAGGTTTTCCACTGAGGCTGTATTTAGTTCAAAATACGATTCCGTAGCTTTCTGGACATGCTCCACTAATTCAGGGAAACCCAAGTAATAATTGTTTAGCCGCCAAGTGGGTGGGGGGGCAGCCTATTGGTGGTAAATTCTAGCATGAGCGGGGAATGGTCTGAAATGCCTATGGGTAGTAGCTGTGCCTTGCTTGCTAGGTGTAATTCGATTGCTGGTAGAAAATAGTAGTCAAGCCTCGATAGGGAGGCATGCGCTCCAGAGTGGAACGAGTATTCCCTTGCATCAGGGTGTACCTGTCTCCACACATCTTTCAATCCCAGAGCATCGGTAAACGTAGCTAGTTTGGTACATGTGGAGGGGCTCCTTGTGCGTATATGTGTGCAATCGAGTTCCAGATTCATGACCTCATTGAAATCTCCCTCTATTATCATCAGGTTCGAGGGGTGTTATGTCATTAATTAAGGAGGTAAGCAGGGTTGGCGGAGCGTAGATAGCTAACAAGGATGTAGCGCGTTCCCAGAGAGTTCCGGTTATATATACGAATCTACCCCCTGTGTCTTGTGTGACGGATATCAGGTTAAATGGTATCCGTTCGTGTATTAGGATGAGTACTCCGCGGGACCCCATGGAGAAACCAGAATGTAATGCTATGCGGTAGTTGGTTCGTTTAAATAAGTTGCAGTGCCTGCTAAATGCGTTTCAGTCATGAACGCTGCATCTGGTGCGTGCCGATTTAGTTGTTGTAAAACTAGGCGCCTCTTAATGCTACTGCCTAGCCCATACACATTCCATGTCATAATCCTAATGGATTTGGTATTGGTTCTATTGGCGAATCCTGTCATTCCAGCTGGGGGATGGGTGTATCAGAGTGTGTGGTGTGTATCTTGCTATGGTGCATTGCATCCCTACAGTGGGAACCAGACCACGACCCAAAGTGTGCGTTAACTTCCAGGCCCAAGTATGAACAAGAGCCTTCTTAGAACAATGAACTAGACAAACAATTGCAAATTCCCCTACCACTTCCCCCCCAACTTGAAGTACCTGTCGCCCGAACATCAGTCGGAGCTTAACTAAAAACTACTCCAGACTGCAATTAACAACACTTACAACGTCCACAGCTGTTCCCAAGGAGCTGGGGGCCTGCGTTTGTTCAAGGCGGCCGCTTATGTATTTTCATCCATATCGCGTGTCTTACTGTGTTACTTTCGTGTGTCGGGAATCCCCTGCTGCTTTGGTGCCGGTTTTCAAGTGTGCGATGCAGCGCTGGTTCTTGTATCAACCCTCCCCCTCGTGCGGAGGTAAGATTTTGTCTTGGTCCGGTGGTTGTTCAGGGAGGGGCTCTCTGACTGGTAGGATTCCAAGGTGCCCATTTCTGTTTCTCCTAGTCGATCTCCAGTCGCCATCTATGTGCAGTTCCGCCCATCTCCAGGCTTCCTTCAGGTCGGTAAAATGGACTGACGTCCCTTTATGGAAGATTTTCAGTTGAGCTGGAAAGATAAGGCCGTATTTAACGTTCAAGGAGCGCAGTTGTTTCTTAAATTGGTCAAATGACTGCCTTGCCTTTTGCACTTCTCTTGTGTAATCTGGGAAAAAGGCATCCTTGAGCCATTGTAGGTTATTGTACCTTTTGTGCGTGCCATTTGCAGCAGTGCGTCCCGGTCTCTGTAGTTTAGAAATTTTGCCACCACTGTGCGTGGCGGGGCATCGGGCATTGGGCGTCCAGTGGGTACTCGGTGAGCCCTTTCTATCGAGAAGAATTTTGAGAAACCTTTTTGGTCGAACAAGTCCGTGAGCCATTGCTCCAGAAACAAATCCATGCTGGAGCCTTTGGCTTTCTCCGGCAATCCTAGGATCCTTACATTGTTCCGTCCGTCTTGATCTGCCCTCTCCTTTGTCCACCCTCCCCTACAGTACTTTTAGGGGGGTTGTAGCCCTATTCAGCTGCTGTTCTAGATTCCTCAGTCCATTCTCCGCCCGAGATATGCGCTGCTCTGCTTCCCCAGTGCGGGAGGTTCGTTTTTGGAGATCGTTGCGTAGTAGTGAGACATCCACGCTAATTCCATCTATTTTCTGCTCCATGGTGGCACGTGAGTCGGCGATTGCCGCCATGATGTCCATCAAGGATATTGCGTCCCCTTCATCCTCCATTGTTTCTAGGTGGGTCTGTTCTGCCAACGTGTTTGTCGTGGATGTGGTGAATTGATCAATCCTGCTTTGCATTCCCGGCTTTTTGTTTTTTTCTTTGCCCATATTGGAGGCTTGTGATTGTGCTCAGCGAGTTGTGCGTTACTCGTGTCTGGGCATGTTGGGGAATGCTTATTTGGTTGTCGTCTATCGCTGATGATTGGCAGTTTGTTGCAGCTTGTACGGGCGCCCTTCGGATGTTGCACACGGCTGCTGCTCCTGAATTGGCCCAGTTGTTCCCACTGGAGCAGTGGGGTCTTTACTATAACGTTTGCAGGGCGTTCGTTGCCTTTGGTTTGGTGCGCAAGCTCACTCCTATGGGGGAGTTTGTTACTCTGGTCTCCTGCTGTTGGGCATTGTCCGGGCACGCACCGGTCCGATGTGTCCTTGGGAGTGCACCCACTATGATGGCGTATATATTGTTGACTTTCAGGTGCGGAGTGTGTTTGCCGTCCCTTGTGTGGCTTTCCACTTTCTGGCTTTTGGGGTTATTAGAGTTTTATGGATTAGCTGCTTGTTTTGCTCAGGGTGGAGGCCCCGTTTTCTGTTTCCGGGTTCGGATGTTCCTGCTGGCCCCGGCCACACCCTGCTGCTCCCCAGTGTCAGCTCTCAATCCTCCTCCAGTGCAGCAATGGCTTGCGTATTGGGTGTCAAGGTGCCCTGAACCGGTCAACACTTCTTGCCAGTAGATACACCTTTAGTCCCCGTTTGTTTCGAGTATGCTCACCACGGGGTTTGGGTGGGGGGCACCCCCACTCCCCCACTGTAGTGTTATCACCGGCCTTGAGTTTTGTTTGGGAGGGTTTGGGGGGTTCCAGCAGAGCCCGGCTCTTTTGGCCACGTACCCCTTTCTACCGGGGTATTCCTCTTGGTACCCGCTTCAGGCGTGGTGGGCCCGCCCGCTCTCGATTGTTTTGCAGCGGGGGGGAGAAGGGCGCTCACCGCCGCGGCGGAGGGAGCCGTGCTGGTGCGCAGATGTTACGGTCTGCCTCTCCCTCACCCGCCGCCTATGTAGTACCGGCGAGCCCCAGGACGGCCCTGCCTCTCGTGGCGGCTCGCTCGCACCCTCCTCCTGCAGGGAGTCGCCGTGCACTGTCTCTTCTCGCTTCTCTCGTCCTGGCCGCCTCCCGATCAGGTACTTTTTTTGCACTGGCGGACTCACGTCTGGCCCGCGTAGTACGGCGCCATCTTGGAATCATTTCTCCGACTCGCCTCTGAAACTTTCTTGCTCGCCTGCCGCCTCAATCCTTCACCATCCACAGCGATTTCCTACTATTATCTGTAGCAGCAGTTCTTCTCCCGCTAGGTATATTTTTATATCGATCCGACACGGATGACAGGCTATTTTATCCAGGATATGTGCGGCGGTCACGCAAGCTCGGAGGCTCACGTCCGCATCGCTCTGTTGCTGGCCATGCCCCCGTTACAGGCACAGTGTTGACAGTATTACCGCCATATTTGTGGCGGTGTTTTCGTGTATGTGGTACTCGTAATGTACCCGGTATTGCACCTTGCCGGTAATTGGCGGAGCTCGGCCGAGTCGACCAACTATTTCTGGTCACAGTGCTACCGGGTGCGGGAGCACCGTGGGGGTCGCTTTGCGGAGATGATGTTTCCGCCATCGTGGGTCAGAATGTCCCTGTCTGGAAAATGGTGCCGGTACGGTTTTACTGTCACAGTTGATTCCGTACCGACAAACTTGTAATGAGGGCCATTATTTTTTTTTCCTGGCGGCTATTGGCAACTCATTTATTAACATATAAACATGCCGTGTGCTCACATTTGAAGATTGAAAATTGGTACCCAACAAGTATTTATTGAGAATGACAAATTATTTCTGTCACTTAGAATGCCTTTTTTTATAAATATCTTTGTAAAGCAGCATATCATAAATATTTCCTGAGTTTTCAGAGTAATGTTTAAATCGATGTGTACGGACATGTTCGGAAAAATCATTTCTTTTCCACAGACTTTGCAACTGATCAATAATTGGTAGCTGAAGAAAAAAGGACACAGCGCCAGATTCTGCCAGGTTTTTCCTGCAAATGTGACAAGGACACTGTTGAATACTCTTTAACTGTGGTATGACATGAAGAACAATAATAGTGAACCTTTGGTATCAAATTGTTAGCTAAATTTATGAAACATTTTCTTAGGTGGTACAAAGATTTTATCATGCAGTGACTCTGAGACAAAAGCATACTGATTACTGTAATAAGATATGAAATTGCCTCATCTGGCAATTGAAACTTAATCAGTCGACAACAATCATCAAAACAGCAGCTCCGGCTGATGCGGTTGAACCAGAGTGAATAGTTTCAGTTCCTAGATTAATTTCCTGAGGAACGCAGTCAATTTCAGTCGTTTCCCCTTCTTAGGATAGGCTATAATCTGAAATCTCCCCGTACTCACTTAACAAGTTATCATCTTCACAATCATCTACTTACTTAATTTGGATTCCCATCTGGACTTTTTCAAAGATTTAATCGTCAACATCAATGCCTGTACCGGGAATATCAACAAACTCCTCTGGCTCCCATATTTGGATGATATGCCACCAGCACCACTATTTCATTGTAAACTAACATATTCAGAAACAGAACAGGAACTAAAAGTCTTCATTGCCTCCTCACAACATTCACACAAGATGTGGTTTGTTTGAAATCTCTGAATGTTGTTCTTTGTATTTGAAAAACAATGCAACTGAATTTTAATGTTCTGAACGATGCATGCAGTAAGAAAAAGGAGTGTGTGACTATTCAAAACCGAAAGAAGCACCTCTCAATATTAATAAAATCTACAAAATATGGACATTTTGCCTTTATGGTGATTCATGTTCTTAGTCCTTGCTTTCCCTTCTTCCCAACTGGTTGGGTACGCATGCATCCGCAGGTGGGCCGGAAAAAGCGGACTCCAAAAGATAGCTGCCTCTTTAAGCATTTTGTGTGATGGGACTACATTGCATGCGTCTGCCCCTGCAAGCAGTCCCCACCCTTCATTCCTATGTCACCAACTGCACAGGTGGGGACTGGCATGCAAAAGGACGCATGTGCACAAGGCAGTCCACCACCGTTCCAGTGAGTGCTGCAGTGCCAAAAGAAATCGGTTATGCTTTATTTGGCTGGTCCCGCCGCACACAATATTTTTGAGACTCTACAGCCACAGACAACACCTTTGATGCCGTCAAGGCAGCACTGCAGGAATACTTTGCGCCAATGGCGAATCTGGACTATGCGTCAAATGTCAGTGGTGTGTGCCTGGACAGATGTGGAACATGAGATGCGACTACAACTCATACAGGGCTGTTCATCTGTCAAGATGAGGCATCAGATATTACGCGTACCGGGTAATACCCTGGCACACATTCTGGAGCTTGGTGGCTCTCACGAACTGGCGGATGTCAAAGCAAACAAAATGTCTGCTATACTGAAAATCAGTCAAACTAGAAGATGCGTGTGCTGTGGGAAGACAACAGTTTTGCAAAGCTGAGAAGCCACTGCCATGGAACAAGAAGGATGGGCGGGGATTCAATCCAACCCTGTGCTCTAAGTGTGGCTATGACCTTCCTCACAACAAAGACTGCCCGGCAAAAGGCCACGTGTGCGGCAGGTGCAGCGTGTCGAATCACTTTGCTTGTTTTTGCCGTGCGCCTTCACCATCCACGCACTCAAGAGGGCAGGCCTCTCCAAGTCAATCATTTCAAAGATCATCACGGAAAGTGGCGCAAGTGGAGCAGCCTTTATTGGAGATGGATAATCCAGAGAAGCAAGAGGAAGGTGAAGAAGGTGTATTCTTCATATCAAGCATGTCGGAACTGCAAATATCCAAGAGGCATCAGCCAAAGTGCATAGTCTGCTTCTGTGATTCCCAAATTTCAGTGCTGATTGACACCGGATAATCAGTGAGCGTTATGGCGGAAGAACATTACCGACAGCTGACAAATGCCCCACCCCTGAAAGACATGCAAGTGCGCATATTCATGTTTGGAGAAACATTCACTACCCCTGGAAGGCATGTTCGTAGCCCCTGTTCATCATGAGGACATGTCTATCAGAGCTAGGTTTTTTGTCACTAAAGTGAGCAGCATGGTGCTGTTAGGATGTGCCGCTGCCAATGTACTTGGGTGTATTCACAGGAATAGGGAAACTCACAGTTGGCCCAATACACCTTCATATTGACTCCACCATACAGGTCATCGCACTGAAAACTGACAGGTGCCATTCCACTTGAGGGAGAAAGAACTGATCAATCTAGTGAAGATCAATATTGAGGAAGTGGAAGGGCCGATCCCATGGGTTTCTCACATTGTCATCGCAAAGAAGCCCAAGCATCCAGATTCCATATGCATTTGCGTAGATATGCGTCTCCCAAACAGAGCCATACCACGAGAAAGGAACATCAACCCAAAGCAGATTTACAAGGCTTGCGATACTTCTCAAAGATGGATCTCAGGTCCGGCTACCACCAGCTGGTACTGGATCCGGAGTCCCGTTACATCATCACATTACGACACACAGGGGGCTGTATAGGTATAAACGCCTGAAATTAGGAATCTCGTCAGCCGCAGAGGTCTTTCAAAATACCATCCGAGGGGCCTCAGCCGGTTTGAAAGGTGCCATCAACATAAGTGACAAAATAATGGTGTATGCTGGGTCATAACAAGAACACTCAGAGAGGTTAGGGAATGTCCTAAAGCACACCCAACAGCTGGGACTCGCCCTGCACAAAGATAAATGTGCCTTCTTGCAAAAGAAGATTGATTTCTTATGGATTGTGTTTCAAGAAGGGGGGATCTCACCCAATCTGGCAAAAGTGAACGATATTCGAGAGGCGGATGCCCCCATGAATGTGTGCGAGGTGCAGAGCTGTCTTGGAATGGTAACGCACTGCAGCAGGTTCATACGGAATTTAGCCGCCCTGTCCGAGCACGTCCGAAACCTCACCAAAAAAAAGAATTTGCATGGAGATGGACCGCGCTGGAGCAAAGCGCTTTCGAAGAAATCAAGAGTGCCCTTACCGCGAATGACACGATGGCTTTCTTCGATTGCCGGGCGGTGTTGATGCAACCAGACGATGGTGGGTCCAATCGCCCCATAGCGTTGGCAAGTAGATTCCTGTCGGCGACTGAGCAACAATATTTGCAAATTGAACACAAGCCACTGGCGGTGCTCTGGGGCTGTAAACATTTGCACCTATATGTTTACAGGAAGTCTGTGATGATTGTGACTGATCATAAGTCCCTGGTCCCAATAATGGCAGTTTCTTCCTTCAAACCCCCGGCTCAGATAAGGAAGTGGATGCTCGTCCTGCAAGAGTATGACATACAGGTTATATTCCAATCAGGAAACACCAACGCGGCAGACCATCTGTCTCGACACCCTGTCGAGGGAGGGCAAGAAGGAGAGTGCCAGGAGGAAGGTTCTGGTAGCGGTTGCGACCACCAACTCCATGTGCATCGATGACATCAGGAATGCATTGGCCAATAATGAATGTTTCCGAATACTCCACTCAGCAGATGCCCGCTGAGAATTACAGAGAGTCCTGGAAAAACTAGACAAGCGCATACAAGAGGCAACAAAGGCCCAGGAACAGATGTGGTGAATAAGGACGGAACTCACATTCATGGAGGATGGCCTCATTCTCAGAGGGTCAAGAATGGTGATCGCAGCCAGTTTGGTGCCAAGGGTATTAAAGCTGGCTCATAATGGTCATCAAGGGGTCGCGAAGACCAAAGCGCAGCTCCAACTAAAAGTATGGTTTCCGGGCCTCAAAGAAAGCGTGGAGAGCTTTGTCCACATCTGTGTGTGGTGCCAAGCAGCTTTACGGCACCATAGAGAATCCTGCATCGAGTCAATGGACAGGAGTAGTGTGCCTTGGGAGGTTGCAGGGGTGGACTGGAAACCAAAAGAGGCCCTGGAAATAATTTTCAAAGTGACCCTTTATTACACATTTTCGGCAAGCCCAACCCTTTTCCTATAAGAACATTTTGAAATAAAATAGGTTTACCAAACAAAAGAGGCCAAGGATGCAGAGGCCTACCAGGAAATCTCCAGAGTTCCCTATAGGCCAGTTCACCCCTGGGAGGTTGTACACATGGACTTCATGGACCTCGCTGGAGAATGTTGTGCCCGCACTGGAGAAAATGTGTGCTCCTCATGGCCTCCCTGTAGAACTGTGTACAGACAATGGTCCGCCCTTCCAAAGCAGGGGCTTCTCAGAATACCTGCATACCCATGGAATAGTACATCGGAAGGTAACACCCTTAAGGGTCAGGGAAAATGGGGCGGCAGAAAGACTGACGTACACGCTGAATAAAGTGTTTTGAATCGCACATGGACAAGGAGAAGGCGAGCAACGTTTCTGTCTGAATACTGCACAAAACCCTACTGCTCAACTGGGGTGCCTCCAGCAGAAGCACTCTTCCAGCGTTGCCCGAGGGGGTTACTGCCAGACCCCTCACCTCGCAACCCCAGAGTCATCCATGATGAGGCAGTGTTTGAAGAAAGGAGGAGGGTGAATGAGAGAGAGAATAACAGGAGGAGGTTGCGTGACCAACATCTAGAAATAGGAGACAAAGTACTAGTGCAGGTCAGGCACCCGAAAGGGAAGTTATCTCTTCCCCACAAGCCCACTCCATTCAGAGTCATGGATACGAAAGGATCAATGGTCACAGTTTCTGATGGCCAAGTGACAGTGACCAGGAACTTCAGTTTCTTCAAGAAATTAACACAGTCACCAGAGTCCAGCTCTGAGAGAAGGAGGCAACCGGAATCTCCACCAGGCACGCAACGCCATTGAGCTAATCAGGCTTCAGCCCACCCCCGAAATGTGAGCTGAGGGGCAGAGCTGAAGCAGATTAGCTCAATGGCGTTGCACTCCATACTTTTCTGTTAGTCAGAGAGGGTAAATAAGCCTTTCCTGAAACAGGCGACTTTAAGGTTATACTGTGTTTGTGCAGAAAAATGGATTTGCATAAACGCAGCAAAACTTTCAAGCTGCTAGTTTTAAGAAAGGCTTCCCTCACCTCTCTGCCTATCAAAAATCAATGGACACATCAGCCCCCTCACCACAGATATGTGCGAACATTATATGTTCTTTCACATCTGAGGGGAAGAGGCTGATGGACGTCCTTGCTTCTTGTTAGGCAGAGTCGTGAGGAAAGCCTATTCTGAAACTATCAGTGCATATTAGCTCATTGTGTTTGTATATATGCATGTGTGCAAGGAGTGTGTATGTAATGTATGTGTGAATGAGAGTGTGTGAATGAGTGCATGACGTAAGAGGGACTGGGCGTGCATGCAAATGAGCAAGTGTATGGTAAATGGGGTGTTTAAATGAGTGAGTGAATGTGTAATTTTGTCTGCGCCTATGTGTGATGTTGGGCTGCTACCATTTGATATTTGGGCCCCATACCAGACAACCCTTGGGGTAGAACAGAGTGGGCGGAGCCTCCAAGTTTGCCACATCCATTTTCTAAAGTGGCCCCTTCCATCACCAGTTAGCACCCCCTGAAACGGAGGTTTTGTTGCACCCCTGGTCTACACCACGATGGCCCGGCCCAGATAGAGTTGGGTCCAGCCAAGAGGGACCGTTGTCCAGTAGTGATGGAGATGGCCCGACGGATCAAGGGGAAGGCATGGACCCAGGGGGTGAAGGTCCTAGGAGGAAGAGGCGCTATCGCATGCAAGAGCGCTGCAGGCAGCAAAGCTACTTGCAGGACTTTGAAGTAAGTCTCCCTTGAGAGCAATGACATGCCAGCTATAGAATATGTTGTTGCAAAGCCGCTGTTAAATTGTTGTGTTACCACCGATTGTGGCCTGATGACAGTAACTTTTTTGTTTGTTTCAAATATAAAAAAGGAGGAGTGTGGTGTGGGCCCCTTTAAGATGTTTGTGACGTGGGGAGTCACGAGGTAAAGTTAATAAATATGGGCTGTCCTGTGCTCACGTGAGGAATTGCAGTACTAGGATGGAAAACTGTCCCGGATTTTGCGGGATTGTCCCGCAATTAGGGACTCTGTCCCGCAGTTTGCCGAATGGCTGTGCGGGACGAAGGTTGTCCTGACTTGTGTCGGGACAACCTGCCTCCAGCACTGCCACTCTGCAAACTGAAGTGGCCATTTACACAGCACGGCGCTGCCGCCTGCTGCTTTCTTTCTCGGCGGCTCTGCAGCCCTGGCTCCTTTTGAGCCTACAGGTCGAGCTGTAACGCTCTGACACCTGGCTTAATTTTCTGAAAATGCTTTGTTCCTGGGGTCGTGATGGTCATGTTTGCAGTTAAAAAACGTGACCATCACCTCCCAAGGATAAACCATTTGCATTTCAATTAAGCCAGGAATTAAGAGCCATTAAAAAAAAATTCAACTTAAAAAGGGGCGCCAAACGTGAATGACGTGACGTCATCACTGCCTTGTGGGCAAGTGTCCCGCGACAGACACTCTCCAAATGGCTGGACAGAGTCCCCAATTGCGGGACAATCCCGCGACATCCGGGACAGTTGACCACCCTAGACGCAAGAGGCTGCACAAAACCGACCTTACTCAAACGTCAAAGATGCCTTTCCAAAGGGTTGTGTCACAGTAACAGACACTGTCCATGCAGCTTCACAGATCAGTGCGGCCGTGCGTGCACTCAGCGTTAGCAAAATGCATCAGGGAGATCTCACCTGTTTCCCACCACAGGCGGATATCAGATTAGCTGCAGGGTTGACGTGGCCGCGAGTTTGTTAGCTGGGTGCCTAGTAAACTCCACAATGGTGCCTGAGCGATCTGGCTAAAGATACGACAGCGAAAATGTGTGTTGAAGGAGTCCTGCTGAGTTAAAGAGCGCTCTGAAACGGCCATGCGTGAGAGGGCTAACGAGTTCTGGTTTTGCTTTGAATTATGGGTATTGCTGTTTTTTATTTCCCATTTGAGTTAGGAAAGCTACAAGTCCCAGAATCCAAAAAGGAAACCCAGGACTGGCCAGCCATTCTCAGGCGTGGCTAGAGGAGGTTTGACAGCGCCGAATTAAATGCAAAACCATGTAAACCTGGCCCCGCACCAAGTACCAGCTGTTTAACAAAGGACATAAGCTATAGCACCAAAACAACAGAAAATGGCTGTTCAAACACCGAATGTTTAGAGGCTGTTAAAGGTGTTCGCCTGGGACCAAGTAGGCCACGCTGAGAGTGTACTTTTCTTTTTGTTTTCTCAATTAAATCTTTAATACGTGTTTGCTGATATCCACCTGGAATACCAGGGAGTGAGGGGCATGTAAGTGGGAGCAACCCAAGTTGCTACGTTCTTACAATATACTGGAATGTGTACAATGCCACTGTTGCGTATACACGAAGGAGGCTCGAAGGAAGGTGACCCGAAGCACACGTGCACCCGAGCCTTACAATGCCAAAGAAGGAGGCGAGGGTAGTTGAAAATCTAATTTTCTGAACAGGGTCTCCCTCCTATTTCCTAAGGGGTCATCAGCGGTTTGACACTGACCAGAGGTTGGCACAGAACATCTCGGTTCACATGCAAACATGAAATTGGGAACTCCAGAAATTAATTTATTTAATGTGGCATAGTTTTAGTATAAAACTTTACACATATACAATAAATACATAGAAAACAAAGGAATTCATTTTCCTTTCAGATTACGCTCATAAATTTCTCTGTCCGAACAGTCAGCAATTGATCATTGTCCAGTTCACAATTAAAATCAAAAATCACAATCAAACTCAATATAATTACGGTGAGTAGAATACATACTACAGTACATTTCATGATTTCATTTTGAATATTGAATATAGTAAGACAGGAAAAGGAAAAGGAGAAAGAAAGAAAGGAAAAGAAAAAGACAAAAAAATGCAAACAAATGTCCATAAATGTATCACAATGATAAAACTGCAAAAACAGAATGACAAAGTGTGTCACATAGGTTATCAGATCCAATTAGATTCTCCCCCTAGTTTTGAGCAGAGGCACCAGTATGTACACGTGCCTTTTTCTCTTGTGCCAAGATTAAGAGCTTGTCCGGCACATTCCAGATTCTAAACAAGGCCATATGTAATCCCCTATTCAAGGTGTTGAGAGATTTCTTCCAGAATAGGTGGTCCTTTATGGTGTCAAGATGATGTAAAAATGTACCCAAGTGGGCCATGTGGACCGCACCCGGACTAGCGCATTCTGTCAGGACATGCTTAGCTGTCTCGGTATGTGCTTTATTTAAGCAAATACGGCAAGAGCGTTCCTGTTCCGGGAGGGAGAGTGACATACTCAAAACACTCAGAACAGGAAGGCGGTTGATCCGTAAAAGGAGGACAAATCTCAGCTGTATTGAATGGCATAGATCTAAATATGGCTGTGCCTTCTTAAAAGTGTATAGCATGTTGGGGACAAAAGCATATTTCAGTGAATTTAAGTGTGCAACATTTTCATTCCAATCCCACATTTCTAGACATTTTTCAAATCGAGGCCAGAGATTAGAGAAGTAATCCCCCCAGTTGGGCGGTCCATCCTATATTTTTAAATAACGTGCTCATGTTCTTACCAAGACTAGACTTCTTTACTAATCTTTGCTTGAGATTTCCAAGGCTTTCTAGGGGAGGACTGGATGGCCCATGCAGCATTTTGATGTACATAAAGGCTCTTTTGTTTAGGACCAGGGATTTCAGAGATTCAATACCCAGCTCGAGTCTTAATATAGGTATACAATCTGGCAATCCCAAAGTTTCCTCCAGAATCGGCCTTCTACGAGCTGAGCCATTTTAAATGCAGGTCAACAAGACTCTCTAAACCGCAAATGACAGCCGGGACCAGGCACTGTAGGTATAGTCAGGGGAGTTGCTAGGTCTGGAAAAGACCCGGGGCTACGCTGATGTTGGAACTGTTGGGACTGGGGGCTAGCTAGTCTTTTGGCTGTAGCTCCTGAGATTCTATCCGGGGCTACAACCAAAAGATCAGGGGCTATAGCCCCCTTAGCCCCCCCTAACAACGCCCCTGGGTATAGTTGTCTCATACCCGAAATTGAGTATCCACACCTTCTTTTGTCAAATTGTGATATTAATGATATCAGCTGTGTTGCCTTCCTAATATGTACTTCAATACCGGTTTTAAAAACCAGTCCAGCATCAAATTCAACCCCCAGATATTTGTACAAGAAAGTATATGCGATTTCAACATTCTGACCAAATAGCCTAGGTCTAGCTATATGTTTAGAAGAAAACAACATGGTCAGAGTCTTTTCCCTATTAATTGTAAGACCATTTTTGTCCGCTTATACCCAAAGAGCATTGGCTATACGTTGTATGCCACTGAAAGTGTGGTCATGTAGCACCAGGCCATCTGCATAAGCCAAGACTGTAAAATGGTTATTGTCGATTTTGGGGGGACAGCCTGTGGTCCGAGTCAAAACCCGGGGGAAGTCTGAGACATAGAGATTATATAAGAGGGGGGCTGTGACACATCCCTGTTTAACCTCACAACTTTGAGGAACTGGTGAAGTCATGGAACCCTATTATCAAGTCTCAAACAGACTGTGTTATTCCTGTGAAGAAGCTTTAAATAGTAAAGTAAACCTGGTGGACAGTCGTAAAAGATCTAATTTATGCCAAAGCAGATCCCTCCTAACTGTGTCAAAGGCAGCTTTGAAATCAATAAATACGGCATATAAGGGAGGATTAAGGCCTTGTGCTTGTTTAACCAGAGAGTCCATAAGGCGCAAATTATGAGCCGTGGAATAATCAGGGCGAAATCTGCACTGGTATCTATCCAAGATGCCTTTGTGTTCTGCCCACTTTCGCAATTCCTTTAAGAGGAATGAAGCAAAAAGTTTCTTGATGAAGTCTCTAACATTGATAGTAAACAGTAGTTACCAGGATCCCTGGAGTTCCCTTTTTTCAGTATAGGGACAAGAATTGATGTTTGCCATGTGGCCGGGATGGTACCCTCTGCAAGTATCTTGTCAAATAGGTTTTTGATTAAGGAAGACCAACATTGTGGGTTATGTCTCAAAGCCACATTGGCCAAGCCATCTGGTCCCGGGGCCCAGGAAGATTTTAAACTCTTGATTTTAATATAGATATCCTCCACTGTTACCTTAAATGGGGGGGTTGAAGGGGTTTGATGTCTATATAAGAAGGCTGAGATACCAAGGAGGGGGAGTTACGCTGCGTTAGGAAGGCCACCCACTCATGCTTATTTATAGGGTTGATCATCATCCGTTTCTTACACCCCTAGCTTCGCCCAAGATGGACCAAATACTGCGAGAGTTTCCGCTACAAAGGGGAACCACCATGTGTTGCCATAGCACATCTCTTTTAGTTCTACGCCACCCTTTGAGCCAGTTTCGATCAGAGTTTTTTAAATTGCTGTCTCCTGTACATAGGTCCTCTGAGAAGAGGCGGCTGACCTTGTTTGTTTGTCTTATTTGTATAGAGCTCCTCACCCAAGGCTATCTGGGCGCAAATGTACATGTTACAAGAATAAAGCGCAGGTAGTTTTCATTACAGTAAAACAGGTACATGCAGAGTATAGAGCAATATAGTACATTATAGGTCGAACGTAACGCTGAGCAGTTTACATTGACAGATGAAATACATTAGTACACTTACATTGATAGTTGGTAGAGTGAATGGTCCAGAAGATGGAGTAATTACAGTGCAGAGGTGAGAGGGATTCCCTCCAAATGTTAAGAGCCTTGTACTTCAGTTATTATAGTTCTTGAGAGACAAGCCATGTTTTTCGTTTTTTTACGGAAGTCCCAATAAGCTGGCTCAGTTCTGATGTCTGAAGGCAGGGCATTCCAGAGTTTAGAAGCCAAGACAGGAAAACTCTTAAACCCAGTTTTTTCAAGTTTATATCTGGGTATTGTGAGTTGGTTGACCTGTGCGATTCTGGTGGCTCTGAATGATTGGTTCATGGTGAATCTGCAGTTTCGATATTTAGGGGCTTCATTCACTATGCACTTATGGGTAAGTGATAGCGTTTTGTAGGCGATTCTATTCTTGACTGTGAGCCAATGCACCTTTTGTCAGGTAGCAGTGATGTGATTGGATTTCGGGATGTTAAGCGACGTTCTTAAGACATTATTCTGCAACACTTGTAATTTGTAATGGTTTTGGAGACTAGTACCGATGTATAAGGCATTACAGTAGTCCCATTTTGGTAGTATAAGTGCTCTGGCCAAGGTAATACAATTGTCGGAGGACAGGAAAGGCCTGCAAGTGGTTATGAGTTTAGCTGTATATGCCACCGAAGAGGCTGCGGCATTGACTTGTTTGGTTAGGGAGAGTATCGAGTCAAGGTAGATCCCTAGTGTTTTGACCTCGTTAGACACTTTAATGGTATTATTGTCGATGTCGAAGGATTTGAATTGTTCCAAGAGTTTGTTTAAACGATTATGTGAGCCAATTAATAGCAGTGCAGTTTTGTCGTCATTCAGGCAGAGGCCATGAATGGCCATCCATGCCTGAATGACTTGATAGATTTGATGCAAACGTTTGGAATCTGCATGGTAGGAGCCTGAGAGGGGGATGGGTAGTTGCGTGTCATCTGCATAATTAGTGTAGGTGACACCCAAACTGTTGAGATAGTCGAAAAGAGGCTTTGTAAAAACATTATACAAAGTGAGCGAGACCCTTAATCTGCGTAATTCCCCCCGGAGCTTACGTTTGGTGTCTCCGGTTGTTTTATCATAGATCAAGGGGGGATTATGCTCTCTGATAATAAGAGGCAGTTGCGTTGAGGCATGTTACCCCGAAAAAGCCAGGATCCATATCTCGATGTCTTCCATGTCCATATATTGGAACACCTGGAGGTCTTCCATGTCCATATCTTGGAACGCCTGCAGGTCTCAGTGATTCATGGAGAAAGTGGCCAGCTTAGCTCTATTGATGTTATTCTCTGACCATTTAATCTGGTTGGCTGAATGATAATTCAACAAATCCCCAGGAGGCTTTACTATGGCCAGTGAAAAGGGCGCCCCAAGTGTAAGAATGAGGACCTCATGCTCACTCCACGAGTTGACACTAACGCAGAGATCCAGCACCCTCCCAACCAATTCACAGTTCACAAAAACATGATCAAGGGTAGCGCTAGCATTACCTTTCCTCCAAGTGAACCCCCCAGGAGTATCACTTTTGGTACGATCATTGAGCATTTTAAGTTCCCAGCTGTGAAAAAACCTCAGCGAGCATGACCCCTCATTGTCAGTGCAGCTTTGCTTCAATATGCTTTTGGGAAGTAGTTTATCCTTTACTGGCATACCTGTTGCCTCGGCACAGTGGCAATTAAAATCATCTCCTATAATGACGCATTCCTCGCCCAGTCCACCTCCCAATTTACAAAATGTTCATGCAGATCGTCTTGCAGCTGCTCTCTATGTGCAGGCCCAGGTGGGTTATACACGTTAATCATCAGCAACTTATTATGCTTATCATCAGAGGGCAAGGTCACCTCTACTGCTAGTAGATGGTCGTGTTGTGTGGTAGAAATTTTACAGGAATTCAGGTTATGCATCACACCCGTGACGAGGCCCCCAAAAGCTCTACCCTTCGTACCATTCTTGGCAAATGATTGATGGATGGTATACCCATCCAACCATAATAGCTATGGTTAACCAGGTTTCCTGTAATAGAAAAAAAGTATGCTGCGTGGTATAGGAAAGTGACCCAGAAGATGAGAGCAAATGGGCAAAGCCACGGGTATTCCAGGACATAAGTGTCCAGACTCATTGTTTGTTCATGGCCAGCGGTAAGGAATCTGCCAGCCATTTCAGCATTGTTTGAATATCTGAGAGTTGAACCTTGTCCTTGTCTGGGAGATGAGCCACTGTGGCTGACACACTCTTATTTGTTCTGATATTAGTAGGTAGAGTTGGATCTATCCATCTGCATCAACGTCCAGCTCAACCACACCACCCCTGCCTCCAGCCAGACGTTGTGCATGAAAGTTACGGAGATGTTGCACCGTAGTCTTGTGCCTGCATTGAACTGCAGTAACATTGGGATTGTTTCCCTTTAGTGGTTGAAAAAAAATTCAAAATCGTCTCTTAGTAACACACAAAGCTGTGGAATTAAGTGCAAACGTGCTAGAAAGGCAGTCCTAGATAACCACTTGTCACAGGTTTTCTAGTTAATGTTCCTAATAATGCATATCCTGTTTTCAGGATTAGTATCAGTACAAACAACCTCCTTAGATTGCGCTTCATTTGTTGTGTTAACACTCGGATGAGGTCTCTTTTGTTGACACATTGGGAGTACAGTAGTTGTCTGGGGCCTTGGAGGAAGGCTGTGCAGCCATAGTGGCTACACTGATGTCATGAGCTTCCATAGTAGCATTGATCATATCCCCTGTCTTGTCAGCTAGGACGCAGCTAGTTAGGTTCCCAATGCCTTTTCTACTACGCGCCACCTTCTTGCAAGCTTTTTTAGATTTTTTGCTGGAATATTGGTGGCAGACAGAGAGGCAGTCACTTCACACGGAATATTGCGAACCACCGGTCTCCTTGCTAAGTGGCATTGCTTCCGCAAAATAAATATATCTGAGGTGTCCGCAATATCATCGTTAGCAGTAGTAGGCAGAGATAGAACGTCATGCTTCTGCACTGCGGCGATAGAAGCAGTTGCTGGCAATGCTGTTGTGGGAAGCTGATTGGCTGGATTAGATGGCTGCTGAAGATTTTCATGTATGCGGACACATAGCTTCAGAAGGAATTTCATTGCAAATTGAATGGAGGTCATGAATGACTGCAATTCTGCAAAAACAGCCTCGTTGTTAGAGTAGGTTTCCTGCAAGAGTGAGTTTTCGACTTGTACAGCCCCATCAGAGTCCATGACCAGGTTCGGAGAAGCCGAAAGACGGGCAGAGGTCATGTTGAGCTCAGGGCTGCCCGCCGTTCTAATGACCTGGACACTTACAACCAAGGGGTCCACCCTTGGTTGTGGTAAATTCTCTGTTACAGCAACCATATTTTGCTGAACAGACAGGCATAGATCCAATAATGAGTTATTGTCAATGTCTTCAAAGTTAAGCAAATCTTGAGGAACATGTGTGGAACATGCCATTATTTCCGGAACTACCAGGTAGCAGATTGCTCACTTTGTAAGAATGCAGGTATAGCACCTCTCTGTCGTATTCTTGCCGCGTTGCTGCCTTTCTTCCCCTTATCAGGCTTGTTGTTTGACTGCTGTGTAGGGACCTTATGCCTACCGCCCCGCCCCCTTTCTTAGATTGTAGCAGGGGTTTTGCGGTTTAATTTGATATGGCATGTTAAATCAGAATCGAATGGTGTCTCACTCGTGGGAAACTGCACGGGCCCTGTATGCAGAAGTACAGTCGCATTAAGGCGTACAGGCTATGGTGTAGAAGCAAAGTCAACCACCACACTCCCGAAGCACCAATAAAGCTGCAAACATAAGGACGGGCTATGGCAAAAACCAACCACACTCCTGTTACTGCCCATGGGTACTTTTTAGTAGCTAGGTCACGAGTGATAATTAGCCATCAGATGAAGACAAAATTAAAAATCACAGAGGGCAATTATTTCTGGTTATACAATAGTCTGTAGTTAAAGCAGCTCATGATCGCTGTACCTGCAAAACTGGATAGTACACTAGACGATATCAGGTAATAATATCCCTATATATATGGTCGCTGTATATAATGTCGCCGGGAAAAGGTTTTGGCGACATTATATAGGTGACCATATATATAGGGACACGGGCAGGCAGGGGTTGAGGGGGTGTCCCCCGCTCCACATGAAAAATAGAAAAGGGTTTGAGGGTTACAGGGGTGTCCCCCGCATGTTCCATGTAATAATATCCCCACAAAAAATTGCCATTTTTCCGCAATTTCTTTGCATGCCGATATTTTTGAGGGGACAATAGTACATGGAACCCACTGGACAGGGTAACGTTGAAGAGAGGAACCAAAGGCGAGCCGGCCAAGATTCGTGGTTCCTGTCTTGAAGTCCTCACCCGACACCGCGGGAACAGCGAGAACACAAACAAAACGCGCGCTCTGAATGTAAATGTCCTTTTATGCACAGCCTCCAGCAAGCAATTGAAACTGTAGACAGACTTCCACAGAGCTTCAATGAAAGTAAGATCCTCTCAGTAACAGTAATTCCAAGAAAACACACAGCACACACTGCACGCTCCGCATGTAAATGTCCTTTTATGCCCAGCCTCCAGCAAGCAATTGAAACTGTAGACAGACTTCCACAGTGCTTCAATCTAGAAATAAATCCCCACCCCCTGTAACTATAGCAGCAACTTAATCATAACTACATGGCCGCTACCGCAGTACTGCGGTAGCGGCCATGTAGTTATGGTTAAATTGCTCATCTCATAGGAAGATCCCTTTTTGGGCAGCTTATAACTTTGCTCCCCCTGTACGAATCCTCACCAAACTTTGCAAAAAGGTATATGGCCCACTCTGCAAAGTTTGGTGAGGTTTGCTCCAGGGAGGGCAAAGTTATAGGGGGGGGGTCCCTACAGCTCAAACTGCTGGACGGATTTTCACCAAATTTGTGGAAGGACCCGAAAGCGTGCTTTTGTAAATTTGGTGGAAATCCATCCAGTAGTTTTTTTTAAACAACCAAAAAGTAGGTCTCAAAAAATGTGTGATATCTATGTTCGCTCCGCAGACAGGACACTGATTGGTTAATCGGTTTGCGTCATGTCCGCGGACAAGCAACGTGTTCGCTGATTGGCTGGGGTGAGGCGTGAGGTGCATCACATTGTTTCGATGCATCCGCCATCGCGGACAGTGCGGCAGCGAACAGAGAAAAAATGCAATTTCAGGGACTGTGTTGGTGTGTAGGAGTGCTTGGGGAGAGTGGGGAGTAAGAAATGGGTCAAATGCTGTATTTGTTTAGGTGACAGGAGCCCCTGATGTGTTCGCGATGTCCGCGGTCACCGCGGTTGTCCACGGACATACTAAATGCTGAGCGCACTATTAGCTATTTTACTTTAGTATGATGTTGGTTTTGGGTTGTTAGTAGAGCATTGATTGTAATTAATATCCCCTATAAGCAGCCCACATACCACAGTCAAAATGTTTGTTTAGCATGGGGGTGTTATGCTGTGGTGGTTGTGGCCAGGGCCTAGAGTCTTGGCCCTGGCCACAACCACCACACCATAACACACCCATAGACTCAAGCAGCCATCAAATATCCACAACCCAAAAGTTTGTGTACTGTTTGATTTGTAGAGTTTGTATGTGAAGTTTTGGCTAGGCTATGCAGTTAAGATTGTAGAGTTTGTAACAAGAACTGCGGCATAAGATACCCATGAAAGTAAACATTTTGGATTGTGGTGTATGGTTAGATGTTTGCTTGAATGGGTGTGTTATGCAGCAGTGTTTTTGAGTCAATTTATTATATACTTACTGATTGACTTTTTTTTGGTTGTATGCAGTTTTTTCATGACATGGCTAATTGGACCAGACATTTTTCGATCTCTGGGATAAAAGAAAAGATCATATGTTAGTGTAGGTAGTTCATAATGAGTTATTGCACTGCAGAATAGACATTTCTGTATTTTTTTGACCTTCATATTTAGTACTTTAGAAGTACTATAGTTCAAACCAGTGTACTGTGCAATTTGCCCAGTTTCTGTGTTTGTTTTCTAAATCATTGGGTCTGTGGGGGAAAAAAATCCATGCTGGATTATAAAAAAAAAAACTTCTATGTTGTGGTACAATATATTTCTTTCATTGTTTAAGTGTTTATTTCTTGTTTCTTGCTAATCTATCTGTTGGCTTGTTGCAGATTTTTGGGGCAGTTAGATACCCGTTGGCGTATTCTAATTGTTTATTTCTACTTTTATGCTAGTCATCTATCTGTTGGGTTGTTGCAGATTTTTTGGGGCAGTTAGATACTTGTTGGCATATTCTAACTGTATATTTCTTGTTTGATTTTAGTTGTATTTATTTATCTGTTTGCTTGTTGCAGAATCTTTGGGCAGTTAAATACCTGTTGGTATATTCTAACTGTATATTTCTTGTTACATTTTAGCATTATTTATTTTAGTTGTATTTATTTATCTGTTTGCTTGTTGCAGAATCCTGGGACAGTTAGATACATGTTGGCATATTCTAACTGTGCATAGTTTTGAAGTTAAGTTTTGCTTATGTTCATACACAGATTATGTATTAAATTTTGTTTTTAAGAATATTAAGTAAGCGTTTACAAGATTTGCTGGTAATCTCTGCTTTAGAGTAATGATACTATCATTACATTCAAACCATCGACACTTTTTTTATATATGCAGTATAGTGGCCTGCATTGGTTGTGGCTCCTGCGTGGTAGATGATACCTATTGTTGTAAAGGTTTTCTTACCAAGTGATACTTGACCATGTGTGGATCAAGTCAGCTTACAGTTGTTTTTGGTGCCATCTGCATTGTAACGTAAAAGAATTACTATTACGTATTTACTATGTATCTGTATTTGTAAGGTTGAGCGATTATCTGAATTGCAGGTAGTACATAATCTTCCATGGTGAGCATTTTGTAGAAGTTGCTGACATGGAATGGATTCACAGTTAGGCATGGATACATACAGAAAGCGTTCATTAGGGACTTGTTCCTGTGCTACATGGCTGCAGAGAGTGCATGTATGTTTCCACATGTATGAAATCTGGAAGATTTAATTTATAGGTATGTTTCTGTTTTCCAGTACTTGTAGTAAGTACATTATACATTCTTGTGGATCTTCTTGTGAGTTTATAGTGAATTTGACCATTCCAGCACAGTAGTCCAAATCTTGTCTTATTCCATGAACACTGTAAGCGTTGTCAGGATTGTTGGTTGCATTTCTATGAAGGACTAACATTTGCAAACACAATAGTTTAAGTAAATGTCAATAATTGGTGAAAATTGGAATGGAATATGTATTGCTACATTTGCGTAGCAATTTACACCAGTTGTATTGGAAAATTTGAATGGACCTGAAAGTTCTGTGTTGAAGTCATTTGTTCAGAGTGTGTGTTGCTTCTTTGAAGAAGTAGTTGAGCTACTTTGAGCAGTAGATTCTTCTTTGGTTGTGGTACTTGATGAAGTATTAGCATCTTTTACTTTCTTTGGAGGAATTGCAGTGAGATGCTGTATCGTTTCAGTTTGAAGTAGTTTTCTTTTACAACGTTTTGCTTTTTGTGGAACAGTATAGGTTTTTAGATGGGGTGTAGAGTGAATGCAGTCTATTGTATTCTAGAATGCAAGGAATGTCAGCATTTACTTTACTTGCATCAAAGTTGTTGTGGCTTGTTGTCACATGGGTAGTGTCATGCCATGTACGTTATCTGTGGAGCAAATTTCAATTATTGGTTGCATTTCTTTTTTCAACATTGTTTCATTGAATTTTGAACAGCTTGCAAGAATTGGCATCATGGACATACAATTGACTTTTTTGTGTGCTAATAGTTCCATGACATCAGTAGCACATGAGTTATGGCCATATAGTGCATGGATGTGCCTGGTTTTTAATATTGATTGTGCTTCTTGAGATAGTATACCAACTCTAATACTTTTTAAAATGTTGGCGTGTGTGAGGTCTGCAGACTGGCTCTTGTTTTCTGTTTATTCTCTGTATTGGAAATGTTGCCAAAAGTTGAAATTTCCTATGCTGCCAAGAGCGTTACGGCTCAGTGTGTGCCCTAAGGTTTTAAAAATAGGTTCACCTTTCACTGGTGTCAATTGAAGAAGATCTCCGAAAACAATAATAATGTGTTTTCCTTCAAAGAGCTCTTCGTAGTCTGTTTTGAGGCCCTCTTGTAATCTGAGGTGAATCAAAGCCAAAATTAGTTTGGAGACCATGCTCACCTCATCTATTAGTAGCATTTTCATTTGTTTCAAAACTCTGCATAGTTCCATTGCAGCTTCTGTAGAAAGTTTGTAATAGTCTAATTTGTTTTGGTGTTCTACTATAATCGGTGTAAAGTGACACCACCTATGTTGTGGGCAGGTAAACCTGTGGGGGCAGTTGCAACAGCTGACAGTTTGTTGTTTGTCAATTGTTGGAGGAACTTGCTGATGATTTTGATTAAGAATGTTTTGCCTGAACCAGCTTCCACATCTTGGATTCCCTCATGTGGAAGTGCACTGGCATGGAGTGTGTGTAATGAAGTGGCTGGATTTGGTACCTCTTTGTGCTGCTTTGGTGACACAGCGTCATCCAGACATTATTATTCATTGTGGAGGGAACAGTTTAGGACATGTGTCTGGAATCATTTTGCAATTTGCAATGAAAGAAGGACTTGGGAAAGTCATGGACATGTATCCAAACTCCAGAGTAATTCTTTCCCTTATTGCGCAGAGACAAATCTGGCTGTGTTCTTTTTCATTTGGTCCACAAATGGAGAAAGCAAGGCACAATGTTAACAAGGCTGTCTGTGCCTTTTTGAGAGATGGTGGTATGTCCTCTTTTCAGAATGAAAACATTATGTTTCATAGTACACACCTTTTTCGTAGAGATGGAGTACATCTTACTTATCCTGGCAATCAGATTTTTCAGCGAAATATGAATAATGCATTGCAACCTTTTTTGGAATTACAGCAATCCATTTTGCAGTAGGTGTTGACCATTTGAAGTTTTTGAAACACAAAAAAAACAGCACAAAAAGGCTCTTTTCAGAGACACCACTTCCTCCCACAGAAAAGTGCAATGTTTCTGATAGGGTAGCACCCCAAATTTTGTTTAAAAAAAGTCAGCGGACTGTCCGCGGACTTCTAGAAAAATGCACACGGCCCTGCAATATTTATTTGTTACTTCTATTTTTTGAACTGTTGTTTTATATATTTCTTTGTTTTTTAAACACGACACACAAGGAAAGGAGGAGAAAGGAGGGTAAGAAAGGGACACCAACCACGGGCGATAAGAAAGGGCAGGTGGAGAGAGGAAGATGTAGGGTGGGCCTTATTGAGGTAGGTAGCAGTTCTCCCCCCTGCAGAGTACTGCTTTACAGTACATGCACAATATTGTGACCCTCAAAAGGTAAGTGTCAACAGCGTCATGAATGGCCTGCGAGGCAGTTGGAGGGATGCGCAGTCCCACAGGAGTGTCTCTTCTGGTGGCAGGAGAGGAAACTGAGGATGCTGTAGAGGAACTCAACCTACTACCTTTATCGCAAGGTACAACCTTATGAATAGCCCCACCGTGGAAGGACCTTATGTGTCGCTTCATTGATTTCGTACGATAGCTATACGAACCAGGCTTGCCACGACTCAGCACCATGCGGCACTGAGTGCAGATCACCTTCTTTGCACAAGCTTTTGGCAGTCCATCAAGAGTGGTAAATAACTGCCACACCCAGGACTCACGATGAGTGCTAGTAGTAGGGACTTCCGCTACCTCATCCTCTTCATCCTCCTCTGCATCCTCACGCCTGTTCCCCTCTGCAGGCCCTTGGGGAGGTGGTGAAGGGGGTGGGGGTTGGTACTGAGACAGCAGTAGCAGCAGCCATGAATGCCATCAGGTTAGCTGAAGCAAAAGCAGCAACAGCAGCAACAGCAGCAAAAACAGGTCAATCTGCAATAGTAGAAAGACAGAATGAGGATGGGCTGTGGGGTGTGGCCTTTTATCGGGGTGCAGGTGCACGCTCCATGAACACCCGCGCTGTCCGCGGACACATCGAACAACAAGAAAGGGCTCAAAAAGTTCCCAAAAGTATGTAGATCGCCAGGGACATTGTCTGGGACATGTGTAATGGTGAACTCTTACTGGAAAATTCCTTGGATTGCTCAAAAAAACACTTTTTAAATGATATGGGGCCCGGACAGTGTCCGCAAATAAGGACACATGCTCAGCGTGGGTGCAGTCACATGATGACATCGCAGACACCTTCGCGAATGGGACGGCTGTCCGTAGGACACCAAATGCGTGGGGTCGGTTGTGCGCATGTGTGCGGGTGTTCTACGGACAGCATTTGGGTCCCCGAACTAATTAAAAGTGCGACACATGTGCGTCGGACAATTACGGACAGGCACGATGTTCAAGGGTGTGGTGCACATGTGCGTGGTGTTCTACAAACAGTGTTGAAGTCCCCGAATTAAATAAATGTGTGTCAAAACTTTACGGACAGGCGGACGGTATATGTCTTCTACAGACATATTAATTCTGGTTGCAGACATTGCGAACAGGAGGGGTGTTCTTAGGACACTTTAATTTCAATAGTTGCAGACATGCGGACAGATCTAGTGTCCTGCGAACATCTTCATTTTAACTACGAACAGGTCGAACATGTATAGTGTTCTTAGGACACCCCCATTTTGGTTAGTTACGGACATGCGGACCTCATGTGTGTTCTAAGGACACCTCCATTTTGATTGCGGATAGTACGAACAAATAAGACGTATATACTTAGGCATATACTAAAAACACACTTAAAATGTTATTATTGTATAACAGTATAAAAATTATGAAAGAGAGGGGGAAGCAGAAACTGAAACAAATACAGGGGAATTAGGGGTTTGGACATGATGTATGGGAGGGGAGGAAGGGATGGAAGTCTCATCATAACGATTTTCTTGCTGGGGAGGGTTTGGGTATAGTTGGCTGGGACATGGAGAGGGGGCATATCATCTTTGATGTCCTGGGTGTTAGTCTTAGCAGTGCACAGTGGTGGCGTGAGTTATGGTTGCTTAGCTTACCTTAACTGGCAAATTTCTAGGGTTTTCGGTTTTACTTGGAACCATAACGTCCCTTTAACAACGTTTTTTTCACTGAATATATATATATATATATATCGTTTTTCTGTTTATATTTGTAATACTGTTCCCGAACATTAACATTTGCTGCATGGGCAAAAGGATTTACTTACCAGCCAAATGCAGATTGCAGATGACGTTCCTGCATTTTAACCAATAGCCCACTTCCTTAGTCTTCTGTACTCTTTTCTTTTTGCTTTCCTGCATGTGTAATCTTGTCTTGTAATTAAAGCCAAGCATGTGCAGTGAGTTTTAAAATGCGTCATAGGAAAAAAAAACGCTAATAGAAATTTTAATTGTATGGTGCTTGACATTGTTTTTGAGCTTACTTTTCTCTCTTTAATGCCCCCCCTCCTCGGGTTATATTGCCTAAATGAAACTAAAGCTATACCAGAATTGAAAATATAATCATGAAATATTGCAAAGCAATTAGTTGACTAAATAGATCTGAGGTCCAAAAAGCATGCAAGGGGAATACTAAAAAACAGTAGTGCAAATCAAGCATTGTAAAATAAACTGTCTTCGGTACTTGTGTCAAAGTGGAGGCATATGATGTTAAAAACTCATAACAGCATTTCGGCAAAAAAAAACACATCACTTTTAGAAAAACTGAACATTAAGATATTGGCCTGGAAGAGCAGAGGCGATAGCAACGGGGCCAGCGCTAGGTGTGTGCAGCATGTGCGGGTGAGGTTGGCCCTGCGCCTGCTAGTGCCCCATGCCGAGGGAGCCTTTCTTGCAGGTTGCAGCATGGGCCGTGTGCTCTGAGTACCTACACTTGCTGCAGTCCACTCTGGGCAGACATGCAACACACGCTGCAGCCTGCATGATGATGATGGAGAAGCTTACCGGCAAATCTTTTACAAAAGCAGCTGTCCCTCGACGTTTCTTTTGTCTCTTCTGGTGAGGTAACCTGTCACCAGTAATCCGTCAACCTCTTGTGGCGACTCTGGAAAGACAAACGCCACCCCCCTCCCAGCGGTCCAATTGGTGCTGGGGGCCTCATAAACATGGGCGTAATTATAGGGGGGAACAGGGGGTTTTGTCCCCCCCAACTTTTGTGACATGCCTTTTTGTCCCCCCATCTTTTGGCAGGAGGGCCGGTGGGGCACACTGTGACCGCTGACCGTGGGCTGAGCAGAGTTTTATTTTCTGCTTGTTGTGGGAGTGTGCAGCGCCGTAGCGGGCCGGGCCGGTTTCTGCAGTAGAGGCTTTTTTTTCCAGGATAGTAACACTATACGATATTTCATTGGCTGTTAGTCAGCCAATGAAATTCGTTATATTGTGTGTGGAGGTGATGAAGGGCACGCTGCTGCGCGCATGCATGCACGGAGGTGGCAACCTTCTGGAGTGTTCTTGTGGAGGCGAGCGCTGAAGCACCCTGGTCCCTGAGGCACGTGCGAAGCAGTGTTTCCCCCACAGTGACGGTTGGTGTGTGCCTTCTGCCTTGCGAGCACCTAAACGAACAAAGATTCAATCAATCACACAGCAGGTAAGTTTCTCACCCTGTTTTATTGCAGCATGTTTTTCTCTATGTGCCCCTATCCAAGGCATACATTAGTCTTCAAAAACTGATTAGCAGAGTTTGCTAATTAAAATGTTTTTGATTAGCAAATAAACCCATTTGATTAGCAATGGGATACTAACATTGTTAATGTCACCAGAAGTTCTTTATACTCAAGATATAAAACAAGCAACAATACAGTATTTCTGTGTATTGCTCAAGTAAGACATTAGTGAAAAAGAGTAAGGCCTTGCAAATTCTTTACAATTCCTCTAGACCTACAGGTCTAGTAACTTAGTTTACGTACTCAGCCTAAGGGAAGTGAACTCGACACTTGGCAACAGATGACAAAAAATGTAAATGCACTTTCTGCAAAATGGTCACCAAAAACCAACTTTGTTTGGCACCCTGCGGCCACCCAGAGGCCAGCCATGTACAGTGAAACTTATTTGACATTTACTGCCAAGAAAGTAAATATTACCTAACGGTTTCAAACGTCCCCTGCAAATGGTACTCGCCCTTCATAAAATCTACTCGACTATGTGAGGGGGTTAGTAGACTCTGCATGCCCTGGCTGAGTGTTTTTAAAGGTTAGCTCCATTAATGGACACATAGATAAAAAAGGCTCTGAAAAGAGTTTGGCCACCGCTCATGTTTGTGCTGTTTTACAGGAGACTCATAATCATAGGGCAAAGTGAGCTCCGGAGGCTAAATACAGTGAATGGTATTGCAGCAGATCTGTAGATGCTCAGACTGAATTGAACTATTGATCACTACTTTGCATACATATCTAGTTAGCTTTGTCTATTCATTACGTAAGAGAAAGGAAAGTGAGAGACTAAGCAGAGTGGATGGCGTAGCATGCAGAGAACTGAACAAACTAGGAGGAATGTTGCCGTTTGTGGCCATCTCACTTTCTCAGGGTAGCTGGTATAAAGCAACAGGGTGATAAGATGGAATGTGCAGGAGTATGGGTTCGGCTCATGGGTTGAGCACTAGTTGCAGATGTATGCAGCCAGTAGGTCACAGAAATAGGTTTTCCATCAAAGGTATTCAGCTGTGTAATCATGTACATTTTCAAAGGTCTTCACTCGTCTATTTGATGCATCTTCCCCCAATAACATGAAATCTAGTTGACACTGAGATTTAGATATAATAACCTAAACATTACTGTAAAGCATGGAGACATTACAGTGTTTTACAGTAGCAATACTGCAATTATGCATTATGTAAGCAAGGAATTGCATGGCTGTCTTTTAAAAAAATATATAAAGTTAACACATACTGGTCTTTGCCAGACAGGATATAGTTGTCTCAATAAAAAGTGTCATCCTGATTACTTCTGACTTGCAATTATTTGAAGAAAAGTAATTATAGACTAGCACTCCCACACAGCCCTTTAGCACTTAAGTGGAGGAGATGATTACTGCAGTGAACAGAGGATAAAAGGATGGAGAGAGGCCTGAGGGCAAGAGAGACATGCAGGGTGATCCATTGAACAGGGTAACTTAAATAGCTATTTTTGCTACACAAGTGTCAATTTAATTAGCAAACCTGGAGGATTGCATAGCAAATTGCTATACGACACTGCTTATTTTATGCCTTTCTGTCCCATATATTTTTAAAAAATATATTTTACTTTTGTTGGCAGAGGCATACAAAAAACACACACATCAGGGTGATCTTTTACATTCGATAAGCACATACAATGACACAGTAACCTCAAAGTGGTCATTCTACCGGGCGCAAAGCCAGCGAGAGAAACAGGAAAAATCATAATGCACTGCTACACAGGAATACCATCCTATAGCCCCACAGATGAGCCACTCTCAGATGCGCTTGCTTCCTGGATCTTAAGGTAACTGTTGAATGCAGTCCAAATGTTCTTGGGACGTGAGCGAGTGGGAAGCATATCGAGGTATTCCTCCTCGCAGTTCCGGGACCAGGTAAGCAAGTTCAAACATTTCTGGAATGTGGGGGGGGGGGGATTTTTCCAGTTTTGAAGTATGCATTTCTTGGCCACCATACAACTTATATTTAGAAATTTAGCCATGCCCTTAACATTCTTGCCTTTCCACACCCCAAAAAGCACCCCCAAAGGGTCTGGGTCAATAACACTTTCACTGATCTCCGACAATGTCGTTAGTATTCTTTCCCGAAATTCTCCCAGTTTATGGCATGTCCAAAACATATGTAAATGGCCTACATTCTCCACCTTGCATCAGGGGCAGGCGTGTAAGCCAGTATGTGCAAATTTGGAGATCCTGAGAGGAGTGTAATACAGCCTATTTAGCAGCTTAAATTGCATGGCACGGTAATGAAAATTGAGGGAGATTCTGTTGGTGTGCGAGCACCTTTCCCCCATAGATGATCAGAGACTTCAAGACCCAGCTCTTCTGCCCATTCCTCCCGCGCCCTGGAGGGTTGGGATGGGACGTTTGTCAGTAGTAACTTATACAGTGCAGAGACAACGCCGCGGGCACCTCCCAAATTAGCGATGTAAGCAATCCCTGGGGAGTCGGGGGTTCATCGGGGAAGTCGAGCCATGCGGTGCGGAAGGCAGCACAAAGTCTGTAGTATTGCAGGAGTTCCAGGGCCGACCCAGAGTGGCCCGGCTTCCATATATGTGGGTTTATAAACTGCCCTTCAGGGTAGAAATCTGTCAGAGCCTGATAGCCCAGACTACTCCAGTGTTGTGAGAGGGCTACGTCATGCATGGGCTCTAACCCGGGGAACCCCCACACGGGGAGCCACTTGTAATAAGGGTGCTGATCTGCTGTCAACCCAAAGAAACGGCCCCATGCATGTACGGTGGTGCCGACTGGGTCTATGGGGGGAGTCTGGTATGTATTGTCGGCGCAAAATGAGTGTCATTACATTAACATTGTCTGCCGCAAGTGTTTCCAGCTTGACATGCGGGCAGGGGGGTACCAGCATACCAGTGGGAGGCGTATTCGGTCTGTGCCGTCAACCAATATAGTGTTAGATCAGGGGCGGTGAATCCCCCTCTCTCATACGGAAGGTTCATGGCTGACCATTTCTTGCGTACTGCACCGGAATGCCACAAAAACTGCGTGCACATTTTATGAAGTTTTGCAAAGTATGTTCCCCTGGCCAAATGGGTATGTTGGAGAAAGTGTATAAGAACTTAGGTAGCAACACCATCTTGATAAGCGAAAGCTTCCCGGCAAGTGACAGCGGGAGAGAGCGCCAGCGAGCCATTTTGGTTTCAGCAAGCTGTGCCACTGCCATGTAGTTGTCGGTGAGCAGAGTGTCTTTGGTGAGGGATACATTAACCCCCAGGTATTTGATCCTATTGGGAGACCAGCAAAGTGGATATTCAGTGGCCGGTTGTTAGGTGGAACTAGTGAATGGGAAGATCTCAGATTTGGTATAATTAATTGTGAATCCTGAGTGGGTGCCAATGCGTGTGATATCCCGTAATATTGGATGTAGGTGGACGGATGGATCCATTACGTACAATAACACATCGTCCACATAGAGGGATATGATCTCAGGAGTGTCTTTTAAACGAATCCCCCGGTGGGAGTGACGTGTTCTAATGTGGTCTGCCATGGGTTCTATTGCTAGGGTGAAGAGGATAGGGGAGAATGGGCAGCCCTAACGGGTACCTCTGGAGAGCAGGATCAGAGGCGATGTTAGGGAGTTGACCCGTACCCTGGCCACTGGGGAGGTGTATAGTAATTTGATATATAAGATCATGTTAGGGCCTATGCCCATCGTTTCCAGCACCACCCACATGTATTTCCAGGATACCATGTCAAACGTCTTTTGAGCGTCCGATGTGACCGCAGCCGCATTTGAGCGCTGGTCTATCCGTGATATAACATTAAGTAGCCGCCTGATGTTGCACATTATAACTAAGTACATTATACATTCTTGTGGATCTTCGTGTGAGTTTATAGTGAATTTGACCATTCCAGCACAGTAGTCCAAATCTTGTCTTATTCCATGAACACTGTAAGCGTTGTCAGGATTGTTGGTTGCATTTTTATGAAGGACTAACATTTGCAAACACAATAGTTTAAGTAAATGTCAATAATTGGTGAAAATTGGAATGGAATATGTATTGCTACATTTGCGTAGCAATTTACACCAGTTGTATTGGAAAATTTGAATGGACCTGAAAGTTCTGTGTTGAAGTCATTTGTTCAGAGTGTGTGTTGCTTCTTTGAAGAAGTAGTTGAGCTACTTTGAGCAGTAGATTCTTCTTTGGTTGTGGTACTTGATGAAGTATTAGCATCTTTTACTTTCTTTGGAGGAATTGCAGTGAGATGCTGTATCGTTTCAGTTTGAAGTAGTTTTCTTTTACAACGTTTTGCTTTTTGTGGAACAGTATAGGTTTTTAGATGGGGTGTAGAGTGAATGCAGTCTATTGTATTCTAGAATGCAAGGAATGTCAGCATTTACTTTACTTGCATCAAAGTTGTTGTGGCTTGTTGACACATGGGTAGTGTCATGCCATGTACGTTATCTGTGGAGCAAATTTCAATTATTGGTTGCATTTCTTTTTTCAACATTGTTTCATTGAATTTTGAACAGCTTGCAAGAGTTGGCATCATGGACATACAATTGACTTTTTTGTGTGCTAATTGTTCCATGACATCAGTAGCACATGAGTTATGGCCATATAGTGCATGGATGTGCCTGGTTTTTAATATTGATTGTGCTTCTTGAGATAGTATACCAACTCTAATACTTTTTAAAATGTTGGCGTGTGTGAAGTCTGCAGACTGGCTCTTGTTTTCTGTTTATTCTCTGTATTGGAAATGTTGCCAAAAGTTGACATTTCCTATGCTGCCAAGAGCTTTACGGCTCAGTGTGTGCCCTAAGGTTTTAAAAATAGGTTCACCTTTCACAGGTGTCAATTGAAGAAGATCTCCGAAAACAATAATAATGTGTTTTCCTTCAAAGAGCTCTTCGTAGTCTGTTTTGAGGCTCTCTTGTAATCTGAGGTAAATCAAAGCCAAAATTAGTTTGGAGACCATGCTCACCTCATCTATTAGTAGCATTTTCATTTGTTTCAAAACTCTGCATAGTTCCATTGCAGCTTCTGTGGAAAGTTTGTAATAGTCTAATTTGTTTTGGTGTTCTACTATAATCGGTGTAAAGTGACACCACCTATGTTGTGGGCAGGTAAACCTGTGGGGGCAGTTGCAACAGCTGAGTTTGTTGTTTGTCAATTGTTGGAGGAACTTGCTGATGATTTTGATTAAGAATGTTTTGCCTGAACCAGCTTGCACATCTTGGATTCCCTCATGTGGAAGTGCACTGGCATGGAGTGTGTGTAATGAAGTGGCTGGATTTGGTACCTCTTTGTGCTGCTTTGGTGACACAGCGTCATCCAGACATTATTATTCATTGTGGAGGGAACAGTTTAGGACATGTGTCTGGAATCATTTTGCAATTTGCAATGAAAGAAGGACTTGGGAAAGTCATGGACATGTATCCAAACTCCAGAGTAATTTTTTCCCTTATTGCGCAGAGACAAATGTGGCTGTGTTCTTTTTCATTTGGTCCACAAATGGAGAAAGCAAGGCACAATGTTAACAAGGCTGTCTGTGCCTTTTTGAGAGATGGTGGTATGTCCTCTTTTCAGAATGAAAACATTATGTTTCGTAATACACACATTTTTCGTAGAGATGGAGTACATCTTACTTATGCCGGCAATCAGATTTTTCAGCGAAATATGAACAATGCATTGCAACCTTTTTTGGAATTACAGCAATCCATTTTGCAGTAGGTGTTGACCATTTGAAGTTTTTGAAACACAAAAAAACAGCACAAAAAGGCTCTTTTCAGAGACACCACTTCCTCCCACAGAAAAGTGCAATGTTTCTGATAGGGTAGCACCCCAAATTTTGTTTAAAAAAAGTCAGCGGACTGTCCGCGGACTTCTAGAAAAATGCACACGGCCCTGCAATATTTATTTGTTACTTCTATTTTTTGAACTGTTGTTTTATATATTTCTTTGTTTTTTAAACACGACACACAAGGAAAGGAGGAGAAAGGAGGGTAAGGAAGGGACACCAACCACGGGCGATAAGAAAGGGCAGGTGGAGAGAGGAAGATGTAGGGTGGGCCTTATTGAGATAGGTAGCAGTTCTTCCCCCTGCAGAGTACTGCTTTACAGTACATGCACAATATTGTGACCCTCAAAAGGTAAGTGTCAACAGCGTCATGAATGGCCTGCGAGGCAGTTGGAGGGATGCGCAGTCCCACAGGAGTGTCTCTTCTGGTGGCAGGAGAGGAAACTGAGGATGCTGTAGAGGAACTCAACCTACTACCTTTATCGCAAGGTACAACCTTACGAATAGCCCCACCGTGGAAGGACCTTATGTGTCGCTTCATTGATTTCGTACGATAGCTATACGAACCAGGATTGCCGCGACTCAGCACCATGCGGCACTGAGTGCAGATCACCTTCTTTGCACAAGCCTTTGGCAGTCCATCAAGAGTGGTAAATAACTGCCACACCCAGGACTCACGATGAGTGCTAGTAGTAGGGACTTCCGCTACCTCATCCTCTTCATCCTCTTCATCCTCCTCTGCATCCTCACACCTGTTCCCCTCTGCAGGCCCTTGGGGGAGGTGGTGAAGGGGGTGGGGGTTTGTACTGAGACAGCAGTAGCAGCACCATGAATGCCATCAGGTTAGCTGAAGCAAAAGCAGCAACAGCAGCAACAGCAGGTCAATCTGCAGTAGTAGAAAGACAGAATGAGGATGGGATGTGCGGTGTGGCCTTTTATCGGGGTGCAGGTGCACGCTCCATGAACACCCGCGCTGTCCGCGGACACATCGAACACAAGAAAGGGCTCAAAAAGTTCCCAAAAGTATGTAGATCGCCAGGGACATTGTCTGGGACATGTTCAATGGTGAACTCTTACTGGAAAATTCCTTGGATTGCTCAAAAAAACACTTTTTAAATGATATGGGGCCCGGACAGTGGCCGCAAATAAGGACACATGCTCAGCGTGGGTGCAGTCACATGATGACATCGCAGACACCTTCGCGAATGGGACGGCTGTCCGTAGGACACCAAATGCGTGGGGTCGGTTGGCCGCATGCGTGCGGGTGTTCTACGGACAGCATTTGGATCCCCGAACTAATTAAAAGTGCGACACATGTGCGTCGGACAATTACGGACAGGCGCGATGTTCAAGGGTGTGGTGCACATGTGCGTGGTGTTCTACAAACAGTGTTGAAGTCCCCGAATTAAATAAATGTGCGTCAAAACTTTACGGACAGGCGGACGGGATATGTCTTCTACAGACATATTAATTCTGGTTGCAGACATTGCGAACAGGGGGGGTGTTCTTAGGACACTTTAATTTCAATAGTTGCAGACATGCGGATAGATCTAGTGTCCTGCGAACATCTTCATTTTAACTACGAACAGGTCGAACAGGTATAGTGTTCTTAGGACACCCCCATTTTGGTTAGTTACGGACATGCGGACCTCATGTGTGTTCTAAGGACACCTCCATTTTGATTGCGGATAGTACGAACAAATAAGACGTATATACTTAGGCATATACTAAGAACACACTTAAAATGTTATTATTGTATAACAGTATAAAAATTATGAAAGAGAGGGGGAAGCAGAAACTGAAACAAATACAGGGGAATTAGGGGTTTGGACATGATGTATGGGAGGGGAGGAAGGGATGGAAGTCTCATCATAACGATTTTCTTGCTGGGGAGGGTTTGGGGATAGTTGGCTGGGACATGGAGAGGGGGCATATCATCTTTGATGTCCTGGGTGTTAGTCTTAGCAGTGCACAGTGGTGGCGTGAGTTATGGTTGCTTAGCTTACCATAACTGGCAAATTTCTAGGGTTTTCGGTTTTACTTGGAACCATAACGTCCCTTTAACAACGTTTTTTTCACTGAATATATATATATATATTGTTTTTCTGTTTATATTTGTAATACTGTTCCCGAACATTAACATTTGCTGCATGGGCAAAAGGATTTACTTACCAGCCAAATGCAGATTGCAGATGACGTTCCTGCATTTTAACCAAGAGCCCACTTCCTTAGTCTTCTGTACTCTTTTCTTTTTGCTTTCCTGCATGTGTGATCTTGTCTTGTAATTAAAGCCAAGCATGTGCAGTGAGTTTTAAAATGCGTCATAGGAAAAAAAAAACGCTAATAGAAATTTTAATTGTATGGGGCGTGACATTGTTTTTGAGCTTACTTTTCTCTCTTTAATGCCCCCCCTCCTCGGGTTATATTGCCTAAATGAAACTAAAGCTATACCAGAATTGAAAATATAATCATGAAATATTGCAAAGCAATTAGTTGACTAAATAGATCTGAGGTCCAAAAAGCATGCAAGGGGAATACTAAAAAACAGTAGTGCAAATCAAGCATTGTAAAATAAACTGTCTTCGGTACTTGTGTCAAAGTGGAGGCATATGATGTTAAAACCTCATAACAGCATTTCGGCAAAAAAAAACACATCACTTTTAGAAAAACTGAACATTAAGATATTGGCCTGGAAGAGCAGAGGCGATAGCAACGGGGCCAGCGCTAGGTGTGTGCAGCATGTGCGGCTGTACTTGGCCCTGCGCCTGCTAGGGCCCCATGCCGAGGGAGCCGTCCTTGCAGGTTGCAGCATGGGCCGTGTGCTCTGAGTACCTACACTTGCTGCAGTCCACTCTGGGCAGACATGCAACACACGCTGCAGCCTGCCTGATGATGATGGAGAAGCTTGCCGGCAAATCGTTTACAAAAGCAGCTGTCCCTCGACGTTTCTTTTGTCTCTTCTGGTGAGGTAACTTGTCACCAGTAACCCGTCAACCTCCTGTGGCGACTCTGGAAAGACAAACGCCACCCCCCTCCCAGCGGTCCAATTGGTGCTGGGGGCCTCATAAACATGGGCGTAATTATAGGGGTGAACAGGGGGTTTTGTCCCCCCCAACTTTTGTGACATGTCTTTTTGTCCCCCCATCTTTTGGCAGGAGGGCCGGTGGGGCACACTGTGACCGCTGACCGTGGGCTGAGCAGAGTTTTATTTTCTGCTTGTTGTGTGAGTGTGCAGTGCCGTAGCGGGCCGGGCCGGTTTCTGCAGTAGAGGCTTTTTTTTCCAGGATAGTAACACTATACGATATTTCATTGGCTGTTAGTCAGCCAATGAAATTCGTTATATTGTGTGTGGAGGTGATGAAGGGCACGCTGCTGCGCATGCATGCACGGAGGTGGCAACCTTCTGGAGTGTTCTTGTGGAGGTGAGCGCTGAAGCACCCTGGTCCCTGAGGCACGTGCGAAGCAGTGTTTCCCCCACAGTGACGGTTGGTGTGTGCCTTCTGCCTTGCGAGCACCTAAACGAACAAAGATTCAATCAATCACACAGCAGGTAGGTTTCTCACCCTGTTTTATTGCAGCATGTTTTTCTCTATGTGCCCCTATCCAAGGCATACATTAGTCTTCAAAAACTGATTAGCAGAGTTTGCTAATTAAAATGTTTTTGATTAGCAAATAAACCCATTTGATTAGCAATGGGATACTAACATTGTTAATGTCACCAGAAGTTCTTTATACTCAAGATATAAAACAAGCAACAATACAGTATTTCTGTGTATTGCTCAAGTAAGACATTAACCTAAACATTACTGTAAAGCATGGAGACATTACAGTGTTTTACAGTAGCAATACTGCAATTATGCATTATGTAAGCAAGGAATTGCATGGCTGTCTTTTAAAAAATATATAAAGTTAACACATACTGGTCTTTGCCAGACAGGATATAGTTGTCTCAATAAAAAGTGTCATCCTGATTACTTCTGACTTGCAATTATTTGAAGAAAAGTAATTATAGACTAGCACTCCCACACAGCCCTTTAGCACTTAAGTGGAGGAGATGATTACTGCAGTGAACAGAGGATAAAAGGATGGAGAGAGGCCTGAGGGCAAGAGAGACATGCAGGGTGATCCATTGAACAGGGTAACTTAAATAGCTATTTTTGCTACACAAGTGTCAATTTAATTAGCAAACCTGGAGGATTGCATAGCAAATTGCTATACAACACTGCTTATTTTATGCCTTTCTGTCCCATATATTTTTTAAAAATATATTTTACTTTTGTTGGCAGAGGCATACAAAAAACACACACATCAGGGGGATCTTTTACATTCGATAAGCACATACAATGACACAGTAACCTCAAAGTGGTCATTCTACCGGGCGCAAAGCCAGCGAGAGAAACAGGAAAAATCATAATGCACTGCTACACAGGAATACCATCCTATAGCCCCACAGATGAGCCACTCTCAGATGCGCTTGCTTCCTGGATCTTAAGGTAACTGTTGAATGCAGTCCAAATGTTCTTGGGACGTGAGCGAGTGGGAAGCATATCGAGGTATTCCTCCTCGCAGTTCCGGGACCAGGTAAGCAAGTTCAAACATTTCTGGAATGTGGGGGGGGGATTTTTCCAGTTTTGAAGTATGCATTTCTTGGCCACCATACAACTTATATTTAGAAATTTAGCCATGCCCTTAACATTCTTGCCTTTCCACACCCCAAAAAGCACCCCCAAAGGGTCTGGGTCAATAACACTTTCACTGATCTCTGACAATGTCGTTAGTATTCTTTCCCGAAATTCTCCCAGTTTATGGCATGTCCAAAACATATGTAAATGGCCTACATTCTCCACCTTGCATCAGGGGCAGGCGTGTAAGCCAGTATGTGCAAATTTGGAGATCCTGAGAGGAGTGTAATACAGCCTATTTAGCAGCTTAAATTGCATGGCACGGTAATGAAAATTGAGGGAGATTCTGTTGGTGTGCGAGCACCTTTCCCCCATAGATGATCAGAGACTTCAAGACCCAGCTCTTCTGCCCATTCCTCCCGCACCCTGGAGGGTTGGGATGGGGCGTTTGTCAGTAGTAACTTATACAGTGCAGAGACAACGCCGCGGGCACCTCCCAAATTAGCGATGTAAGTAATCCCTGGGGAGTTGGGGGTTCATCGGGGAAGTCGAGCCATGCGGTGCGGAAGGCAGCACAAAGTCTGTAGTATTGCAGGAGTTCTAGGGCCGACCCAGAGTGGCCCGGCTTCCATATATGTGGGTTTATAAACTGCCCTTTAGGGTAAAAATCTGTCAGAGCCTGATAGCCCAGACTACTCCAGTGTTGTGAGAGGGCTACGTCATGCATGGGCTCTAACCCGGGGAACCCCCACACGGGGAGCCACTTGTAATAAGGGTGCTGATCTGCTGTCAACCCAAAGAAACGGCCCCATGCATGTACGGTGGTGCCGACTGGGTCTATGGGGGGAGTCTGGTATGTATTGTCGGCGCAAAATGAGTGTCATTACATTAACATTGTCTGCCGCAAGTGTTTCCAGCTTGACATGCGGGCAAGGGGGTACCAGCATACCAGTGGGAGGCGTATTCGGTCTGTGCCGTCAACCAATATAGTGTTAGATCAGGGGCGGTGAATCCCCCTCTCTCATATGGAAGGTTCATGGCTGACCATTTCTTGCGTACTGCACCGGAATGCCACAAAAACTGCATGCACATTTTATGTAGTTTTGCAAAGTATGTTCCCCTGGCCAAATGGGTATGTTGGAGAAAGTGTATAAGAACTTAGGTAGCAACACCATCTTGATAAGCGAAAGCTTCCCAGCAAATGACAGCGGGAGAGAGCGCCAGCGAGCCATTTTGGTTTCAGCAAGCTGTGCCACTGCCATGTAGTTGTCGGTGAGCAGAGTGTCTTTGGTGAGGGATACATTAACCCCCAGGTATTTGATCCTATTGGGAGACCAGCAAAGTGGATATTCAGTGGCCGGGTGTTAGGTGGAACTAGTGAATGGGAAGATCTCAGATTTGGTATAGTTAATTGTGAATCCTGAGTGGGTGCCAATGCGTGTGATATCCCGTAATATTGGATGTAGGTGGACGGATGGATCCCTTACGTACAATAACACATCGTCCACATAGAGGGATATGATCTCAGGAGTGTCTTTTAAATGAATCCCCCGGTGGGAGTGACGTGTTCTAATGTGGTCTGCCATGGATTCTATTGCTAGGGTGAAGAGGATAGGGGAGAATGGGCAGCCCTAACGGGTACCTCTGGAGAGCGGGATTAGAGGCGATGTTAGGGAGTTGACCCGTACCCTGGCCACTGGGGAGGTGTATAGTAATTTGATATATAAGATCATGTTAGGGCCTATGCCCATCGTTTCCAGCACCACCCACATGTATTTCCAGGATACCATGTCAAACGCCTTTTGAGCGTCCAATGTGACCGCAGCCGCATTTTAGCTCTGGTCTATCCGTGATATAACATTAAGTAGCCGCCTGATGTTGTGGGAGGTGGATCTCCCAGGTACAAAGCCTGCTTGATCCTCGTGGACCATGTACGTCATCACTGGAAGGAAGCGGTTCGCTATTACTTTAGCAAAGATCTTTGTGTCTAGATTCATCAATGAGAGGGGTCTATAGGATCTGCATTCCTCACTGGGCTTGCCGGGTTTAAGTAGCACCATTATTATGGCTTTGCGCAAGTTCGGGGGGAGGGCAGACACGTGAAGGGATTCTTCCCACACCTCCAACAGCTTGGGGGCCAGTATGGCTATGTGTTCCTGATAGAATTCAGCCGTGAGTTCATCAGGACCAGGAGCCTTGCCCTTGGGGAGATCTGAGATGGTAGTAACTATCTCATCGAGTCGGAGTGGGGCGTCTAGTTGGTCCCTAGTTGCCAGGGAGATACTAGTCATGGGTATAAGAACAAGGAGATCCCTCATATGCTGTTCGCTGTGGTCCGGGGGCTTGGAGTAGAGGTTTGTGTAGAACTTGGTGAAAATGTCAAGTATCTGCTGGTCCGACCATTGTGTGGTGCCCTGTTCATCTTTGATGCAGGAGATCTGGGCCTGTCCCCATTCCCCCCCTTGTCAGGGTAGCTAGTGTTCTGCCGGGTCTCTCGCCCTCCCCATATTTCCACGCAGCTAGTGGGCGGCTGAAGTATTGAACTTCCCTGGTAGCGTGCATATTAAAGAACTGGAGTTCCTCGCTAATGAGAGCGAGGGTAGCAGGGTCAGCCGATGTTGTACATTTCTGCTCTAGATCACGTAATCTGGACTCAGAGCGGCTAAGGTCAGCCCTAATAGTCTTCAGTACCCCGGCTTCCTTGGATATGGACATTCCTCTAATATAGGCCTTGAAGGCATCCCATCAGACCCTGATGGCGGTGGCCTATGGGACGCTATGCTCGAAGAAGGACTCGATGTCCGCAAGGATATCAGCCTTAAACACAATATCACGAAGTGCGGCAGATTTAAATCGCCAAGTGTTGAATGTTGGAGCGGGCATTCTTAATTCCACCGCCAGGGTGATCGGGGCATGATCCGAAAAGGGTACGGGTCGGTATTTGCCCTCCCTCAATCCTCCCCATTATTTCACTTGACACCAGGAATAAGTCTATTCCAGAGGAACTATCATGTACAGAGGAATAGTGGGTATATTCGCGTGACTGTGGATGCAAAAGTCTCCAGGTGTCGTGAATGTCATGAGTTGGGCAGTGTGTCTGTAGCCTGCGTGCCGCGCCAGACAGGGACCTGGGTGCCATCCCTGTTCTGTGCAGGTTTGTATCTAGTATAAAGTTCATATCACACCCCTAGATAATTTGGATTCCCACGAATCCCAGGAGTATGGAGACCAGACTATCCACGTCAGGGGTATC
This sequence comes from Ambystoma mexicanum, assembly GCF_040938575.1. Lineage (NCBI taxonomy): Eukaryota > Metazoa > Chordata > Amphibia > Caudata > Ambystomatidae > Ambystoma > Ambystoma mexicanum. The sequence goes on from NC_090929.1 coordinate 465,343,050, forward strand.
CACGTTTGGACCATATGTGTTTACCAGGAGATATTCTCTGTTAATAATTGTGCAGTGCAATCAATACAACGTATCGGCCATCAGGGTTAATATAAATCTTTTGCATTATGAATTTGATGGATTTATGAATCATTGTTAGAACACCTCTGGCCCGGGTGGAATAGGAGGTGTAATACCTGTTTGGTCCCCAGGATTTCCTGTAGGAGTAATATCTTGCAACTGTGTCTTTGGGCATAGGCCATAATCTTGCGGGCTTTGGTGTGATTTCTGAGGCCCCGGACATTCCAGGACATTATGGTAGTGGGCATTTTAGAAGTCTAAGGCACGTCCCAACTTTGGCGATGTTGTCCATGACTGCCATCAGAGTTATCAATCCGGAGATACCCCGGTGTAATGTGGTGTGGTGGTCTGCCTCTGCCATTTTTAACATAATCCCCCAACCCAAGTCCACCCCCCTCCCTCCCCACCTTCCCCAACCGGGTAGTGTTCCCGTCCACCCCTCACCCCCATAAACCGACACTCCCTTTGAAACAGAGGTCAGTGGGCAGGACCCAACATGGGTTCACCCTATTACCGGCCCAACGGGGGCCAACAATCATCAACAACCAAATGGAAATAAACATTGCAACTGCAGTGGGCCGCGCTGTTGCCGTGTGTTTGACATTTTAGACGGAGGAAGAGACAACATGTGCTATGTTCAGCACAGGCATCTATGGCACATATATTACTTGCATGGCACCTGCAACCAGTAAGCATAACAAAGCAGGGTAAGACCGGAGAATTGGGTGGCCCATGTGGTCGGCCTCGGGCACTAGGAGAGAGGGTAGTTAGTGACTATAGGCTAAAGGGCGACCAATGGCCCGAACGCTTGTAATAGGGAGCCATATTTGTTGAGTTGACGAAACATCATTACCATCATCACATTGTGAGTCAAGAATTATCAGACAGGATGGGCATCAAGAAGTGAAGCCGGTTTATGGTTAGTCATTATCAGCGTGGCCCCCTCCTGGATTATGGAGAGGTATTTGCGACTCAATAAACTTCACTGCTTCGTCCGGGACGGTAAAGAAGTACAGTTTTTCTTTATAGGTGATTTTGAGTCGTGCCGGGAACAATATTTCATAAGGGACATTGCGTTCTCTGAGCAGTTTTCCTGATGCCGAGGAACTGACGCCTCTCCTGTTGCACCCCCACTGAGAAGTCAGGGAAGATCCTGATGGTGTGGGCTTCCAGGCGCAAGTCTCCATTCTCACGTGATAGGCGAAGAATGAGGTCCCTGTCCCGGTAATTGAGAATTCTGGCAATAATGGGCCTGGGAAAGTCGCCCGGTTTAGGGCGTGGTGATAAGTCCCGGTGGGCTCATTCAACCGTGAAGTATGGTGACAAGGCAGGATTACCCAACAGATCTTGGAGTAGGCTCTCAACAGTGTCCTCCATACGCCCTTTGAAGGGCGTTCTCTGGAACCCCAACAATGCGCAGGTTATTCCTGCGCGAGCGAGACTCCAAGTCGTTGCACTTCGCCCTTACGCTCTTCATATCTCGAGTCAAGGAGGCAACCGTGTCCTGAAGTGTATGTATTTCATCTTCATTCGCAGCAATCCGGTTTTCAGCGTCAGTGATCCTAGTCCTCGCTTGGTCAACTCGGGTTTTGAGTGAGGTGACGTAGGCATTGTCGTCAAGTTTCTCATAGAAGCCGGCGAAGTTCTTTGCCGTTGATTCCATCATTGTGGCGAGATCTGGTACCAGTGAACCGGGATGGGGATCGGCCTCGGGTTCTTCCTGGGCAGATGACATGTGACCTGCCTCAGCCCTTGGGACAGTCTTAGTAAACTTATCCATAGCTCCCCCCTTGCCGGTTCCTCTGGATCGATTATACATTGCAGGTGTAGGTCCGAATGCAGCAATGGCCCACAGGTGGACCTGGAGGCAGAATAAATAGTAGAAGTGCCGATCAGATTGGTGGTCTCCAGACAATACACCCAGTGATAGTGGGGGGGCTGAGCGAGGGCAGCGGTAGATAGAAGTGGCAAGGCTTCAGTGAGAGGCGGGCAAGGGGCTGCCCAGTGCCAGGAGGGGGCAAGCGGCAGCTATCAAGAGATAGTATTGATTTGGCAGAGCTGTGGTGTGATGCCTCACTCCTATGCAGAGGTAGTAAATGCTGCGCTCATTGAGCCGGGGTAGATACGTGGTCTGCCGCTCTCAGCGGTCGCAGGAGGAGGTTAGGCGCACCCCGCCCAGTAAATACAGGGACCAAGGGGCCCCCGGGCTGTGCCGAAGAGGAAGTGCTGCAGTCTTTGTGAGGATTTGGTAGCGCCAGGTGGTAGAATGTCATTTGCAGCCAGCATGGGCAGATGTGGGCAAGTGTCACCAATTGGGCAGGTGGGGGCTTATATGGCCCAATCCTAGTCTGATGCTGTGCTGAGGCGCAGAGACATCAGGCAAATATCTGTATGGCATTGTATGTGCGCTGAGCAAGTCCTATGAGGGCTGAGGATGCGGACAACAATAGCGCACAATCATGAGCCTCCCCCGCTCCTCACCTGTCCTGCGGGTGCATCGGCGCAGGCCCGTAATGTGTGGCACCAGGGGAGCAACTGGGCTCCAGCCCAGCAACTCCGCGCCGCCTCCCAGCAGCAGACGAACCCAGCCCGGGGAGCGGAGGGGTTGGAGCGCACCTCAATGTGGGCATCCGTCGCAGCCCCGTCTCTTGCATCGGCACGCCACATGCGGGACAGTCGTAGCGAGCAGGGCCGTAGCCACCACAGTCACATTGGGCTCTTGCCGAGAGACCCGGAAGGCAGAGATCCTGGGTGCCCCGTCCGCGGCTGCAGTGCCCTCCACGGCTGCGGGGAACCAGGCGCAGTAAACTGGGCGCGTGCAGGGTCCGAAGTATACGCACGGCCGGTCCGCCGTTACAGGCGATGCAGGTCAGTCTCTGGGGTCTGATTTCAATCGGAACTTACAGTATGCAGGCAGTGAGACATAGGCTGCAGATCCTTAGTGTATTGGCTGATGGCGACGTGGCAAACTGCAGATGTAGGCGGATTTCTGTCAGGCCCACACGGAGCTCGGGAGCTAGGCAGCCATCTTGGGCTGCTCAACAGCGCCCCCTCTGTCCCATATTTCTAAGGTGCCTTCTGTACATGTCTCCCCTCTCTCTCGTGTGAGGCTTGCTTTCTTTCTGTCTCTCTCTCATCCTTGTCAGCGTGTTTTTGTTGCACAACGTTGATGGATTGGACATCAGAGGGCCTTGTGTGTATATTACAAACATTTACAATGTTCTGGCTCACACGTACACCAATTTGGCATGCTTGCTGTTACAGAGGGATAGACGGAACTACCCTTTGCTTAGTGATACGGTGTGAAAGGAAATATGCCTTTATCTCGGCTGCATACTTTATTCCATGTGATGCCACTGATTGTAGGATATAATTATCTGGGGATGATCTTGATTCTTTCTGTGCCATGCGCGAAAGAAGGATAACAGAGTATGGAGCGGTTCCTTATTCTCTGTTGTAATAATACATTCCGATGTGAGAGAAATGCTTCCTTTCCAAAAATTGAGAAAACAACCACTCCATATTTTCTGTCTCTTCTTCTTCCCCTCCGAGCATGACTTCATCATCACACAATAACTGTATGCCTCCAGCTTCTGCAAATCCGCGTGAGCCAAAATACTGCATTGTTCTACCTCTTCGTGAAGAACCACAACTGAGAGGCACCTTGAATATTTCTCCTTGAAAATTTAACAGCCACAATAGTGTACCCAGGTAAGGAATAATTGTATACATTTGGTTAGCATAAGCATCAATGACATCAGAATTAGTTATTTTCCACTCGTGACATTTTTCAAGTAATACAATAGTGTGTCGAACTTAATGTGTGGGGGTTACACAACCAGCAACAAAAGAAACATGATAAGGCCAATTCATAAGAATGTGTGAGAACAAGATGCAAGTGGTAAAATGTCCCACCCATATTCTGCTCTCTAATATCCCTGCACGTAAACCAGCGGATCACAACAGGGCTTTGTGTGCTATGGCCTTAACACACTGCAGGCAGAAGAAGCGCACAACCAGCACGTCCGATGCATTCCAAAGTGACAGACACATTCCTGACCTGAGCTAGCTAAGTACTATGCAATTAAACTCACAAGGGCTCAGGGAGCATGTTTCTGCAGACCAGCCTTGACAAATCCATCACTACGAACACAGTTGTTACATTTGTATCCTAATGTAGTGGTGACATTTAAAAGCTTAATGTTGAAAACACGTATTCAGAGCATGAGTGTTTCTATCTAAAGCTTTGCACTGATGACAAGGTCCTGTGCACACGGCACACCACTGGCAGGATTGCTCTTTCCCCAAGCCTGCCATGTAATGGGGGCAGTTCAGAGCACGGCCACTGCTACAGCATGCCCCTTCCCACAGATTCTGCAGGTGGGGATGAATCTGTCCACACAGATCCAACTGTGCAGGCAGATTCCCTTCAGTGGATCGCCCCACTTTCAGAAGGCAGGGATTGTGTCACTTGTGTGGGCAAATAGCACTCGTACGTACCCAAAATACTCTGTGATGTAAACCCTTAAATGCCCCTGTGGCCTTATTTATGTTGGCAAGACTATGCAAAAGGCCCATATCAGGCTCAAAAACATACATACTATTGCTGTATTTTTTAGGCAAAGCTGATTTCACTAAGAAGAAAAGTCATCAACACCTAAGACGTTTGCCTGAGGTGCCAAAGTTATAATAACAGACAGGGGTGGTTACAGCCGCGATCCCTTGTGGCAGCCCCTTTTATGCTTAGGCCTGCCAATGTCTTGGCTACAGCCTGTTCCTTCCCCTATCAGAGCCGTTTCCCAAAGATTGCATCATCACCTCGGATGCTGCTGGGGCCTCCCTCCTGTGCCAGAGATAGCTGCTCAGCAGTGGTTAGGGGGGGGGGGTAGTGGTCTGTCGCTAAAGAACAATCAATGTCATGTTGGGACACAGTATTGGTCAAAAAAGGTCCGGAAGCAAATAAGGTCCACCTTTAGGCAAGAATACAAGCTATTCGTATTTAGTAAGAATAGTATGCAAGTTCAGAATAGGCAAATAAGAAAAGTTTTAAATTAAGTTAGTGAGTGCCCCTTACCATTGAGCGGTGGGTGCCATGTGACTTTTGCCCAAATTAGAGGACCTTGCCTTTGCCTTGGGACTATTTACTTGCCCAGCAGTCACCTACCCCACTATAGTGCCCTCTGGGGTGGGCGCCAACACGTCATTGAAGAATTGCGATAGGCCATTTGTTTATGAACTTGGCTTCATGAAGGAAAGCTGGCCTCGCAATCAATGGTCATAGAAACTGGAAAGCCATCTGCTCTAGTTGGACGTGGCAACCTACCCATATGCTGTGGTAAGTGATACTGAGGCCATGCTTCTTTGCGCTAGATTCCTCCCACTTTCAAGCACTGCAAAATGAATAGCTGTAATTGTGAACAGTTTTAATTTGACTCCATTCATTGACCTCGGAAGGATGAAGGACCGAGGCGGTTCTGCTGGTGTTCAAGCTTGTCTGCGGCATTCTGGTTGCTGGTTTGAGTGCTTCGGCTGCTGGGCTTTCTGCCAGCTATTGTGTCCCCAAAGCAACCTCCAGGTCCTTTATAAGACCATAGTGCACGTGTATCCATGCTATACAGTAGCTGCACAACTTGGGAGTGATTGTATATTCATTGCCTCTTATTCCCAGCAGAGTAAGTTCTGGTTACTCCTGGGGTGGAGACGCAATATGGCCCGGGGAAGCAATGATTGAAACTTATTGTTTTGTAAAAGTCTACAGCATTAACCAGTTGGGTTAACTGCCTCCTCTGAGGAGGTTGTGAATCCTAACTGGTTGGAAATAAATTATTTTTGGGATTGCATCCCCTTTCGGAGTGCAGTACAGGGTTACAGGCTGGCAACGTCCAGTGTTTGTCTTGTGTTCTATAATTCTGTATCTAGAATAGCCTCGAGATTTTCCCAGCTGCACCTGAAGTGTAACTTACTAATGTATATACATAGAAAACATTTTTGGTTTTGCTTGCACCTTTCTTTGCGCCAGTATTCCCTGTCTTCACATATATGACTTATGCTATTCCCAACGAATAAATGAAAGCATTGAAGTCCGTCTGCGTGTAGATTATTTTATTTTTGTGATAATTCTAGGCCCTTTTGGATGACACATGTTTCGGCATTACACTTTGCTTTGCTCAAATCCAGGCATTTCTGTGACAAAAAATATTGAAATAATAGAAATAAATAAAAAATGTGAAATCATGTCATAGAACTATTTGCATATTCATTTCCCTGTTCAAAAACGTGTGAGAGGGTGAATACATGAAGTAAAAAACACAACATATTTAACCTTATACCAATTTGTGCAGCATAAACCTACAGAGAAAGCTTGCGTTAAAATGGGGTCTAAAATGCCCCTTCATTCTGTTAAAGTAACCCGTGGGATTACTTGGATTTAGGAAATGTGGTTTCTGTTCAATGTGTGAACATGCAATACCAAACACAAACCTTTTCAAGGACAAAAACGGAACACAAACATTTATCATTGAACAAATAAATTGTCGCTCTAAATTCATCATTTATGCCTTCATATGTGTTTGCAAACTGATATACATTGGCAGCACGAACTAGGAACATGAATCAGAGAACACATATCAGCAATCAGAAGTCAAGACAAGAACTTGCCACTATCAGAACATTGGCAACCCCACCATCAACTACAGGACAAAAGAGAAATCAAATTTGTTGGACTTAAAAAGATTCAGCTGGGTAGACGAGGAGGAAACCAGGAACTACGACTTCGCCAGGAAGAAGCAAGACTTATCTGTCACTTCAAAGCTGCCTAAGTCCGACAATGAAATTGTGTCGTTGTTATAATACAGGGTATGGATATGTACAGGTAGACCATTTGTTGTAAGGTACACCAACACAGATCAAAATATGAAAAGTAGGACGAGAACTACAACCACCAAAATCACTTAGTGGAAATGTTTTGCACCATATTTTCTTATAATCTGACTACCAGAAGGCCTACTGGTAAAAACATTTTTTTTTGCAATTTGAAAATACTTTCAAACAATTTGAAAATACTTTCAATCAAGCATTCCACCCATGTTAGTTTGGAGAATGCCAATCTAGGTTATATTCTATCAACACATGAATATTTAAAGGCAGGGAAGAACTACCACTACTAGAATGCTTAGTGGTAGTAATTGCGAAACCCAAAACCAATTAGAATTAAGATATTCACAGACAGATTCCTATTTACAGTAACAACAAAAAATGTCATATGAAAAACGTTCTCTATGCTTTAACTTAAAGTTTAAGTAGAGTGCAAACCCAGAATTTAGAATTTGGACTCTATAGGACCAGAAAAGTTTTGCAACCTATATTTTCTTATAAATCAAAATAACATACATTTTCAGCATTGAAATGACTAACCTAGCCTCTCATGTATCTAAATAGAAAATGGAAAGGTTAGATATAAACCACAACTACCAGAATGCCTAGCGGTTGAAATTCGGCAATTTGAAACCACCTCTAATCAAGAATTCCACCTATGTTAGTATTGAGCTTGTCAATCTAGGTTTTTAATCTATCAATACATGAATATTTAAAGGCAGAAAAGAACTAACACTTCCAGAATGCTTAACGGTAGAAATGGTGGAAATGAAAACCATTTAGAATCAAGATATTCACGTGTTTTATTAGACAGATTACTATTCCAGTAACAAAAAATGCTGTTTGAAAAACATTCTTTACGCTTTAAATTATAAGTCAAAATAGAGTGCAAACCAAGATTTTAGAATTTGGACTCAAATGACCAGAATGCCCGATGTACCGCACATTGGAAATGCGAGCAGAATATGCAGTAGCGCATTGACAAACGTGGCCAACAACAAGGTAAAAGAATACTAAAGCATCTAATTACATCAGGCATCTGAAAAAACAAAAAACATTAGATATCTATTACCAAATTAACACTCACAACATACTTGGATTTAAAACAAATTTGGGTTCAAACACCCAAAAGCAATATGCACATGATTAACTTAGCCCAAAACATGGCCGCCATCAGAAATCCGATGGAAATGAAGGTAGGACTACTCCACCTGACATGCAGTGTCATATGTAGTCCTTCTTCTATCATCCAAGAGGCAGTCTAACTGACTCGACACTTGGAGCACAAATTAGACTTTTTTCAGGTAAGCCCTAGGGTCCTCTCACAAGCCCACCCTAAACTGGGACCAATCAATGCAAGTGCCGCTCATTTGGGAAAATGCTGTTTTTGAATGAGCTTGGTCGACATGTTTTTTAGAACCTTAAAACGACGCAACAAAGCTAAAAGTTATCAAAGTGTAATGAACACTACCATGAGGATGCCTCATAGTCAAACCGTCTTTTTAGAGAGACTGAAATTATATTATTTTATTTTTCTCTACTCTGCAATTCGTAACATACTATAAGAAGGAAATTGCAAATTAACAAACTCGCACTGCACTGCATGAAACTAGGATTTAAGCCTTAAACCAGGGTCATCCTAAATTTGTTTACTTTTTCTAGCAGATGTGATTTGACCCCAATTACTAACTGGACTGCAATAAAGCAGACTATCGGAACCGCAATACTTTAGGGTAAGAAAGCCCATTAATTGCAACCAAATGTTTCACACATATGCAGTTCTTATACAAAACAACAAACAATGACAACAGTTAGGTTTTCTTTTCCTTGAAAGGGAATGAGTGGCAGGAAACGTTAGGAAAATACTTACCAGGACGAAGTAGGGGACAAGATGAATCAGAAATTAGAATGATAAATGGGCCTGAAATTGCTAAAAAAGTAATTGTATGTATATGTCAATTTTCTTTTCACTTTCTCATTACCAAGTAATCCCACGGGTTACTATAACAGTATGAAGGGGCATTTTAGACCCCATTTTAATGCAAGCTTTCTCTGTAGGTTTATGTTGCACAAATTGGCATAAGGTTAAATTTGTTGTGTTTTTTACTTCATGTATTCACTCTCTCACATGTTTTTGAACAGTGAAATGAATATGCAAATATCTTTAAGTTCTATGACATGATTTCATATTTTTTATTTATTTCTATTATTTCAATATATTTTGTCACTGAAATGCCCTGATTTGAGAAAGGCAAAGTGTAATGCCGAAACACGTGTCATCCAAAAGGGCTAGAATTATCACAAAAATAAAAAAAATCTACACACAGACGGACTTGAATACTTTCGTTTATTCATTGGGAATAGCATAAGTCATATATGTGAAGACAGGAAATACTGGCGCAAAGAAAGGTGCAAGCAGAACCAAAAAGGTTTTCTATTTTTACTAACGGAGTTGAGGCGCTCATGGCCTCGGTCTTTGCATAAACTTGTGCGACAAACTGAAGGTTAACAAAACAGAATCTCCAATTCAAAAATTCCAATTTCCAAATAGATTTGGAGCAAAAGTATCGGTTGCGAGAGTACAAATCTAAGGGTATCACCAAAAAGCACCTCGAATTGAACCACTAATCTGTATACATTACTAAGGACTTCCCCACATTACATTTGTCTACAAGAATCTGACTTTTATGTTGTGCCTCCCACCTCACAATTTGTCTATTTATCTCTACGGTGGCCACAACCAGGGAGTGGACACACACCATTTAATATTAACGTACCCTTTATCAAATTGACCAATTATACACTGGATGATGTCCTTTGCAAAAATTGATGCAACCACTAACAACAGAGCTCAATCCCTTGGTTTCAGCGAAGAAGAAGCAAAGAGGATCTTAGGCCTTATCAAAACAACAGGAGATGAGCTGATTTCCTCAGATAAACCGGAAGCACTAATCAAGCAATTGGAGTGGAAGGTACGCAGAGAAATCAATCTAAAACTACATGCGACTACACTAGCACACTATTATAAGGCACAAAGGATTCCATGAGGACTAAGAGTGAATTTAGAACCTACCCTCTGTAAAGAGAATCTAAACTTTATGAAGAAATGGAGACAGATCCTAAATAAGTGTTCCCTTGACCTCATCCTTCTGACAATTGAAGAACTGTCACACAACCTAACAGCACTCGATGAGGAAATTGACGCCATCAAAGGAACCCTGAGTAAGTGCTTCACTGCGGATCAGTTGAAACAAGTTTTGGATGAAACAAATGAGAAACTAGCCACGTACAAACAGGAGTTGGAAACTAAGAAGGAAAGAAAATTTAGACGGGACACCCAGGATTACAAACTCAATATTGTATATCGTTGGCAAGAATATTACGGCCAACGAACAGCTAGACCATTTCAGCCACGCACTCCAAGAACCGGACCTCTGAATACAGACACTGCCGCCTCAGAAGCATCCAGTACGGAACTTGAAGTAGCCGTAGATGCAGTGACGGCAACACCTCCACCTCTAGGGTGGATGAGACCAGACCAGGTACAGTTCCTTTTTTAGAAAAAGACCTACCAGACAGGGACAAGGGAAGAAAAAAATCAGAGAGGAAGAAACAAATGGGGAGAAAGACATAGTTGTAAATATCTCTTCGTACCAATGTCTCAAATGGAATTACAAGTATATGCAAGGGCCTTTCATTTGTGCCCCAGTACAATACCAGCTTATTGAGGGAAAAAATAGTTTTTTTCAAATTGATGAGGAAACTCAAACTCAAAGTTTTTTTCAACACCCTTGATGAGGAGGAATACATAAAGGACCCTATGGAATTCCTAGAGCTAGCACCTAAGAGTGTATTCAATTCCCCAATTAATAACCACGTTCTGGCAGTCTTTCAGAAAACAGTCTTGGATCAATTTAAGAAAATTCCCTTTAAGTCCAAGGGAAAAGGGAACTTTACAATGAGTGAATGACAAATCCTTAAAAGATTGCTAGACAACAGCAAGATTATCTTTAAACCAGCAGACAAGGGTGGTGCCCTTGTCTTTATGGACAAGAGCAAATACATTGCGGAAGTTCAACATCAACTAGCTGACGAGAAACATACCAGGAAATTGATTATAATCCGACAGAACAGGTGAGGACCCTGATTGAGGAAGTACTGGATGAGGCGGAAAACAGAGAGGTGATCTCAGAAAAGACACGTAGATTCTTGGAGAAGATACACCCGATCACTCCTGTGATCTATATTCTCCCGAAGATCCACAAGAGACTAGTGGACCTACCTGGGCGACCCATTTTAGAACCCCTTGCTAGATACCTGGACAAAATCCTACAACCTCTCATAGAGGAAACCCCCACGTATATCAACGATACTACTAATTTCTTGAAAAAACTGAAGGAGATTGAGTTTGTTAACGAAAGGGATACCTTATTTACAATGGATATAACATCCCTGTACACCAATATTGCACACGAAGCAGGCCTAGAGGCTGTCGAATGGCTACTACTGAAGTCTGACAACTGCCAGGGTGACAAAATATTTGTGCTGACACTGCTCAAATTAGTATTGATGAACAACTTCTTCAGATTCCAAGATAAATACTATCTACAACTCTCAGGAACCAGTATGGGGGAATGTATGGCCCCAGCCTACAAGAACACTTCGTGGGGTCCACTTTTTAGCGTGGGAACTAGTGACTATTCATGTACCATTTAATGGGTGGCCTCAGATTATCTTTTCTTCTGGAGTAGCCCTCATAACATTTGTGGGCTGCTATCCTTAGGAGTGGGGTGCACGGATCTTCTGCCCATATAGGAGTGGGGGCGGAGATTAGTGTCTTGGTAGGGCTTGGGGCCACATTTCAGAGAGGAACTGTTTCGTAGGTCATGAGAACTTTTATCTTTTATTGACCTTCGTACGAAGTATGTGGACCCAGAGTGATGGATCACTCTTGTGATTGCTAAATAAAATAATACTAAAAATGGGATTATTTAGGCCCATCCGTTGTCACCTTCTCCTTTCGGGTGGTTTTGTTTTGTTTTGTTTTTATCTGGCTTCTTTTAGAGTTGTTGTCCAGAGTTGTCTTTGTGATATATTTCACTAAGTGCTTTGCCACTTGGATCGGTTTGTTAATACAGGAGTCCGTGATACAACGGTTTTTCTTAGGGAGAAACTTCTTCCATAACACAATATGTTTTTTGATCTTTTCTTCAGAGGGGTATCCGATTGATTTCCTGGGATATCTTTGGTTTTAAAAAGAGGTCGACCGGTTTCGATGATTATTATTTCTCATCTTCTTCAGGACCTTGGTTTTTGGCCTGTCTTGATAAGATCAGGAACGGGATGGGATCAGAAAAACCGTCATCCCAACTACCTGAGGAAAGAAAAGAAAAACACAGTAGTTTTTCATTTCTTGAGGTCATGCTGTTTTTTTGTTTATTTTTTTAAAAAACATTCCATGGTTAAATTATTGTTGAGTTACTTGTAAAAAACTTAATTATTTTCAGATTTTTTAGACAGTCTATTCTGTTGGCGGAAGGGGACATCAATCTGTTTAGACTAAAAACAGGTGTTGGTCACAAAAAAGATGGTTACCTTCCATGTAGCTCTGCTGGTCAGATGCTGTGAGCCGTGTTGTTATTGTGGACGGCTGGAAGGTTGCATCGTTTTCATCCTGTAAAACACAATATGGTGATGTGTCATTGTGTGTACTTCACTACTGCTGGGTACATCAAACTGCTGTTCATTAAGTATAGTGCCTCTTTAAATATGCGTGGCTGTGGCCATAAGATGGATGGCCAGTAGTCTGCATACACGTGTATTTTAGTCAGGGCCTGGCGCCATATGGGCCATGCAGCGTGGAACCTGTGCCAATACAATTGACACACTACATGTCTCTGGGAGCTTGCTGTGGGCAGAACTGCCCATGTCACCCTAGGGAGGTGCCAGGCGAGGTCACTTAATGATCACGGTCACAAGCGCGGCAGTCTTCTGGGTTCGCCTCGGCTTGCGATCGTGAGCATTTTCATATTCACACAGTGCGTCCGCATGGGGCGCCGGTAGGTGCTGGAAGCGAGCAGCGCTGCCCGTGTCATAACCGGTAGTTGCAAGGTTCTCGATCGCGAGAGCGGCAGCCCGCTATGCTTGCCGCGACTCGCGATCGAAAAGGGGTGTCTTCTAGATAAATCACAGTTTGTTTTGCATGCCGCAGGGGTGAATCGCTTACCGGATTGTTCGGATGGCCTCCGCTTCTCGTCAGGCCGTGGGACGCTGGGGCTCTCGCTCTGAGTGTAAACCAACGGTTGCCCGGCAACGAAGACGGCTTTTTATAGTCCGTCTTCACTGCCGGTTTTCCTGGTCGCGTAGGGCGGCCATATTGGAGAGTATTTGCTCCTCTAAGTTACTCTATGTTTCTGGTAGTGTATATAGTGGTGGCAGGCCCCCTGGGGCTGATGCTTTGTGTGTTTTTGTACATAATCCTGATATTTGGCAACAATATTTGGCAACAATATTTGACATCTTATTCAGTTTGTGCTGGGAGGTCGTAACGGAACATATATATTCATTCATTGCATCATTATAGCATTGTAAAGTGGCCATTCCCACTAGGGATAGCACTTCCACTTGTGCAGAATGTCTTTTTTCATAGAGATTCATGATATTTGGCAGCAATATTTTTGCACCTTTTTTCCTGCATCCTATGGGACGATGACAGAACATATGTTCATTCATTGTAACATTATGACATTATCACAATCGGTATTAGAGTGTGGCCCTTCTCCCCTCGTCATTAGTGCTGGTCTAGAATTGGTAGGGGGAGTGTTTTTGGTGTAAATTTAGAGGGAGCACCGAAATTGTTCTTGTTAACCCATATTATATAAACACTTATTCAGCGGGGGGAGAAAGGTGTACTCATAACATTGACCAAACCCATTGTTCATATTCATGTTTGTTGTTATAGAGTATTTGTTATTCTCTGTACTGTGTTATAGTCCTCATCTCACTCCTTATCTTCCTTCTTCATTCATCTGTTGGGGATGTTCATTTCATTAGGGCGAGGTTGTTCCACTGTATTTCCTCGTTCAGCCCATTTTTTACTGTGTCTAATCTGAAAATCCAGAGTTGTTCTCGTTTCAGAAGCATTTGTCCAAAGTCCACACCCCTTCTTGGGGGAGTTAGTTTTTCAAGGATAGTCCATGAAATGACTCACCAGGGGGGCCGTTAGTTTTTTGGTGCGGATACATGATTTATGTTCAATGAGTCTCTTTTTTATCTCCCTCGTTGTCATGCCCACATATCGAAGAGTGCAGGGGCATGTGATCAGATAAACCACCCCTTTTGATTTGCAATTGGTTAGATTTCTTTGTTGCCAGGGTGTGTTCCATCCTATCTCGATGGTCTTGCTCCTTGAGGTTTGTACACACACGCAGCAGCCCCCATAGGGTGTATGTCCATAGGTTTTTCTGCTCCCCAGATTGTGTTTTCAATGTCGTCTTGTTCCTTTATTGTATGTACAAGACTATCTCTTAAGTTTTTTCGTCTTTTGATAGCAAATGACGGTTGGGCCAGGGTACTTGAGCCTGTGTTCAGAATGGGCCACAATTTTTTTATTTCTTTTTTGATGGTATTGAACATCGGGGAATAGCTCATTATCTCTTCTCTTTTTGGATCTTTTTTATATTGCTGCAGCGTGATCTCCCTTGGTATGTTTCTAGCCCGTCTGCATGTATCATTGACAATTTTCTTCAGATATCCTCTTTCTCTCAGCTGTTTTTTTAGTGCTCCGGATTGCTCTTTGAAGTCTTCTAGTCTTGTACATGTTCTGCAGTACCGAAGAAATTGGCCAAAAGAGAGATTATCCTTCAGGGCTTTTGGGTGGTAACTGTTGTACCGCAGATGTGAGTTTCTGTCAGTGTCTTTTTTATAGACCCTAGCCCTCAAGCCGTCTTCTTGGGTGGTGATATGGAGATCCAGAAAATGTGTCTCTGTCCTATTCGCATCAATGGTGAATTTTAGATGAATATTACAGCTGTTCAACCACTGATGGAAGGCTGTGAGCTCTTCTTTTGTCCCTTGGAAGAGCATAAGGACGTCGTCGATATACCTTTTCCATATCTTTATCTTATCCAAAAAGGTATTAGTGTTGGCATAGATTAATTCATTTTCAAAATGTTCAACATAAAGATTTGCTAGGCTAGGCACAAAAGTAGCACCCATTGTTGTTCCGGATATCTGCTGGAAGAATGTTTCCTCGAGGATGAAGAAATTCCTGGTAAGGGCTATTTCTGTAATTTCGGTAATGAAGCCTGCATGTCCACTGTCTATTTTTGGGTCGTTGATCAGGATTCTTCTCACCATTTGCACTGTTTTGGCTTGGGGGATATTGGTGTAAAGGGCCTCAATGTCCATCGTGACCAGCCATTGGGTGGTTTGGTCAAAGGTTAGAGTCGTGAGTATGTTCAATATTGCTGTAGAATCCTTAACATATGATGTCATCTTTGGAATCCTATCACGTAGAAATCTATCCACATATTGCGACAGGGGTTCCAGGATTGAGTTTATGCCCGACACTATGGGCCTGCCTGGTATCGGTGTTACCCCCTTATGCACTTTTGGTAATGCATAAAAAGCTGGCAGCCTCGGGTGTGTTGGTGTGAGGAAGGAAGCTTCTTTTTCGTTGATATACTCCTCATTTAGTGCTTCTTCCATCATCGGTGCAATAAGTCTTCTCACAGAGGGGGTAGGACCACAGGGTAGGGTTCTATAGCTGTTCTGATCTTGGACCAAGGTGTTAACCATCTGCTGGTAATCGTGGGTGTCCATAAGGACCGTGGCTCCTCGCTTGTCCGCTGGTTTAATTGTTATTTTGTCATTATTAGCCAGTGTTTTTAGGGCTTCTGCTTCAGTCTTGCTGTAGTTGTTATGTACAAATTTGTGTTCTTTTTCCATTATCTCCAACGTCTTTAGTAATTCTTGTCGAAAATATTACACTCGGGAGTGTTGCTTTCAGTTGGTGGGTAGAATTGTGAGGATGGACGTAGGTCCGTGAACTTCCCCATATCTTTTTCCGTGGTGTCCTGAAAGAATTGTTTGAGTTTTATTTGTCTGATCAATTGAGTTATCTCGATTCTTGTTTGGAATGGGTCATATCGAGCAGTAGGTACGAAGGAGAGTCCCTTCCCCAAAACAGTTCTTTCTGCTTCTGTAAGTACGTGTGAGGACAGATTCATAATTAGTGAAAGTTGGGTTGCTGGAATCCTCTTCCCCGACTGCGGGACGTCATTGGGGAGAAAGGTTGCCAGCATGGTCTCCCTCGTTGGTTCCCTTGCTGTCCTAAAAAACGTACGTTGTTGCTTCCTCGCCCTTGTCCTTGAGTATTCCGGAATTGGCCTGCTGTGGCTATTTGAGCTGTCTGTTGTTGCTGTTGTTGTTGTTGTGCCCTTAGGTCATCATCTGAGCTCATACTGGAATTGTTAGAGGAGCCCAGACCTATTGCCTTTAAACTGTCTTCCACCCATTTGTTGGCTTTGTAGATATGCATTTCTTCTGGCTAGTTTCGCTTCCTCAGAGAAGTAGTTTTCCGTAGTATATGGGTAAATTTTCTCGTGTGAAAGGCCTGCTAGATCTTTCTTTAGTTTGCTAATCTTTTTTGTAAGGTTTAACTCGTAGAATTCCTTCAGTGATGTCTCTAGTGCTGCTAGTTTCGTGTTGTAGATCTCTAGTGCAATATTGGCTTTGCTAGTATACAGTTTGGTTTGTATATCCTTCATGAGCTTCTCTGAGACCGTCTTTGCTGTGTTGATGATAAGGATCAACCAGTCTCTTGTGCACTTATTAGCTATGAAGGACCAGTCCTTCCTGAATTAACGTCCGTAATGAGCTATTCCCCGATGTTCAATACCATCAAAAAAGAAATCAAAAAATTGTGGCCCATTCTGAACACAGGCTCAAGTACCCTGGCCCAACTGTCATTTGCGATCAAAAGACGAAAAACCTTAAGAGATAGTCTTGTACATACATTAAAGGAACAAGACAACATTGAAAACACAATCTGGGGAGCAGAAAAACCTATGGGACATACACCCTGTGGGGGCTGCTCCATGTGTGTACAAACCTCAAGGAGCAAGACCATCGAGATGGAACACACCCTGGCAACAAAGAAATCTAACCAATTGCAAATCAAAAGGGGTGGTTTATCTGATCACATGCCCCTGCACTCTTCGATATGTGGGCATGACAACGAGGGAGATAAAAAAGAGACTCATTGAACATACATCATGTATCCGCACCAAAAAACTAACAGCCCCCCTGGTGAGTCATTTCGTTCAAGAAAAGCATAGTCAGGATGACTTTACATGGACGATCCTTGAAAAACTAACTCCCCCAAGAAGGGGTGGGGACTTTGGACAAATGCTTCTGAAACGAGAACAACTCTGGATTTTCAGATTAGACACAGTAAAAAATGGGCTGAACGAGGAAATACATTGGAACAACCTTGCCCCAATGAAATGAACATCTCCAACAGATGAATGAAGAAGGAAGATAAGGAGTGAGATGAGGACTATCACACAGTACAGAGAATAACAAATACTCTATAACAACAAACATGAATATGAAAAATGGTTTTGGTCAATGTTATGAGTACACCTTTCTCCCCCGCTGAATAAGTGTTTATATAATATGGGTTAACAAGAACAATTTCAGTGCTCCCCCTAAATTTACACCAAAAACACTCCCCCTACTAATTCTAGACCAGCACTAATGATGAGGGGAGAAGGGCCACACTCTAATAACGATTGTGATAATGTCATAATGTTACAATGAATGAACATATGTTCTGTCACGGTCCCATAGCATGCAGGAAAAAGGTGCAAAAATATTGCTGCCAAATTTCATGAATCTCTATGAAAAGACATTCTGCACAAGTGGAAGTGCTATCCCTAGTGGGAATGGCCACTTTACAATGCTATAATGATGCAATGAATGAATATATATGTTCCGTTACGACCTCCCAGCACAAACTGAATAAGATGCCAAATATTGTTACCAAATATTGTTGCCAAATATCAGGATTATGCACAAAAAACACACCAAGCATCAGCCCCAGGGGACCTGCCACCACTATATACGGTACCAGAAACATAGAGTAACCTAGAGGAGCAAATACTCTCCAATATGGCCGCCCTACGCAACCAGGAAAACCGGCAGCGAAGACGGACTATAAAAAGCCGTCTTCGTTGCTGGGTAACCGTTGGTTTACACTCAGAGCGAGAGCCCCGGCGTCCCGCGGCCTGACGAGAAGCGGAGGCCATCCGAACAATCCGGTAAGCGATTCACCCCTGCGGCATGCAAATCAAACTGTGATTTATCTAGAAGACACCCCTTTTCGATCGCGAGTCGCGGCAAGCATAGCGGGGTGCCGCGCTCGCGATCGAGAACCTTGCAACTACCGGGAATGACACGGGCAGCACTGCTCGCTTCCAGCACCTACCGGCGCCCCATGCGGACGCACTGTGTGAATATGAAAATGCTCACAATCGCGAGCCGAGGCGAACCCAGAAGACTGCCGCGCTTGTGACCGTGATCATTAAGTGACCTCGCCCGGCACCTCCCTAGGGTGACATGGGCAGTTCTGCCCACAGCAGGCTCCCAGAGACATCTAGTGTGTCCATTGTATTGGCACAGGTTCCACGCTGCGTGGTCCATGTGGCGCCAGGCCCTGACCAAAATGCACATATATGCGGACTACTGGCCATCCATCTTGTGGCCACAGCCACGCATATTTAAAGAGGCACTATACTTAATGAACAGCAGTTTGATGTACCCAGCAGTAGTGAAGTACACACAATGACACATCACCATATTGTGTCTTACAGGATAAAAACGATGCAACCTTCCAGCCCTCCACAATAAAAACACTGCTCACAGTATCTGACCAGCAGAGCTACACGGAAGGTTACCATCTTTTTTGTGAACAACACCTGTTTTTAGTCTAAACAGATTGATGTCCCCTTCCGCCAACAGAATAGACTGTCTAAAAAATCTGAAAATAATTAAATTAATTACAAGTAACTCAACAATAATTTAACCATGGAATGTATTTTTTTTTTTTTTTAAAACAGCATGACCTCAAGAAATGAAAAACTACTCTGTTTTTCTTTTCTTTCATCCGGTAGTTGGGATGACGGTTTCTCTGATCCCATCCCGTTCCTGATCTTATCAAAACAGGCCAAAAACCACGGTCCTGAAGAAGATGAGAAATAATCATCGAAACCGGTCGACCTCTTTTTAAAACCAAGGATATCCCAGGAAATCAATCGGGATACCCCTCTGAAGAAAAGATCAAAAAACATATTGTGTTATGGAGGAAGTTTCTACCTAAGAAAAACCGTTGTATCACAGACTCCTGTATTAACAAACCGATCCAAGTGGCAAAGCACTAAGTGAAATATATCACAAAGACAACTCTGGACAACAACCCTAAAAGAAGCCAGATAAAAACAAAACAAAACAAAACCACCCGAAAGGAGAAGGTGACACCGGATGGGTCTAAATAATCCCATTTTTAGTATTATTTTATTTAGCAATCACAAGAGTGATCCATCACTTGGGGTCCACACACTTCGTACGAAGGTCAATAAAAGATAAAAGGTCTCATGACCTACGAAACAGTTCCTCTCTGAAATGTGGCCCCAAGCCCTACCAAGACACTAATCTCCGCCCCCACTCCTATATGGGCAGAAGATCCGTGCAACCAGCTCCTAAGGATAGCAGCCCACAAATGTTATGAGGGCTACTACAGAAGAAAAGATAATCTGAGGCCACCCATTAAATGGTACATGAATAATCACTAGTTCCCATGCTAAAAAGTGGACCCCACAAAGTGTTCTTGTGTGTTAAAAACATACCAAAATAACACTTCAAGACAAACTAGAAAGTAAAACTAAACTGTTTCCCTGAGTGTGTTTTGGCCCCAGCCTACGCAAATACTTATATGTACCACCTAGAATCAGAGCATGTATTGACGTCTGCGAGATGGTTACACCATCTGACCATCTTTGTGAGGTACATAGATGATGTTTCTGGTATTTGGTCTGGCCTGGACGATGAACGGGCAAATTTCTTCTCTATGATGAATGAAATGCATTTGCGGATTAAATTCACCACACAGACAAGTAAATTGAAGATTATTTTGACATTTAATTTCTTGGATGTCGAAGTCTATATCAAAGGAGATAATCTGGAGACAAGGATCTTTACAAAAGTTACAGACAGAAATAGCCTCCTGCTGGCAACAAGTTTTCATCCTCTTAGGACGACAGTGTCCGATTGAGCCAATTCTTATGCTACCGGAGGAACATCTCAGAGGACACGGAATATGTGAGACAATCAGCTTCTCTATGCCAAAGGTTTAAGGAAAGAGGGGAGAATCCGACCACTATTGCCCAAATTGAGGAGAAGGTGGCCACCATTGAGAGAGACACCCTACTTACATCCAAAAATCGTAATAAAGATGACTGTATGGTGTATGTGACAACACATTCCGCTCAGAGCAAAAAAATCAGGAGTATCATCCAAAGAAACGGGCCAATGTTACAAATGGACCCCCAGACGCAGCCACTTTTCCAACAGCTTCCCATATTCGCTTACAGGAATAGTAGTGCTCTAAGAAACAGCCTGATTAGAGCAGAAACTTCCATTGACCAGGTGGCATCCACAAGGTACAAAGGGACACAACCCTTTTTTAATTGCCAGCACTGCAGCAACATTCTGCCAGGCAATACGATCTCGCATCCACATACGGGCAAACCCATTGCACTTAAACACTCATGTACCTGTGACTCTACAAATGTTGTATATGCACTAAAATGTCCCTGTGGATTCTACTATTTAGGGATTACTATGAGGAAGGCGAAACTGAGATGGACTGAACATAAGTCAAATATTCGGACAAAAAATCTCAGATCACCAGTGTCAATGCATTTGATGGAATCAAGGAATTCTATTGCTCAATTGAAATGCATGATTTTGGAACAAGTGAAGGTGGGTTCAAGGGGGGGGGGTGTCCATAAGAAACTGTTACAGAGGGAGATTGTCTGGATTGATCTGTTGGATTGTCTCAGCCCAAGGGGCATGAATTGCGAGTTTGAACTTATGTGCTTTGTGTAATGTGCTTTGTAATTTAATAGGCGTCTCCGTTGAACTTGAGATGTATATGCATAAGCCACATCCGGAATCGAATGTTTTGTGCTGTAATGAAAACTGTATTGGACATGAGCTAGTCATTTGTATCTGTTTTGATGCCTTAGAATGTGAACGGTCCAGGCATTGAGAGATTGGTATACACCTAATGATCATGCTTTCAGTGTATGCTTCTGCCTAATATACGGACTGGAAGTAATGAGATCTATCAATGAGCATGCTAGCTGAAACATAGGAGCAAGGACATAACTGTATCAGAACATAACTAACATAGTTACCCTCTGGTAGGTGAGGATGAGGGAATATTGCCAAATGGTGTCCCTCGTCCGGCCTCGGTGGGTCCCTAAATGTGTGCAGGAGGTGGGGCACCACGCAGTTCATTACTGCCGTGGTGCCCCTCCTTCTGTATTGAAATTCAGCTTATGTTTTCTACCTCTTAGGGCCTTGGATGATATTCATATTCCTGGTAAGTGTAGAGTTTCATCTGTTCCCTAGAGGGCCCCCCATGTACATTGAGTAATCTGGACACAATTTTATTGTGTATACTGCACACAAATTCCTCCACACACAATGTGGATGTTGTGGCTGCGATGGTCGGGTTTGCCGCACCAATGACAGCCTTAGACACTACCTAACACATACCGGACAGGTAAGGAGATTATAGCCTACCGACGTCTCGATGCGGATGCCGTGGTTGCGACGCGCATGCGCGCCACACCCATGGCAACCAGATACACAACAACAATGAAGCATTACTTTCGAGTCAGGCAATGATTACACGTCATGCCTGAGCCGTGAGAGAAACATAACATACAGGGGTATACGGCTAGATGCAGTACACATGCATTATTAATTAAGCCACAGATAGAATCGTAATAGACTGTCCAGTCCCACACAAATATGGCGACCGGAGTCGGGACTCGCGTGCGCACCACTCCCATGGAGACCATTTACACCTGGCTGAGACGAGCAGCACGTCTAGGTGACGGGCTGCTCGACTCCTGTGCCCAGTGTGAACTAGAAGGTGGGTGATATTGAGGGGACGCACGGGGTGCCCTTGCCCCTCCACATATCCTAAATGTACCGCATGAGTGGGATTTGTCATCTTTTGAATTAAGGCCAGTGATTACTTTGAACGCATGCAACCTGCACGCGTTTGTTACCCCATCTTAGCCACATGCTTGAATGGTCCATGTATGGGGAGTCTTGATTACACATCTGTTATTTACAGAAATGGTGCATGATCCCAAGGGTTGACTCATGTTCCCTTAACTTTTTATTTAATCCCAGCCGCTTACTTTGGGAGTCACTGCCCTACACCAAATCACTACCCGGGGACAGGAGTTTGTCTTCTGACCGGGTGAGTTGTGAAGCTAGCTTATGCATTATTTGAGTGTGAGGCTCTACTATAAGTCCTTTTTATGATGATTGATCCTTACTCAATGTTTAACTTTGTATCTACTATGCAGGTAGAAGCCAGTGTCTTCTATTGCCCTGAAGTTAAGGTTAATGTATTTCCACTGAAACCACAGTATTTACCTTTTTTTTAGTATACCACATAGATCTAATTAGTGTACTCTCATCTTTTTAGGAGATATCTTGAGGAACTATTTTGAACACATTATGAAATCTAAACACGTCCTGCCCTGAAGATGGATTCAGTATAATCCGAAACACGTTGGCACCCATGACCTTATAGGAGTGTTTTTAGAATGATTATTTGAGCAGAACAAATTGTATTGCTCATAAGTGTAAATTACACATGTACAAAATACACATGTTTTCACTTTGCCACATACTAGCGTGTGGTTGACACCTTGCATGAAGCAATTTAATTTTTTTGTATATTTTGTGGTTAATTTGAGCACATTATCAGCTCAGTTGTGATATTGTTTTCCAAATGCACCAATGTATGTTTTCTTTGAATTTCTACTTGTATTTAACACTGTGCCTCAACAGTGAGTTGTAAACTGATCCTGTTATATAAAAATACCTTTTTCACCTGTTCAAACTTGCCTTTTTCAGTCTGGTGGTTCTTGACTGTGTGCAGGCAGGCAGACAGGATTATGTAAGCATGGATATGCTTTATTAACTGAATATTGGTGAAGCAATGATTGAAACTTATTGTTTTATAAAAGTCTACAGCATTAACCAGTTGGGTTAACTGCCTCCTCTTATGAGGTTGTGAATCCCACCTGGTTGGAAATTATTTTTGGGATTGCATCCCTTTTGGAGTGCAGTACAGGGTTACCGGCTGGCAACGTCCGGTACTTGTCTTGTATTCCGGTCAAGGAACCTGCTGCTTGCACCTACGGTGTTGGTTATTTGCTACCTATACAAAGGTGGCGCGACCAAAACTGACGCCCAAGTAAAATGTACCTCAACTCACACTACAACACTACTTCATGAGGCTCACATATCTGTAGCCTGGGTTTCGGGGCCCTAAAATCGAGCATTAGTGTAATTATAGGGGGCACAGAGGGTTTTGTTACACTCACATGGCACCCAAGGTTAGGCTATTTTACAGCCTCCCGACGCACCGCCCCCCATTGGGAAATGTACACACCCAACTACAAATAGAGCTGGTCAATTAAGTCGGGATGTATTTTAATGGGTCTTTGAATGTCTGAGGTTGTTGTGCACATTTGTAAGTGCTGAGTGCTAACTAAACTATGCAGAACAGCAATGGGAAGGGTGTGACCTTTAGAATGCCGATTTGCATTCTAAAACTGATTTGGGAATGCCTACAGAAAACAGGTACTCAGGGAGCCAATGGGGCATTGCTTGTATTTGTTTTTCGCTACATGTGGGATATAAAGATTTGTCCATAATTTACTTTTGTTGGAAACCAAATTGGTCTCAAGTGCTAATTGTGTGGTCACATTGACTGTCACACACTCTTTAGCACCGAATTGTTCCATTTTTAATTGAATGCTTTAAAGTTTGCCCACGCAGGATCTTGTTGGAACCTGTTCCACAAATATGGTTTCAATTCATACAGACATACACAACCAATCCTGGTTCACGTGAATTCTAGAACCTCTGGGCGTTACCAATATTGCGCTATTTGCACACCGCAATTGCTCCACATATATGCCACGTTTTGTGTCTGTACCCAAATATTTTAAGTAGGAAGCCTGGTTCTAAATATATGAATGTCAGAAGGTAACAAAATGCAGTACCTGTATATGTACATATATTGTAAATAGCTTTTGTAGATATATATATGTATTTATGTTTTTGCCTGTATTCTGCCTTGAGATGTACAACTGTTGTTTTAGCACATGATAAACCAGGTCTGCCTTCAGCCACTTCATTGATGAGCACTATGCGTCCATTGAAGTTAAAGTCCTGTAAAAAGCATACATTGCCCTATAGGTCAGACCGAGCCCACTTGATTGCACACAGCCCAGGTCCCTGCAGCATAGTGAGATCAGGGGATCAGCCAACACAGGTAAAAGAGTGGGTTTAGACGTGTATCCCTTGCTGCTGGCATGCAAAGAGGTAAGGTTTGTAAATAGCCTGCTGCATCCCATAAAGGCTGTATCAATTGCACTAGGACTGCTTAAAGAAGGACTTAAAACCAGCAAATTGACTTGGCACATGCATGAAGTGTATACTCTGCAAGATTGCATGTTGTCTGTTTTTTGCTTTTTTGAACAGAAAAAGTAACAAAAACAAGGGCAGGCTGAGCTATTAAAGCCTGACACCGGCCCCTTTCTTTCACAAATGTCCCCTTTCACAATGCTCACCCTACTCAGTCTCTATTTTTGTCACAATGTCTTATGTACTCACACAATACTTCATTCTCTCACCCTCGCAGAGTCGCCACCTTGTTTCAGTGGGCCCCTTCTCTCACACAGTAACGTGCTGTGTTTTCTCACATAACGTCCAATTAACTCACACTGCATGGTTCTATGTCAGTTTCTTCTTTGTAAGTAGGAGTTTAAAAGTGCAGCTATTTTATGTTTCTTATACTGCACTGTTGCCATTCTTACATAACCTATGCTTGGATCCTGCGCTTTGAATCAAAAGCAGAGTCTAAGCAACTGAGCACAACTCCCACCCCCTGCCCTCTGCAACTCCAGAATGAAGATTTGTATTGAACTACATTTGGATCACTTGCACTAAGGTAGCTCATACTTCTATTGTTTTAATAATCTTTAGGTGAGAAGGACAGAACGAGTGCTTGCAGCAGTCTTTCCGGCACCACTTTGTACACATTCAAGGACATCCTCATTGAACAAGACAGAGATCAGAGCAGAGAGGGGTGACACAGGTAAGGCAGAAGCTGAGCTAAGTGAGATTAGAACAGCCCTGAGCCATAACCCGCTCTGTGTATCCTTTAGTGTATTCTTGGCTTGCGGATGCCCAGACCTCTACTGACATTGTACTGATTTATAATCCTAAAATGTACTTGCTGAGTGAGTCTGTTTTTGATACAACAGTGTATTTGACTAGTCAGCGATACAAATTATGTTACATATCTACATTTCAGAACAATTCACTACATCCATCCAAACCAGAAAGAGTGCAGATGAAGCGCCAAAGGGAAGGCAAGGTTACCATTGAAGCCTTTTTCAAAAGACCGGGCGTTAACCCTGCAGATCGTACTAAAACCTCATCAATTAGTGCTCCTCATGAAGAAGAAATGCACACTGAGTGTAACGATGAACATGAATCAGAAGCCCAAGTTGAATCACAGTCACAACCAACAAACTGTGCTGGTGATGACATCGCTATACGTTCTCACACCAAATAGCACACCGTGTCAGTCTGCAGGTGACCATGTAACGCAGATGTCAATCCTTACTTTGCAAGAGCCCTTTCAACCACCTACTGAGGAGATACCTTCACAAATCTGTGGTCAAAGATGCCTGTGATTTCTAAGTGCCTGGTACAAAGAATTTGAGTGGCTGCATTTCAACCCTGATTTGAAGGCAGTGCTGTGTTTCACATGTGCAAAAAGTGAAAACATGGTTTTGCTTGCCTTGTCAAAGAGACGCGAGTCAACATTTTCTTCAGTTGGATTTTCCAACTGGAAGAAGCCACGTGAAATGTTTGCAGCTCACCAGTCATCTGAAACTCACCAGCATACATCTTGAAAAATGGCACATGCCCTACATGGACAAAACATTGATGCTACTCTGCAAGATCGGTCAAGGAAGTCACAAGAACGTTCAAGGAAGTGCTTATATAAGCTTGTCATCGCTTTGCACTTTCTGGTCAGACAAGGACTGCCACTGCAGGGTCATCAACTTTATGAGGGAAATTACAATGAGTTACTAAAACTTTTCAGCAGCTGTGAAGGGAATGAAACTTTCAAAAAGTGGCTACAGCGAAAGCAAGACTACACCAGTCCAGCAATACAGAATGAAATCATCTGTTCAATGAGTCATGAAATAATCCGGTCCATTATAGCCGACATTAACTGCAGCTCAATGTATTATTCCATTATTGTTGGTGGAACTCAGGACTGCTCAGGAATGGAACAAGAAAGCATCTGTCTTCGTTATGTGGACTCCGACATGAATCCTCATGAAGAGTTTATTGTCTTGATGTGCTTGTTCGTCTTCCTCTTCCTCTCCTCCGAGGTATGGCATTTGATGGTGCTACTAACATGTCTGGGGCATATCGCAGAGCCCAGGCTTTCATTAAAAAGAAATAGCCATTAGCCTTATTCGTACGCTGTGGTGCACATTGTGTGAACTTAGTAGTAAAAGGAAACTGTGACGTGTGCCCCTTGCTACGAAACACCCTAAATTAGGTAAATGAGCTAGGTAAGTTATTTGGTGAATCCCTGAAGTTCAGAACAATGTTTTCAGCTGTTGCGCACACGGAAAATGTATCAGTCAACAACGTAAAAAAACTGCAACCCCTTTTCCCTACCGGGTGGACAGTCCGACAATCTGCAATTGAAACTGTCCTAAAACAGTATGAACTTGTCATACAAATCCTTCAAGGAATGGAGGAAAGTACCGGAGAAGTAGCTGCAAGGGCAAGTGGTCTCCTAGAGCACTTTCTGCAAGGAAATACTATTCTTAGTTTAACATTAATACAATCATTAATTCAACCATTCACAATACTAAAAAGCTTACAGGAGCGGAATTGCACTGTATCAGGCATGCTGAAAAAAGTTAATCTCATACAAGAAAACCTAACGAGTCTCAGGGATGAGTCATGTCTTCTCTTGTTTTTTCAGCAAGCAGAGGCAATAGTTCAGAAGCTGGAGTTAGAACCAATCGCCCCTCCGCGAACTAGATGATTGGCAGTACGTTTATCTGGTAATGGAGAACAATGCACTGCCAAGACAGCTGAACAGTTCTTCAAAATCGAGTATTTCAAAATCATCAATATGGCCCTTTCTCAGCTACAAAACCGGATTAGTCAACCAGGATTGCAAGAATTTTCCCGACTGGAAGAAATAGTTCTCAATGCAGCGAAGTGCAGTGCTGGCCTCACTTATGAAAGCATTAAACATTTAAAGTCATATCCAGACATCAATGTTAGATTGCTGCAAGTGTAACTGTAAATGTTCTCACACCATTACACATACACTCCCTTAAAGGAGGCTGTGTGCCAGTTCCAACAACTCAGGAGTGATGTTAGGAGACTTTCTGGTGAGCTGGAAAGATTCTTTCTCTTTAGACAAGGTTATCCAGCATTTCATTCAAGGAAACGAACGCCGTCAAGCTACATTTGGACACTGACTTTTTCAGAAAATGGCATCTTCAACCAGGGTTCAGTCTTGGGTAAGCTTCTGTTTTCTCTCTTTATGATTCCTCCATGTCTTGTTTTTGCTCCTTTTCCTTACTGGACCTTAAACTTTGGAATGCACTCCTCTCCTTCACTCTCGCTCCTCTTTTGCACACTTCCCTTCTCAAAACATATTTGCAAGCTTGCTGATTT
The DNA here is from genome assembly GCF_040938575.1 of Ambystoma mexicanum. Lineage (NCBI taxonomy): Eukaryota > Metazoa > Chordata > Amphibia > Caudata > Ambystomatidae > Ambystoma > Ambystoma mexicanum. The sequence goes on from NC_090929.1 coordinate 465,371,094, forward strand.
GGTCGTTTCATTTATTTCCAATTGAATTGTACAGATTCTTTTACTTGTTAAACACTTTGGCATTTACTGCTCTATACATGAAATAAAATGCAAATAATCAGGGATGCACTCTATTTGTGTAAACTGTCGCTACATCTAAAAGAAGAAAAAAAAAAGATGTTGCAAGTAATTAATGAAATCAGAATAAACAACCTAATGCCCTGGTTTAAAATCTTGCCGGCATCCATTTTATATTATACATATATGCTTGATTGAGTCATTCCCCGGTGGCAATACTCGAACACCATCTCTCTTCAGTCTGCTTGCAGGCCCTCTTTAGGTAGAGGGGGAGCAGGCTTTTTTTACTGTTGTCAATGCAGTGAATTCTAAAGACCAACTGTGGTGTTATAGGTTTCAGAAGACTGGCGTGTCTTCAGAATTGAATTTTAAAGATACCCATCTCTCTTATGAAAGTTATAACTGAGCGTGTCGGAAATGGACTCTTGTTGTGTAGTAGTTTAGTCTTATGCCTCAGTGCCAACGTCCGCCCACTCCACCCCGCCCCTTTCTTTCAGTCATCATAATGTCCCCCCAGCATTTTTAGCAAAGTTACTCCACTGCTCATAAGCACTGCTGATCACTTTCTTTCTTAAAGCAGAGCATTCAGATTTGGTCCAATTTACTATTGATGGCCTATTTAAGAGACCATTGTTGTGTTAAGAACTGCAAAGGGGCATTTTTATTTTGAAAACACATGCACGGCAGCAGTTAGCTGCCTACAATCTGTGCCATCCTCCAGCACAATTAAACATATTGCACAAAACCGTTTTAGCTTTTTGTCTTATTTCCATATATTTATATTTACCAAGCCAAAAAGCGTTTAAGTAGAATTTAATATTTTCCTCACATGACTGGACACAATCTTTTCTCTTGTTCCGGACCTGTACTGATTTTCAGGGTACAATCCGTCCACTTTTTTCAATGGGTAGACTCAACCCTGGTTCTGTGTTTTAGAGTCCAGTATTTTTTTAAAAAGTTTGCTTGCTCAAGTGTTCCGCTACTCGGATTTCACACCAGGTTGTCATGTTTCCAATGCAGACGCTTGCCCCCAGGAACACATAAAAGTGCCATTAAATCGCACGTCTCATGTCTGGATTTTGTTTTCTTTGGAATGTTTCATTATAAATTGTTGGGCTTAAAAGGTGGGCACCTAGTGTAGTTATTGGAAATTCTCCTCTCGGATTACCATGTTTTCGCTGCTGCCTACATACATAGTTATTATCTAGTGATGTCACATCCTGAAATGCCACTTCCTGTGATATTATCAAATGCAAATTAAGGGGCCCGCACTTATTTTGCTGCACTTGGCCCCGCAGATCCTAGGGCCGGCCGTGAATAGAAACATGGTCAAATATTTAGGTGTTTAATACAGAACATTTTAAATTATTTGGCCAGTTGCAACAAGACATACCGAAATAACAGATAGAACACGTATGTATTTACTTATTTGAATTAAAATTGTAACTGCTGGCATGGAGAGTGTGCCATTACCTAGTATTACAAGACCGAAGATGGAGTTCAAATGAGAGAGGAAACAAATCCTAATCTTTTTATCATCTTCCTTCTTCAAAAGGTCTTTTGGATATTGGCAAACAGAACATGGGAAATCCTGACACTCGAGGGTGGAAGTATCCCCCTATTGGGAAAAAGGAAAAACCCAGTTGGCCATTTGATTTCATTGTAGAAAAATGGCTGCCTGTTCTGTTGGCCTCTCCTTAGCTGTCTGATGAAGGATGTTTTTCAGACAGCTTCTATGATGATAATAGTAATTTCTCACCTGAGTTTTAGCTTTTGTTACTCCCTTTCTGAAGTCCCGCGTGAATTCATTGGGAGTGGCAGTAATACAGCATGAAAGAATTTGCATACCCACAATGCTTTGCTGTTGTGGATCACAAATGGAGGTGAACGTCTAGCGATGGCTACTAGGGGCGCTTTGGAGTGTGTGACTTGGCTCCAATGGATTTTCCTATTTTCACATTTCAGGTGAAAGCATTTTTTCCAAACCATTTTAAACCCACCATAACTTTCTTGGTGTTGAAATATATATGTGCCTATATTTGATTTGAGGGTGTACGGTGCAAAGTGTATCTTCTGTAAATAGTTCATAATGCCTGTTATTTCGATGCATTGTGCTTTCTCTTTTCAAACTAGTTGCAAACTGTTTTTTCTTCTTACATTTCAGAATTCATCCATGTTGTTGAATCAAAGCAAATGGGTTTTCCAAAACTCTCTGCCTCTGATTACAGAGAAACCCTACAAAACAAAATTTGGAACTACCGAATGCAGAAGGCGGCACCAGACTTGGTTTTTATCAACATAAATGTATTTGTCTAGGTCTCTACCTGACACCCTTGCTCCATGGGCTTGGGTACACATATGACTCCCTGGATAGTAAAGGGTCCCCACCAAACTCCCTTGCTCCCTGGGCTGGGCCCTGACCCGACCGCCTAAATGTCTTTGCTAGGTGCCCACCCGACTTCCTGTCTCCCTGTGCTTGGGTCCCCATTTGATTCCCTGACTGGTACTGGTTCCCCGCCAGACTCACTTGCTCCCTGAACTGGGTCCCCATCTGATTCCCTGGCTGGTACTAGGTTCTCACCCGACTCCCTTACTCCCTGGGTGTGGGTCCCCATTTGACTCCCTGGCTGGTACTGGGTCCCCACCTGACTCCCTTGCCCCCTGGGCAGGGTCCCCACCAACTTCCTTGCTCCCTGGGCAGAGTCCCCGCCCGACTCCCTTGCTCCCTGGGCTGGGTCCCCACCTGACTCCCTTGCTCCCTGGGATGGGTCCCCACCTGACTCCCTTGCTCCATGGGCATGGCATGGGTCCTCATTTGACTACATGGCTGGATTTTTTTTTTTTGTTACTGCATGCATGTGCACAAATTGTAAAGCACCCAGTTCTGGGACTGTACAGTAATGCTTGTGTGCTATGTACAATTGAAAAAAAACAGGTGTCCATTCTTTTAATATAAATAATATCCCATTAACCTTGTTTGACTTTCATGTCATTTTACCCAATGAGTCTAATCGCTCTTGGAGAGTTTATTTTTAGGGGTTATAGGTAACATTGTTTTTGGTTGAAACTCCTACATGTTTTATTTTTCGGTGCATAAACCAAAACAATTCATATATTCATAAAGGATTATTTGGGGATTGCATTGCTTATGGATTTTTAACGGTTTACTTAATTGAACTGCCTCTCGATTTTTTATAGGATTGTTTGGAGATTGGATTGATTATTGTATTTGTACAGGATTGGATTGCTTTTGGATTTTTACTGGATTGTTTGGGGGATTGGATTGCTTTTGGATTTTTACTGGATTGTTTGGGGGATTGGATTGCCTTTGGATTTTTACTGGATTGTTTGGGGGATTGGATTGCCTTTGGATTTTTACTGGATTGTTTGGGGGATTGGATTGCTTTTGGATTTTTAGGGGATTGGATTACCTTTGGAATTTTATTATTGGATTGTTTTGGGATTGGATTACTTTTAGATTTTTACTAGAATGTTTGTAAATTGCATTGCTTGGATTGTTTAGGGATTGCATTCCACTGAGGCTTGCAAATTAACATATTTCGGGTGCTTAAAGCCAAAAGTAAATCAAATGCAATCCATTGAGTACAATTGGATTATCTGGATTTAAAGACCATTTATATCAACCCCTGCAGCCGGAAACAAGAAGACCTCCCCACCCGAGAATTCCATAGCTCTCAACTCTCATGCTTTTGGTGGGTGTCACCCACCTTGCAATCAGCGGACTCACGCCAAGCCCCCTGCATGCCAATACACTTCAGTGGGCCCTCACCCACGAAAAACTAAATCTGGTGTTTTCCCGCCTTGGCAACAATAAAGGCAGAGAGCTATGGAATTCCCTAATCCCTTCCTTAAAGAGACATGGGGTACATGTAGTGCCTTCAGCAGCCACTGAAAACCCATGCAGTGTATGCTCTCGCTGCAGGCAGTGCTGCCAACAAGTAACTAAGTAACTCACAGGGAGGCAGGCACTTCCAGTCCACGAGCCGCCATGATTATTACGCCGGATTGCAACATGCCATATATAGCTTTTATAACTTTGGGTGTGGTGATAGGACACGGTCCAACCCTCAGCATGCCATGCAGAATACTTGCCGGAAATCACTATCAACGGTCATAGTAATGGGGAGGCAGTGGATCTGTTGCACTTAAGACAACCACAAGACTAGAAGCCTTTAGGGAAACAAACCCACAAATCAAAGCCCTCGCTTGTCATTCACTCTATCAACAAGAACAAAAAATAAGGCAAATCCCGGCTCATGGTTTGGGTAGATGATCTGAGCTGAGACTGGTAGGACAGAATATCCCAAAATTCCTTTAGTATTGAGAGTAAACACTAGCTTGGTGGACCAATAGTTCATCTAAAGAAACCTTGCTGAAAGACTACATGCCTGGTGGGAGAAGCAAAGACACCAGATAAAATCAAAAAGTCTTGTTATTTTATGAGTGCTTGGTAGGGGCCGTACATCCTACCCATATGTGCTCAGTTGGCGGGAGAATATCTACCACTGTTGGTTATTGGGACCTCAAGAGGGATATCGTAGAAGTCTTTCAAAGTAGCTGCTCTGAGGCCATCGCCCTATCTTTCCAGTGCCAAGACATCACCCCGGACTATGCCAAACATCAAGACAAAGACCACAGCCAGGACAAAGATCCAGCCACAACAACATAATGGGCGACTGGTCCCAGACTCACCACTTGTTATGGATGAGTCAAGTCAGTCCAATGAAAATGCTAAGCGCTCCCTCAGCTACAGCAAACAGCTGTTGGTGCACACCTGGGATAGCTTTAATGGTTCAGGGAAACATTGTTTCCCTCTGATAGTTTCCAGTACCCCAGCATGTATTCCCAGTGGGCAATGCAAGGGTCATCTTGTGTCTTCTGCCCTGCATGACTCATTGATGCTGCAGGCTGGCGTACTGCAGGGCTGAATGTGAAAAGGAGGTGCTCTTGTACCTTCCATCAAATTCACAGGCCCTTTGGCAACGTGTTGGATGCTCTCTGGCTGCACCACTCATGTGTAGAACCAGCACGCTCTCACTGCTCTGTAGTTCCCGTTGCATGCTGCGTGGGAGCCAGAGGACTATGGCTGGAGATTGAGGAAGCATAAGGCCAAGCAGAATCCAGACCAAGGCTGCAGGTAAGAAAAACAAAATGATATGTGCATGTGCGGGTTTGTGTCTCTAAGAGTGCATGTGAATGATAGAGTGTATGACTGGTGTTGGGAATGCTTGCCTACATAATCATCTTTTACTGGCCATCAATGATAAAGCCAACGTGAGGCGTGTTCTTACATGGCATTACCCGCCTACATTGGTGCAGCCAGTCTGGGCATATTTAATTCCTGCAGCATGGTGAGTTTTACTGGCAAAGGCAATAGGAGTCTGTTCTTACATGGGGATACCACTGGCATATATTTGCAGAGCCAGCGTGACCTGTTTTCTTATAGTATCATTACTGGCGTTAAATGCAAAGCAAACAGGAATATGTTCTTATATGTGGATACTGGCATATATTGGTATTACAACATGAGCATGCTTTTTTGCTGGTATGTATTGTGGGCAAAGGCATTATGAAAATGTACTAGGAAATGTTCCTCTGCACTGTTGGTGACTTGAGTATATTGGATTTTTGTGCGAGTTACCCTGAACAAATCTGATTGGAAACCGTCTTTTTATAATTTCTTTTCCCAAAAATGTTTTTGCAAAGTGCAACATTTCAACCGATTTTATTTCAAAATGTCTTGGAGTTGAGGCGGGACCCACACCCTCTCAGTCTTACCTTAGTTGGTTTGCACTCTCAGACTGCCCTCAATCAATCGCTTCCACATATTAATGGAAACATTTACACCTGTTCAATTTAAAAATAAATAAATCAAACCACCAGTCACAAATGGTCTGAGCCTCTTGAAAGTTTGCAGGACACTCTAAAGCCTCGGTCTTGTGTGAATAACTGGAGTTTTATTTGAAATTAGACTAGGGATGGACTTGGGACTGTCAGTCCTTTAGAATAGGCACCATTCACAGACTGTGTTGAACTTTGTTCCTTGCTCTGTCCTGTATAGATTGATCTGAGCTTGTCTTTCATTCCGCCATGTAGGCCACCCTCACCTAAACCTAATAGAATCTGTCCAAATGTGCATGGACCTTGGCCAAACAACCATCCAATTCAGGAGGGGCTTTAGGCTATTCCTTTAAAGACTGGGAAATGCCAACATCCATGACACTGTAGGGCCTCATATGTTATGATGACCATTGTGATGAATCTAACGGCTTCATCACTTCTTCCATGGGGGACCTCTATTGCCATATGGCAAGGAAAGGGCAGCCGCTACCTGATCCAAACCTTGGTGTTGGCTGCCTGAGGGAGGATCATATGGGTGGGTGGGGGGCTTCATGAGAGGGAGAGTGATTGGTCTCAAGAAACACTGCACCCACGTTTCCGTTCTGGATATTAACCCCACCACCACCCTAGGTTCACAGACTGTTATAGCTTATTGTGGTATGTAACCCATCCAGCCGTCTTATACTAACATCAGGGTTCCTTCTGACAAATTATACCAAAGTACTGAGATGAGAAAGAAGACAGGAGTGATGGCGATTACTAGAAACAGGAAGCCTACACTGTGTTCTAGTCATTGGCGGGAGCTACATAGTAGCGAGACATTTAAATACCAGTCAGCTATGCGAATGGAGAGACACGCAGGAAAAATCACAGGGAGAGAGACACTGCAGAGAGACTCTCACTGCATACAAAGCCAGTTGAAAGCTGGAAAGCAAGTAGAGTGCTGGGCAATGCTGGAAGGCTACTGGAAATGCTGTCCGGACAAGGCCGGGAAGCCAGAGGTCTGCTGCAGTGAGACCGAGGGCAATACAAGACCATCAGGAGACCGCTCAAGAAATGGACACAGGGTGGAACGCTGAACCGAGCCAACAGAAAGCCACAGCAACCATGGAACGACACAAAGAACACTGTAGCAGCCAAAACGAACCAGTAAACCCAAAGGGGAAGAGCAGGACACCAGGGCACCTCAAAGCGAATGCTGCACACTGTGGGGAAGGTTAAAGACTGTTAAAGCTAGCGGAATGTTCTGTGACAAGTAATGAACATAGCAAATGAGTAGGTTGAGGCTCATTAATCAAATAGATGACAATAGCATGGGCAAGGCTATTGCCTAGTGAAGTGTACACATTTGAAACCTACCTGCATTGCAAAGAATGATTTGAAAAGTCCTGGCAGGAGAGTAAACCAGGCACTTTGCGAATTGGGAACCCACACCCATATAGAAGTGTTGAACGTTGTGAAGGCAAGTCTGGAGACCTGCACCTGAACTTGTAAAGTCCTGTCAGGAGACTAAACCAGGCAAGTCTGAATGTGAAGTGAATATTGGAAAGTCCTGACAGGAGAGTAATCCAGGCCAACATGAATACGAGTCTGGGGACCTGCATTTTAAGAGTGTGAAATCTAGTGGAAGGGAACTACCCCCGCGGAGTGGAAAAGTTGTAAAAGAACTGTGCATAATTGTGAATTATAAAAGAACTGCAAACTGTGGAGTAAGTCAAGGGGAGAGGGAGAACCATTGAGTGTGTGATGCTAGAGGAAGGGGAGGATACCCCCTTCATTGGAAAGTTGAATTTTACCAAGGCAATGAACTGTGGCAGAGAGCTGAAAGAACTTCTCCCACTGTCTTGGGAAATATTGGGGAGCCTTATTGTAAAAGGAGAGGAGCCCTTGTGTATATGAGATACATGTGAAGGGAAATAAACCGCCTACTTTGAATAAGTATATTTTGCTGAGGAACAGAGTTGAGGATAAATACGTGTGTTGAACAGCGCAAGGGAATAAGGAACAACCATAAAAGGACTAGGGGAAGGAAGTCCCTATGAAAGATTTAACAAAGAGACAGCACGTGAAGTGGAGACTGGTGATCAAACAAAAACTGGGGGAAACCACGTTTTGGTACATGAACAACCTAAGGGGGAAGGAATGCATAAGTGTTGAAGTAAAATGAAAGAGCAAGAATTCACTAGCTATTTTGTTTGCAACCAAGGAACTGGCTGAAGACCTCTGTAGGAGAAATAAAAGCCCTCCCTTGGAAAACTGTGGGAATTTGTGTAACTTTATTTGTTCATGTGTGCACCTTTTTGGAACTTTATGTTGGAGCATTAACAAAGTCTACAGGTGGCCAGTTGAAATAGTTTTTCCCTTTGTACTTTTTCTTAGGTTTAGCTTGTAAGGGTAAGGATAGGATTTTATATTTTTGGACATTCTGACACCGACATCCTTTAATTTAGTTGAGGCAGGGAAACCCCTCGTAGTGTTAGGGTGAGATATGTCTTTACCAGCCCTTCTTTTGCTTTAATAAAAGTTTACAACCACCACTACAGTGTCTATATTCGTACCTTACTCCTGAGTCATTACACCATCCATGATTCTCGTTCTCTTCCATCACAGATCAGGATGTCAGGAAACGTTTAATCTGACTGCTCATGTTGGATTCTGTGCCTCAACCCTTTTTAATCTCTTAAGTGCCAAGGACGAGCTATCTCGTCCTTGACATTACCTCTGTGTTGCCAAGGACGAGACAGCTTATCCTTTTAGGCACTTTGTTATGTGCGATCCCAGCAAAGCTGCCCCCCAGGGAAGGGCCCAAACCCCCTAAAAAAAAGAAAACTATGATGCAATGAGGGTGGGGGTGGAGGGACCACTGGACCACCATGCAATTTTGTGAAAAGAAAGGGGGTGGCCCTCTCCCCCCCACCCTAAGTGGATGGGTGGCACATAATCTAGCCCTCCCTGGGGCCGATTTCTGCCCCTGGGAAGGGGCATCTGCCACCAGGGAGTAATACACAAGATCCCCCTATCCATTTGGGGTAGGGGGAGGGCCACCAGACACGTGTGGGCAGGTTCCCCCCCAAGGGTGGGGCTGCAGGTTTGGGCCCCCCCTGGGGCAGATGGATCCCTATCTGCCCCTAGGGAAGGGCCCACACATTAAAAAAAGTAAACAACAAACAATGGGTGGTTTTCGGGGGGTCGGGGGCCACTAGACCACCAGGGAATGTTGTAATGGAAAGGGGGTTGCCCCCCCCTCCCAAAATGGAGTGGGGGTCATCTCATGCAGCCCTCCCTGGGGGCAGATATCTGCTCCTAGGAAGGGGCGTCTGACCCCAGGGAGGGCTGCATGAGATGCCCCTCTTTATCTGCCCCCATGGAGGGCTGCATGAGATGGGCCCCCCTCGATTTGGGGCAGGAAGGGGAGAGGGCCAGCCCCTTTCCATTATGTAATTCCCTGGTGGTTTAGGGTGCCCCTCAGGCCCCCCTAAATGCATCCTACCATTTTCAAATGTTCTTTTTGTTTACCCAACTTCCCTGGGGCAGATATGATATGATATGATTGTTTATTTATATAGCGCCTATACACAATGGGCCTCATTACGAGTCGGCTGTGCCAGAATCCGGTGATTCCGTGACGATGGTTACTCCACTTCCGCGACCGCAAGGTTGCGGAAATAAGGGTCGATTACGGAACTTGGGTCGCGCGCAACACACCGAGGCGGAAACGGAGTCACCGCCGTCATGTAAACACCCACGCACATGAACTTTACGCCACAGAAAACAGTGCTAAACCCGTGTCCACCCCCGCTGACACGGAAACACCGGAAGTCGAAACACCAACACCGGAAGCGGAAACAGCATGACCGCGGTAAAAAGACGGAAACAGAGAGACGGCCGTTATACAAAGCACAATCCACTGCCATCCTCAGACACCACAGGTCAGATTACCTCCCTGAGACTGACAACTCATCGAATGGCATCCAGGATACCAGCACGCACACAGCGAAAGCCGCGCTTTAGTGAGGCTGAGCTCACAGTTCTGGTGGACCACATTGTTGAGCATGCGTAAATACTCTTTAGTGCAGACCAGCGGCGCGCTACTCAGCAACGGCGCAAAGAGGTGTGGGTGGAGGCAGCACACAAGCACACACTCTGTGAAGGACTGCCATAAGAGGTGGAATGACCTCAGACTCCGGGTGCGCAACCTCATGACTGCACACGGCCAACACAGCACTGGCACTGGTGGAGGCCCTGCATCCCCTCTCAAGTTGCAACCGTGGGAGGAGCGCTGCAGCAGTGTCATGCACCTCGAAGGCATCCACTGCATAGGAGAGGCAGAGGCAGGAGTGAGCCCACCTGCACATGCTGGTAAGTGCACATAGTACAAAGCCATAAGTGTGAATGGGAGTGACCCAATGGACCCACTCACAATGCCCCCCCCCAACAGGGCAGGAGTGACCCAATGGACCCACTCACAATGTCCCCCCCCCAACAGGGCAGGAGTGACCCAATGGACCCACTCACAATGCCCCCCCCAACAGGGCAGGAGTGACCCAATATACCCACTCACAATGCCCCCCCCAATAGGACAGGAGTGACCCAATGGACCCACTCACAATGCCCCCCCCCAACAGGGCAGGAGTGACCCAATGGACCCACTCACAATGCCCCCCCCCAACAGGGCAGGAGTGACCCAATGGACCCACTCACAATGCCCCCCCCAACAGGGCAGGCATGACCCAATGGACCCACTCACAATGCCCCCCCATCCCCGAACAGGGCAGGAGTGACCCAATGGACCCACTCACAATGCCCCCCCAACAGGGCAGGAGTGACTCAATGGACCCACTGACTGGCCAGATGACAAGTAACACATCCCCAAAGCATGAACCCTGGAAATGCACAAAGTGCGTGCCTGACTGAAAGCAGACACACACACACACCTGAGTGCATCAATAGTCACAAGTGTGTACATGCAAGTGGTCATGGATTATCATGTCGGATGTATGTGATGGACATATCTAGTAACATCACACAACTAACAGCATGCCCTCTGTATCCCCTCCGTCGAGACAAGTGCACGCGCCGAACTCAGCACTTCTGCACAGGAGGATGATGCTAGCTGCTCCAGCACACAAGGACCGGCTGCATCAGGCACACCGGCTACATCAGGCACACCGGCTACATCAGGCACACCAGCATACGCCACCATCCCCATGCAGGCACCCACCCTAGCCCCGGATGATGATTCGCAGCCCATCTGCACAGCGGTTCTGAGGTTTGAGGGTTGAGCTTCCAGGTGGAATGGGCTGGTCCTCCCAAGTGTGGGTGCCAGAGGGCTGGTTAGCCGTGCTTGGCCGAGTTCGGCAGTGCTGGTGTGTGGAGTCCACCTGGCCCATTCCACCTGGAAGCTCAACCCTCAAACCCAATTGGCCTTGAAAAAGACTTAGGTTGAAACGCGCGTCGGCTGTGTAACATATCATCATGTTATGAATATTACCTTTACATCCAATGATGTCTTTCATTGGTGCTGATTACAACAAGAAATAAACCTAAAAACCTCATGTTTGACACACCAACAACCTGAATCATCTATTTTTTGGGCAAACTGCCTACGAACAAGTACTGGATTATCAAATCCAACCAGCGCCTTTCCAGTCCAAGAGTTTGTCAATCCCCACAAATCTTCTAGACAGTAGGAACCTCGGAGTTGGTTTCTTGACAAACTATGACTCTGGCTGCAGGTCTAACGCAGTTAACAACCGAATAAAGGGTGCGCAGGAGAGAGGGAGTCCCGCCAATAAACTCCACTCATGCCAAAAATAATGTAAGTAACCCTTTAGATGATTTTATCCCGGAATATATTAACAATAGCGTAGCGTTAAAGGCCGGTTAAGTTGGACTTGTTCGTTCAATGTGGCATTTTGTGCTACGCACTATCAATGCCGAAGTGCTCCCCTGGCGCTCAGGCGGCTCTGAAAAAGGTGGAGGAGAGGGGGTGGGTTAGTGGGAATAACGTAACATACTCCGTTGCACTATCCTCGCTAGCAAATAGTTTCAGGCCCAATAAATGAAATGAATAATTTCAATGAAGATCGGCTGGAGAGACTAATTCATGTTTTTAATACAGGTATATCCTTCCCTACTGCCAATGCCATCATTTCCAGACCCCGGCCGACGGGTTCTTCAGCTGCCAGGTGCAGCTCCATGTCACCAACTTCACCACTCTGACCATTTTATGGGACGATCGACAAGGACCAATATGCCCTTACGCGGTACTAGCGGCTAGAAGCAACATACCAACCGTTACGGCGGGATAGTGCCTCGTTGTTGGAACAGCCTTGCGATTATCAGTGCGACCATAGTGCTTCTTTTATCGTAAACCAACACCCTATGTACCGCAAAGGTACAGCGCGTGACTCAAGATGAACTTTTGCGGATCCACAGCAAAGACAAATGCGAATCGCTGAATATTCTCTAAACATTTGACGTCAAATAAATGTACTTTACCAATTGTACAATCTTGCGGTTTGCTTTTAAACCACAGTTTCATATTCCGAATTGTTGCACGCTGTGTTGTGAGATGATCTGTGTTGTTTTACAGGTTCTGTGTGAAGTCACGTAGAAGTCGACTGGGCGCGTTTGGCCACGTAGCCCAGTTATGTCACGGAGGGAGGCGGTGAATATGAATGCTTTGTTGATGTCAAGCTCAGGGGAGGGGGATATGATTTAGTACCGCAAAAGCAGGTCAGCCAGGGCGATGGGGCAAGTGATAGGATTATCACATAATGTCGGCGCACAGCAGCCTGATTTATCGTTTGTTTAGTGGATGAAAAGTCGGGCAAGGTCCACAGGAAATTTCTCCACGATCGACAGATCCATGCCCGAAAACACATGGCCGACCCATAGGGACAATTACAATCTGGTCACGGAAATACCCTTTATTCATTTAGTGGCATCACCATATCTGTCTCTCAAAAGTAAATGCGAATCAGTGCATCCCGTGCTCGTTGTCCATCTAGTGGACCCCCAGGAGGTGGTTGTGCCATCCCATCCCCATCCCCATTCCCGTCCCCATCTCCGTCTCCGTCACCATCCCCATCTTCATCATCTCCGTCTGGGGGAATTGGAATGTTCCTGCGCTGGCTCAGATTGTGCAGCATGGCACAAACAAGCTTAATTTTACCCGTCTTCACTGGGCTGCACAGCAGTGATCCGCCAGATCTGCTTAAACAGCGGAACCGGGCCTTCAGTAGTCCAATGTCCTCTCAATCATGCCACGTGTGCGGACATGTGCCCTGTTGTACGCATCCTCATGCCTGTTCCTTGGCCTCCGTATAGGTGTCATCAGCCATGGCGTGAGTGCATATCCAGAATCTCCTACATGGGATGTAGATCATGTGGGAGACATGTCAGTGTTGGTAGTATCATGTCTTCATCAGATGCCGTGCAATCTTGTGTCATTGTTCATTCATGCATATGTGTCATGCAGTGTTTTCACTGATGGGTATTAATCTTCTATGGCCATCATAGTGGGGGTTGGCAGCTGGACATTGACCGATGCATTGGTGTGCATGTGGCTTGTGAGTATGGCATTGTGTAGTGATGTGCACACATGGCAGGGTCACTCCACAGTGATGATATAGTAGATGCAGGACGTGTCATGTACAGCCATCATGTGCATTGTGAGTGCTGTGTTGCATATTATGGGGGGGGTTTGCTGTGGCTCCAGGTGTGTGTGCCAGCGGGAGTTCAGGCTGTGTGTGTCAGGTGGCAGGGTGTGTACGGCCACACTGTGGCTACCTGTCATGTGTTGTTTTGTGAAGTTTGGGTTCTGCTGTCTATTCAGTGGATGGGAGGGGGGTGATGCATGTGCAGTCACAGCAGCCCACTCACGTAGCTCATTGCCCTGGTCACACACACACACCCCACTTACACAGGTCCGGAGCATTGGCAGCTGTACTCACCCAATAGCCATGTGCTTTGTCCAGCATAGCGTTCCATATACCAAGGCAATGTTGAATTCCGCAGTACCATTGAGTCATGGGTTGAGCCCGGGAAACGTGCGCAGCAATGCGTAATCACTGGCGTCGCATCACATACCATCTGTACATTCAGTGAGTGATACTGTTTCCTATTGCGGAACACCATTTCAATTGCACGTGGTACTGTCAGCTCAATGTGGGTGCAGTCGAGTGCACCTATGCAATTTGGCATGCCTGCTATGGCATGGAAGGCCAACTTGGTGGCAATCACCTGGGGGAGGGTACGGGGTAGGGCAATCTGTTCAGACACATGGCGCAACATGGCATCCAATACCTGAACCAGGTTTATTGAGAAACAGGGTTGTGATAGGCCATGCAGCTCACCGACTGTGTGTTGATAGGTACCGGTGCCAAGAAAGTGCAGTACAGACACGACCTTCAGGACGGGGGGGGTGGCGGTGGGGGTGTCTATGTGGCTGCTGATGTCGTCCTCTATCAGGCCAGTGATGTACAGGATTGTTGGACGGTCCAGCCGGTATAATGTGTGGATCTGTCCTGGGGTGAGGTTCCAGGGTGAGGCCCTGATGCATGGTATTGCAGGCTTCCTGCGGGGTGCTGCCGGCTGGACAATGGGGTTTGCCATGGGTACAGGGTTAGCTGGTTGCCGCCTGCGCCTCCTACGCCTCCGCCTCCTCCTCCTCCTCCTCCTCCTCTGCAAAATTACTGCCATCATGTGCAGTGCTGCCTGTTGGTTGAGTAGGCCCAGCCCCAATGCTACTAGAGCTGCTGCCTGCATGGTTCTGTTTTGAGTTGGGCTGGGTGTGGCCCTTTTGTACGCACCCAGTGGCCTGCTGGGTCCAGCTGGGCTGATTTGGTGCACCTGTGGCCTGATTCAGGACACCAGGCACAGTTTAACGTCATGTTCGCTGTGGCGGTGGTACCGCCACCGTGATCACGGTTTTACCGCCATTTTGTTGTCGGTGTTTCCATGTCTGCGCTAGTTGTGATGCTCGCGGTGTTTCGTATTGCCGGCAACGGAGGAGTTTCCGTGCAGGCAGAGTTTACGGGAGCTTTAACGCCGCGGTGGCGGTTGGAGGTGGTGCTGTTTCCGAGTTCGCAGGTCATGATTAGGCAGATGCGGAAACGTTGCCGATATAGTTATACCGGCTGCGTTAATTCCAGACCGGAGCACTTGTAATGAGGCCCAATGTGTTTTAAAGCGCTTTGGTGTGCCAATCTGCCCCCAGGGTGCCCAAACCCCACCACCCCATCCATTGGGGGGCCTGTCCCACATTTCATGGTGGCCCTCTCCCCCCACCCCAAATGGATGGGGGGGAATCTCATGCCTGTCCCACAAAATGTTTACATTACCTGGTGACTTTGATTCTCTTCTTGCTGGAGCATTTTCCCAACGACCCATTTATCTTGTGCCATAGATGTCCAAACTATTATAGAGAATTCTCCACCTGCAAGTTTCGTTCTATCTTAACATTTTGAAAGTATTATCCATCTTGCAATCTAGCTTTCATCCGGGTCATTCAAGTGAAGCCATGCTCCTCATCAACTCAGATTTTATTTTACAAGTGAATCACCATAAACTTTCGTCTGTCTTGGTTTTGTGCCTCCCTGTGAGTTTTATACGTATCCCATTGACAGTAATTACTTGGCGGTAATTTACTACAAACAAATTATTTCTAAATTACTTTGACAAACATGTGTATTTAAGGAGTGAAAAGGGGGGGTTGAGGAGCGGTAGTAATAAAGGGGATGATGGGACCCCAAAAATAAAAAATAAAATAACGTGAACAAAACTTTCAAAGTAATTACTTCATAGTAAATTACCACAAAGTAATTACTGTTGATGAAATGACATGGAATCGTTTTATACCGTCAACCATATCACTATTGACGTCACTCTTTCCTTGATCTTTCGAAGTTTGGTTGTGACCTGGTTGGATTCCTACCTTCCCAATTATTTATTTTCGGTTTCCCGGAAGGGTTCATTCTTTTGCTTCTGGTTCCTTATCTTTTGGTGTCCAGAAAGACTACGTTCTTGATCTTCTATTTTCACTGCATACAATTCCTTTGCTTTGTTCGTTCTGTCATTTAGGTTTCAACCATTTTTATGCAAATGACACCCAGATATTATTATCTTCTCCAACACAGTTTATCAATGTCTCTCTCAGTGTTTAACTATTGAATCGTGTCCACCAATAAAGTTCCATAGATGCATTGTTTTTCCCAGCTTTTTTGCATCCTTTGTTTCCTTGTCTTGTTACCCCTATCCATCAGATGGTAATGTTATGTTATGTATTTTGCATTGATATAGCACCTTATGTACCATTGGTATGATCTCAAGGCGCTGGTAGGTTGAACGCCCTTGGGAACCGTAGTTCAAGTCAGTAGAGAGAGAGAGAGAGTCATAAGGTGCGTGTGTACACCGGATATGTGTGCAGCAGGTGTGCCATTCGTATGATAGCTGCTTCTTAGCGGTAGGTGTGGTGGTTGGGAGATCGGGAGTATGCGTTTGTTCTGGCAGGGTGATACCACACTGATTCTGGTTGCGTTAGGCCTGAGGGGAACGCCTAGGCTGGCGGGTGTGCAACCAGCTGTGTTTAGTTAGGATGATGGAGAGTATGTGGCAGGTGTTGGTATGAGAACAGCTATACCGAATGTGTCATAGTATCGCTGTATTCTAGTTGAGTGGTGGTGTATAGAAGAGAGTAAGCGTGGTGATGTGATGTGGTGGCTTTCAGTAGGTGCTTGAGATCGAGCGCCTTCATGCTCCATGCATTCCATGCACTCTAACCCTTCCATGCACTTCAACCGATCCATGCGCTCCAACCGTTCCATGCACTATAACCGTTCCATGCACTCCAACCATTCTTGCACAATGTCCATTCCATGCCCTCTATCTGTTCCATTCCATCTGTCACATTTACTCCCTTAGTTCTATGCACCCCATCTGATTCCATCCGTTCCACCTACTTCAACTGTTCCACCCACTTCATCCGTTCTATCGGCTTCATCCGTTTACATACTTCATCTTTTCCGCACACTTCGTCCTTTCCGCACACTTCGTCCTTTCCGCGCACTTCTTCCTTTCCGCGCACTTCATCCTTTCCACTCACTTCATCCTTTTCACACACGGCATCCGCTCCACACACGGCATCCGCTCCACACACGGCATCCGCTCCACACTCTTCATCCGCTCCACACTCTTCATCCGTTCCACACTCTTCATCCGCTCTACACTCTTCATCCGTTCTACTCACTTCATCCGTTCCACCCTCTTCCGTTCCACCGACTTCATCTGTTCTACCCACGTCATCCATCCACGCACTCCATCCATTCCATGAACTCCATCCGTCCCATGCACCCCATCCATCCCAGGCACCCCATCCGTCCCATGCACCCAATCCATGTCATGCACTCCATCCATGCCATGCACTTGATTCATCTGTTCCATTTGTTCCTTTCATTCCATGCACTTTGTCATTTCATGCCATCTATCCGTTCCATGCACCCCGTCCGTCCCATGCACCCCATCCGGCCCATGCACCCCATCCGGCCCATGCACACCATCCGGCCCATGCACCTCATCCATGTCATGCACTTGATTCATCTATTCCATTTGTTCCTTTCATTCCATGCACTTTGTCATTTCATGCTATCTATCCGTTCCATGCACTCTATCTATTCCGTGCACTCCATCCGTATCATGTACTCCTCCTTTCCATCCTCTCGTCCACTTTATTCCACTCGTCTACTTCATTCCACTCAACCATTTCATTTATTTCATCCATTTCCTTAATTTCATCCACTTCACTGCTTTCATCCAGTTTATTCCTTTCACCCATTTCACTACTTTCATCCACTTCACTCGTTCTATTCAGTTCATCCGTTTTAATTTACACTAGCGGTTATTAGTTTTAGATTTCTCGCTCGGATCATGCTGCTGGTGTGTTATTTATGATAAAGCAGCTTTGGGCTAAGGTCATTGATTGCTGATATCGAGTTTGAGTTAAGAGTCGATTTTAGGGTAAGAGCCATGTTTTCAGTAATTTGCGGAAAGACATGAGGTCCTCGGTGAGTCGGATGTGGGGTGGAAGTGCGTTCCACAGAGTGGGGTCCAGGGCTGAGAATGATGATCCACCTAACCTGACTGAGTTGGTTTTTGGTATGACCAGTAGGCCGGCAGAGCTTGATCTTAGAGTGCGTGGAGGATGGTAGGGTTTTAGTTTGTCTTGAAGATATTGAGGTCTGGTTTTATGCATTGCTCGGTGAGAGATGCATAAGGTTTTGAAGGTCACCCTTCGGGCAACCGGAAGCCAGTGCAGAGTTTTGAGGGCTGGGGAGATGTGATCTCTTGGGCCAAGAGCTAGTAGCAGTTTGGCAGCGGCATTTTGTGCTCTTTGTAGTTAAATCAGTTGGTACGCGTGGACTCAGAGGTAGAGGGGGTTAGCATAGTCCAGTCTTGACATAACAATTGATTGGATCGCGGAGAGTCTGTTGGGAAAGGAGAGGTATGGAAAAATGCACCTAAGGGTTTTAAGGAGGTAGTGGCAGGATTTGGAGACGTTGACTTGGAGCGAGAGTGTTAGGTCTGAGTCTAGGTTGCATCCAAGGTTTTTTACTGAATTTGAGGGTGTCAGGGAATTGCCCATGGCAGATGGCCAGGGTAGCGGGTGCAGAAGAAGTTCGGTGTTGCCACATACCATGATTTTGGTTTTGGAGGGGGTTAGTGGTCATCCAGTGATCTATGTCGAGGAGGAAGGAAGCGAGGTCGGGTTGGCAGTTGGGTTTTAAGTTCAGGAGTTTTAGGATTAGTTGTGTGTCATCAGCATAGTTGTAGCACAGGATATTGTGCGGGCGGATTATTCGTGGGAGGGTGGACATATAGAGGTTAAACAGGAGAGCTGATAGGAGTGGGAAGTATAGGTTGCGAGTAGGGTTATTTGGTTCCTATTGTTGAGGAAGGATGCTATCCACTTGAGAGCGTTTCCACGGATTCCCAGGGAGTGGAGGCGGTCAAGGAGGATTGAGTGGTTGATTGTGTCGAAGGCGGCGGATAGGTCAAGAAGGATTAGTGCGGCGCATCCCATAGAATAGGCAGTGTTTTTAAGGTCATCCCAGATTGAGGTTAGGGTGGTTTTGGTTCTGTGTCAGGCTCTGAAACCTCATTGAGCGGGGTCTAAGAGATTGTTAGCTTCAACAAAGGCATTTAGTTGGGAGTAGGCGGTTTGGTCAATGAGTTTGGCAAGGAACCTGGTGTTTGAGATGGGGTGGTAGTTTTTGGGCTCGAGAGGGTCGAGGGAAGGTTTTCTTAGAAGAGGCTTGATTGACATAAACCGTTTTGAATGCGTCGGGAAAAATTCCAGAGAAGAGGGAGACGTTTATGATGGTTCTTACGTGTTCTCCTGCGCAGGTAGATGCAAACATTTTCTTTGAGGGTTGTGGCTGAGCAGGGGTCCAGCAGGGAGCAGGATGGTTTGCGGGCAGAGAGAAGTTTGGGAAATTGGTCGGTTGATATTGGAAAGAAGACGTCAAAGGTCTGTTTGGTAGCGATCGCAGGCGGTGGAATGGCAGGTAGGGTGGGTCGATTGCCTGGTGGGTGTAAGAGAGCTAGTTTGTTGGTTAGAGAGTTTGTTCTTTCGAGAGCTGTGGTGTAAAAGTGTAGAGAGAGGGGGTGGGAAGGGTGGTGGTACATGATGGTTTGGTGAATTCGGCGATGATTTTGTGAAGTTCTTTGCTGGGGTTTTTACAGATTAGGATTCGGGAGTTGTAATGGGCTTTTTTAGCTTTCCGGATTTCGGCCTTGTAGTGGCGATGGTGCCGGGCCAAGGTGGATCTGCTCAGGGCTGTTTTGTCTTTCCGCCATTTGCGTTCTAGGGATTTATATAGCTGTTTAGTGGTCTTCAGTTCTGGTGTGAACCATATAGGAAAAAGGCCATGGCGAGCCAATGGTTTGCAAGAGGGGCTGAGCGGGATTAGAGAGGAGTTGAGCCATGAGTCAACGGCTTCGGAGGTTAGGAGTTCATTGGGTAGGCGGGTAGGGGAAGAAGCTTGAAGGAGTGCATCGGCTAAGTCGAGAAGAATTTTTAGTTTCTTCCAGCATTTGCGTAGATTCAGAGGTTCTGGTAATGGAAGCAGGTTGGGTGAGCGAATGGCGAAGGAAACAAGGAAGTGATCTGACCAGATGATTGGGGTGGAAGGGTTTAGATATATCGGGTTGTGGGAGCTGAAGATGGCATCGAGTGTATGTCCTTTATAGTGAGTCGGCCCGTTTATGTGGGTATGGAGGTTAATCGCGTCTAGGCCGTCAACCAGAGAGTGGGTCATAGGGTTGGTGGGGATGCCAAGCCACATGTTGAAGTCTCCTAGAAGGGTGAGGGTGGGATGGTTTAGTTGGAGGGTGGCAATAGACCATTCTCAAACAACCTCTGCGACTCTATCGTAGTCAGGGGGTCTGTAGATGATGAGGACGCTGTGGGAGAACGAAGAGGGGAGGGATAGTTTTACGAGGAGTGATTTGCAGGAAGGAATGGATGGCTGGTTGTCGACGATTGAGGCATGGAAGTGAGACTTGAAGGCCGATTGCTATTCCTCCTCTTCTAGAGGGACGGTTCAGTGGGATGAGGGAGTAGTCTGGGGGGAAGGCTTCATTGGCAATAGGGGCAAAGTCGTCAGAGAACCAGGTTTCTGTGATAAAGACCAGGTCCGGTTTGTCAGAGGTGAGGCGCTCAAAGATGCTGTGTCTGTTTTTTGCTACAGATCAGGCATTAAAAAGGAATGCATTTACTCGGAACAGGAGGATGATGAGGGAGTTGCAGAGGTGGGGGGTTGGAGGGGAGAGGGTGAGAGATGGGGAGCAAGAGAGGGGGGTGGTTGGAGGTCGATGGGAAGAGTAGGCGGGCAGTTGGGTTGGTGGGTTTGGGGGGGAGGGGTTGGACTGGTGTGACGGGTTGATTGGATTTGGGTCAGAGGATTTGAAAGTGGGGCGTGGGGGGTTAGGAGTCTCAATAGTGGTCAGTGAGAATTCGAGGGAGAAGGGTTTCAGGTAGGGTGAGGCAGCGGGGGAGGGTGGTGATCGAGATTTGGAGGATGAGGCGGTGGGTCGAGACAGGAGTGGCGATGAGTACTGAGAGATTGAGGGAGACCAAGTACGTTTTATCTTCAGCGTTTTTTGTGCGGTTGGTGTGTGAGAGAGGGTGGGGGGTGTCAGAGGGGGAAAGGGAGGCGGCTACTGTTCTTGCCAGGGAGAAGCGTGCAATTTTTAGGGAGGGGAAGGAGTGGGGTCGGAGGGGGATGATGGTGGGAGTTGAAGTTTTATTTTTGATTCTACCTTCTCATGCCCATCGCTTTTATACCATCAAGAGCATTGGTCATTTAATCACATTTCCTTTGACTAAAATATTACAACAGTTAATTCTTTCTCAGTTGAATTATTCCTGTTCTTTATATGTCGATTTACCAAAATAAGTGTTGGTCCCTTTCCAATCTTTTCATTCTTCATTTAGGATTCTCCTTCCTTCAGGTTTGTCCTCCCCATATCGCACCGTATTCAGCTCGTCTCAATTGGCTTCCAATTGTACCTCACACGAGTTCCATTTCCAATGGAACTACACATCTCTAAACTCATTTCTGTTTCTTACCCCACTAGACATTCATTCCTTCCCTCAATTCCCACTCTGTTCATGGTCCACCTGATGCTTCCGCTCGCTTTCAATAAATTGCGCCATAACTATGGAATGCCTTGCTTCTGGATCCAAGTGTGTCCCTCACTGGCACAGTTTAAGAAATGCTTGAATATGGTTGATAGGAACCTATTATGGGGAAAACTGGATGCCTGGGGAATTCCTCCTGGCCTACTTCTATTCTAACAAGAGCTGCACTCTAACAACTTTATGCGGGTCAGACTTGGCAGGTCCGGTTTCCTTTCTGATCCAATGAGGATAACTAGAGGGGTACATCAAGGATGCTTACTAGCTCCCTTGCTTTTCATCCTCTTTATGGCGGATCTAGCTGATTGGTTGCAGGATATTGGGTTAATATCTCCTTCCATTGGTAACGCAAAAATTAATTGGCTAGCGTACACAGATGACGTAGTAGTCTGGATTATTCACAAGTGGGGCTGCAGCGTCTGTTATCCGCCTTAGAATCTTATGCCAGGATCAATAAATTAAGAATAACCCTTTAAAATCCAAGATTCTTCTATTCAAGAGGCCAAATAAAATAGTGAAGAATTTTGTTTGGAAGTTAGATCAATCTCAGGTAGAGGTTGTCTCAGAATTACCTTATCTGGGAGCCGAATTGAGATCTTTTCCATCTAAGAATAGTCTGTTGTCTTCTATTGAACTAAAATTGGTCAAATTGGGTGCTCAGATGAAAAAAATTAATTCCAAGTTTGGCAGATTCACTATCCTTCCCCTTATAAGATTTTATATCGGGAAGGTAGTTCCAATAATTCTATATGGCTTGGATTACAACTCTGTAGTTTTGGAGTTAGAATGGGATGCAATCGAATCCAGGATTTGGAAACGTACGTTGGATCTGCCAGATTGTGTTCCCATTGTTTGTTTGCGCTACGAGCTTGGTCTCTCGTCACTTAGATCGTGGCTAGTATGGAAGTGGTTAACTTTTTATCAGTCAATTTTAGATCCTCCCAAGAACTCCCTCTTTGAGGAAGCTGCTGTAGAGCTTGAGCAAGGAA
Organism: Ambystoma mexicanum; assembly: GCF_040938575.1. Lineage (NCBI taxonomy): Eukaryota > Metazoa > Chordata > Amphibia > Caudata > Ambystomatidae > Ambystoma > Ambystoma mexicanum. The sequence continues at coordinate 465,393,702 of NC_090929.1, forward strand.
AAAACGATTTTCTGCACAGGTTAGAACTAAAATGTTTGGAATTATTGTCCGGCTGTGACTGCGATGTTGAGTTGCTTTTACAGAACCGTTTAAAAGTGAAAGAAAAAATGAAATTGGCTGACTGGATTCACACGATTGACGATATGCGAAGAACCAAAAGATCAGCCTCTCTGACATTGCTAGATAAACGTTTATCGTTTATACCGGCTTATTTAAAGAAGTCCCCTAGTCCTTGGTTTAGATCTGCTTTTTTGAGATTTCGTTTAAATTTACTCCCTACCCTGGAATTATTAGCTATCAGAGATAAAGAAGGGGGAACTGTTTCAATATGTGACAGGTGTTCAAGTACTGAAGTCCAGACTACTAAGCATTTACTTTCTAATTGTCCTGGGACCTGGAGCATCAGGGCCAGGCTTTTTGGTAGATTTGTCCATGATGAGTCTTATTTGAATACCGATGATTTTTGGACAAGATTATCATCTGGTAATGAGATGGTTTTATCAATTGAGGTGGGAAGCGTTTTAAAGGAACTGAAGCTTGTAAAAATTTGAATTTGTGTCAATTTGTGTTGATTAGAATTTCTTTTTTATTTCTCTCCCCTTTTTTTTCCCTATGATGTATGTTTTTATTCAAATTTTGTAAACCACTGGTTAATAATATTTTTTTTGTTTTAATTGTTTCACTTTAATATATTGTATGTTGAAATGTGTTAAAAGTCAAATTTTGCCTATTGCACTATAAATACATTTTTAAAAAAAGAAATGCTTGAAATACCGATTTCTGAACATAATCTTTAATGTTCTGTTAACAATGGGTGCATTGTTATTGAGTAACATGTGCATCTTTCTCATTACATTGCTGTACCAATAAGATAAAAGCACCATATCAAATTAAATAATTATAATTGACTTTCTTTATTATCCATGAACTACAAAACAAACTTTCAAGGTCCCTTCCTCTTAATGTTGGAATGTTATGTTCCTCTCTTCTCATGACACATGGTGAAAGAAGTGAGATGGAGCAGGACCTTTAGAATAAGGCCCTGCCCACACTCCTATACCACCCACAGATAGGGGAAGTGGGGGGGCAGGGGATGGATGAGCACAGTATCTCGAGTGTTTGGACTAGAAACCAGATTGCATGGGTCTGCAGCAAGTACGTGTATTTCAGGATAGTTGAGTATGAAGTTGAAGTCAACCCTCAAGGATTTTAGAGTGCTAGGGAAGGAGACAGGCAGGTCCTTCGAATAGAGATGTTTGGGGTGAGCCGTTTTTAAGGAGTGGTATGACTGGCAGTTTTCTAACAGGCTGCAAAGATGCCAGTTGTGAGAGAAAGCTTGAATAAGGTGGAGAGGGGAGTGGAGGCGACAGGTGCAAGTCCGGTAATTTTTGGTGTACAAAGGTAAAGGTTGGCAGAGTGAAGGATGGGTAAAAGTTCAGTGGGGGATGTTGGGGCAAAGTGAGAGGAGAAGCAGCATTGGAAAAAGGTGTACAACATTTGGGTGATTCTAGTGACGTGGGAAGGATATTGAGACGTTCTTGGGAGGAAAGGGGCGAAACCATGGCCAGGAGAGTCCTTGCAAGGCGTGTTCAGAGTGAGTAACAAGATTAATGTTATGGGAGGATTTGGTTCTGTACAGAGCTGTGGACTTGGTCAGTAGAGAATCCTTCTAGGCATTGAGAAGTGGAGCAAAAGGGGTCGGGGGAGAAGAACAGCACTGTGTAAGCAGAGACATGTTGTCCTCAGCAGCTTTATGACTGGTGAAGATCCATATCGGAGGACACAGAACGGGGTAAA